>NW_016107603.1:276267-297320 GCF_001604975.1 Cebus imitator
AGGAATCTATCTATCTGTCATCTATCTATCTACATATATATATATATATATATATATGGGGATCTATGTATATAGATATATATAGGAAGACATGAATGCATTGAGTGGTACAAGAAGTAGACTGTATCAGACAAATCTTATTTGCCTTTTCAGTTTTTCCTTACTGGTTCTTTCTGTCTGAATACACCTTCTACCTCTTGGACTATGCTGCCGCAACCATGACTCTTGTTCTGGGACAGCAAAGCATAATCAACCAGGTATACTCTGTGCTTTTTGTTTTGTTTTGTTTTATTTCTGGATTTTCTCTCTAGTTTCAAAATTGAAATGCCATAACTGAGTTTGTGAAATATAAAATAATGAACATTCATCTATGTGATTCTCCAATGCAAATTGGATGTAAGGGGCGGTTAATGTCACATGTGGCAAACTTCAACCAATGGGTAATAAAAGAAAAGAGGGAGTTTGGGAAAGAAATTACCTTTCCTTCTTCTCTTTCATGGAATACTCCAAAAGAAAGTTGCTCACTCGAATGCAAGTAAATGTGACTGTTGGTGACCTACTGTTGTCTTGCAGCTCATTAAGAAGTGTTAGCCTAGGAAGTAATGCACCTTTTCACATTGTTTCTTAACTTTCCTTGCCCTCATTCCTTTTTCACTTGCTCTTCTCTACAAATAAAGTATGATCACTTTAATCCTTTTCTTTGGGTTCAGTTTTTTAGAGGACCAGAATTAATAGTCTATTATTTGATCTTTATCAAGTAATTAAGTATTAAATTTTCTAATACTTGTATTTGGTTGTGCAAAAGCAATTGCAGTTTTTCCCATTTAAAGTAATTGCAAAAATTACTTTTGCGCCAACCTAATATATTGTAGCAGTTAAAAACATGGACTTTAAAAGGCAGCCACCTGACTGAAATCTCAGTTACTTATCAGCAAAATGTCTTTGGGCATGAAAAGAGAAGAGAAAGAACAGTAATTTTGCTGCTCTTCATGCGTTTGTGCTTCTAAAACAAAATACCACAGGAGGCAGAAGAGCAAGAGACCAAACACCGTGTGAAGCCTCTTTTATAAAGACCTTAATCACATTCACTAAAGTTCTACCCTCATGACTTAATAACCTCTCAAAGGTCAAATCTCTTAGTAGCACCACACTGGTGATTATATGTCAACATATGAATTTTGGAAAGGACATAAACATTCAAAGTGTAGCAAATATTCTTTTAGATAGCTGTGTATGGTCTACCCTAAACTTTTCTGGCAATCAACTCCCTACTCTCTACTAAAATCCATATGATTAAATAAAAATCTTTAATTTTGTAATGCCTAACACAAACTCTACTCACACTGATTTGTCCTAATCTAAATCTGGGCATGTGAGCCAGACTAAGCTAATCTGAGGTCATTCTTGGGCATTTATGAACTGAAATTAAGAAAGACCTTAGTCCTGTGAGCTGAAGTTATAAGTTATAAAGGCCAGAAATGCCATTAACTATGTTTTCTGTCACAATTTTTTTTTTTATTGTAGGGAGGGCAAATTTGATGGGTATAAATGAGCAGAGAAGAGAAATTGAGACAGAGTCTTGATTATTGCTAAAGCACAGTTTCTAGTCATTGACAAGGCCCACTTCTACGTTTTTCCTTAGGTCAATATGGATCTTCAGGTCTGATTTGAAGTTTTGAGCCAATACATTTCCAATTTTGCTTAAATTAATTTAACTGTACTTTTGTTAATCATATCTAGAAAAAAATAAAAAATAAATAAGCATTTAGCCCTGTCGTTATCATATAGAATATACTTCGTAAGTGGCATTACACATATTTGTAAAATAGTTAATTCATTAAAAATAGTAAAAGATAAATTTTTCAAAATTTTTCGGGGGCATACATGACACTGTGTAACTGCTTAATGTAGAAACACTAGTGTTTTAACTACAACTCTAAAGTATTGTTTATTCTCACAAATAAATAATAAATAATCCTTTAGAGTTGCAGTTAATACACCACAACTCTCCCTAAAAAAATAAAACAGCTAACAATGAAGTCAAATAATCAGAAAAATGGACATTGACTCAGATAAGATCTCTTTCAACCCTTTCCCAGTGGTTACCCTAGCTGAAATGACAAAGAAAATCCTAAGGCATTTTCTGAAGAAATAAAAATAATAATAAAATAAAGATAATTTCCAGGCCTTTGATCTATATTTCATTTCATATATCAGTTTCTAATTTCGAAGAAATGTTCAGCTTGAGCACTGGAAACCAAAGATTTGCAGAAAGTATGCTTTCAAAGTTAAATGGATAGAGGAATGTGACCATATAAAATGAAGAAATCTACTACGTCTTCAGAGATATTAAGGATTATTAACCTCAATTTTTGCTGCTAAAATGAATATTTGGGCATAAAAATTATATTCAGAGAAAATGAGCAAGTGAATAGTTGAGAAATTGTCACAAAGCAGTGACAGTTACATCACTTTATTCACCTTTTTATGTTTTACACCGTCCTAGGAAAAAAACTAAAGATTTATGAAAAGCCATTGTTAGAGTATGGTAAAATGTAGTAAATGTTACAATACTTAATTTTACCCATTAACATAGTTATTTAAGAGAATATGACAGCAAATAAATAGTTCAAAAAGCCATAACTATAAACTTAGAGAATGAAACGTAATTTTTCTTACTGTGTGAAAGACAATGTATTCTTCACTTGAGACAGAAGAACATTATGCTCTTAACCTATGATTTCAGCATAGCCCCTCACAAAGAATAATTAAGAGACAGTTATTTTAAGATGATTACTGGAATCTAAGTGGATTTACAAGCTAAAGCACATACTAAAAAAATATTGTTAATTTTCCCAATTTGAATTCAGTTGCAATCAGATGGAAGGAATTCAAAACCCCCAAATATAAGAAAATAGTACATTGTTGAAAAGGATGACATTGCAACAAGATATGGCAACATTAGAGTCTGCCATGTCTTCCCGTTTCTTGTAAGAACACTGACTCTATAAGACAATTTCCATCAGTTCTTAAGCATCTCAGCCCTGTTTACTAATTCATTTATTCTTTCTCTACTAAGCCCTTTCACTTGTATCCTTGGAACACGAAGTTTGTGTTCAGCCGCAATCTCCCTGGGTACATGTCCTCCTCCTACCCTCAACTGGCCCTGTTGCTTAAAAAACATTTCCAAGTGATATTATTTCCCTCCCACCACACACAACACTGTGTTAGGCCAGGATAACCCCTCTGTTTCTAAGGTTAAGCTTCTGTTTTCAATAGATGGAGATTAAAATTAGCTGTTTGTTGAAGTTCAGAAATAAAGTGATGACATGGTTTGGCTGTTTCTGCACCCAAATCTCATCTTGAATTGTAGCTCCCGTAATTTACACATCTTGTAGGAGAGACCCAATGACAGCTAACTGAATTATGGGGGCAGACTTTTCCTAGGCTGTTCTCATGATAGTGAATAAGTGTCACAACATCTGATGATTTTATAAATGGAGTGCCCCTGCACAAGCTCTCTTGTCTGCCACCATCTGGGATATGCCCTTGCTTCTCCTTTGCCTTCTTCCATGATTGTGAGGCCTCCCTGGCCACATGGAATTGTGCGTCCATTAACTCTTTGCTTTTTAAATTACACAGTCTCAGGTATGTCTTTATTAACAGCATGAGAAAAGACTAACGCAAGTGGAGAGTCCCGTTTTTCTTTTAGAGCTTAAGATAACCTGTTGACTCCAGTCAGATGGAGAGCTGTTAGTCTCTATGAGCTTTAGTAACTCATGCATTTTACTATGTTATCATTGTTGTAGGTATATCTTTATCTAATTTTTTATTGTTTTCAGAGATATGTCTATTACAGTAATTGTCCCAGATTGGAATGCTTAAATTCATTATCTTAATTCTTATATTATACTTTATGATTAGTTTCTTCTCAGTGTAATTACAGTTTCCTTTTAAAGGTCATTTTACATTACCAATAAACTACCCAAATCTAACTATATATGTAAAATAATAGTTGCATCTTTTCCTTTTAATTTCAATTTTATTTTGTATATTCAACATTTTATAGAATATAAGCATGATTTAAAACTTCAATTTTCATTTTTATTACTTGGAAATTGTCATGTGTTTCTTGCTATTTTATTTATTTTATTTTTAAAATTAATTGGTAGCATTGTATGTTTTTAACACGTACAATGTAATGTTTTGAAGTATACATACACAAACACATTGTCAAATGGTTAAATGTTATAGCAGTTTCTCAAGAAACTAAAAATAGAACTACTATCTGATCTAACAACCCCACTACTAGGTTTAGATCCAAAAGAAATAAAATTAATATAGTGAAGTGATATCTGTACTCTAGTATTTATTTCAGAACTATTCACAAAAGCCAAGACATGGAACCTATGTTCTTCTTTCATAGTTGGGTAGAAAACACCAGATACGCCAATTAGTCCTGGGCTTTGGTTGGTTGAGAGCTTTTTGATTACTGATCTAGTGTCCTTAGTTGTTATTGGTTCATTCAGGTTATATATATATATATATATATTATTGCGTTTTAGGTTTTGGGGTACATGTGAAGAACATGCAAGATTGTTGCATAGGTACATACATGGCAATGTGATTTGCTGCCTTCCTCCCCATCACCTATATCTGGCATGGTAGGTTGGATGTTTATAGGAATTTATCCATTTCTTCTAGGTTATCCAATTTATTGATACATTATTTTCAAAAGTAGTGCCTTATGAGTGATCCTTTGTTTCCTCTTGTGGTATCCATTGCAGTGTCTCTTCTTTCATTTCTAATTTTATTTATTTGATTCATCTCTCATTTTTTAAAGAAACTCTAGCTAAATGTTTGTCTGTTTTGTCTTTTCAAAAAAAAAAAAAAACCAACAGTTTTCCTGATGCTTTATCTTCTCTATTTTATTCATTTCTGCCTTAATCTTTATTATTTCCACTCTTCTGCTGACTTCGGGCTTAGTTCATTCTTTTTGTAGTTCCTTAATGTGTATAGTTTAGCTGTTTCTTTGAGCTCTTTCTTCTTTTTTAATGTAGGCATTTATCACTATATAAGTTTCATGTTAGATAAGAGTACTAAGAGTACTTCCCTTTTATTAAAGTACTAATTTTTCTGTATTTCATAGGTTTGGGTATGTTTTCTTTTTATTATAATTTGTCTACTTTTTCTTCTGATTTCTTCATGTCCCATTTATTTTAGGAATGTTCTTTAATTTTCATGTATGCATGATTTTTTTTACATTTTAAAAATTACACTTTAATTTCTGGGGTACATGTTCAGGTTGTGCAGGATTGTTACATAGGTATACACATGCCATGGTGGTTTGCTGCATCCATCCCCCTGTCATATACATTAGGTGTTTCTCTTAATGTTAACCCTCCCCAATCCCCCCAGACCCTGATATTTCTCTCCTACGCCCCCACCCCCAAACAAGCCCTGATGTATGATGTTCCCTTCCCTGTGTCCATGTATACCCCTTGTTCAACACCCACTTAAGAGTGAGAACATGTGGTGTTTGGTTTTCTGTTCTTGTGTCAGTTTTCTGAGACTGATGGTTTCCAGCTTCATCCATGTCCCTGCAAAGGACATTAACTCATCATTTTTTATGGCTGCATAGTATTCCATGGTGTATACATGCCACATTCTCCTTATCCAGTCTATAATCGATGGACATTTGGGTTGGTTCCAAGTATTTTCTATTGTAAACAGTGCCACAATAAACATACATGTGCGTGTGTCTTTATGATAGAACAATTTATAATCCTTTGGGTATATACCAAGCAATAGGATTGCTAGGTCAAATGGTATTTCTGTTTCTAAATCCCTAAGGTATCACCACACTATCTTCCACAATGGTTGAACTAATTTACATTCTCATCAACAGTGTAAAAGCATTCCTCTTTCTCCACATCATCTCCAGCATCTGTTGTCTCCTGATTTTTTAATGATCGCCATTCCAACTGACGTGAGATGGTATCTCAATGTGGTTTTGATTTGCCTTTCTCCAGTGACCAGTGATGATGAGCATTTTTTCACATTTGTTGGCTGCATCAATGTCTTCTTTTGAAAACTGTCTGTTCATATCCTTTGCCCACTTTTTGATCAGGTTGTTTTTTTCATGTAAATTTCTTTAAGTTCTTTGTAGATTCTAGATATTAGCCCTTTGTCAGATGGGTAGTTTGCAAAAATTTTTTCTATTGTGTTAGTTGCCAGTTCACTCTAATGATAGTTTATTTTGCTGTGCAGAAGCTTGTAAGTTTAATTAGATAACATTTGTTTATTTTGGCTTTTGTTGCCATTGCTTTTGGTGTTTTAGCCATGAAGTCCTTGCCCATGCCTATATCCTGAATGGTGTTGCCCAGCTTTTCTTCTAGGGTTTTTATGGTGTTAGGTCTTATGTTTAAATCTTTAATCCATCATGAGTTAATTTTTATATGAGGTGTAAGGAAGGGGTCCAGTTTCAGCTTTCTGCATATGGCTAGCTAGTTTTCCCAACACCATCATTTATTAAATAGGGAGTCCTTTCCCTATTGCTTGGTTTTGTCAGGGTTGTCAAAGATCACATGGTTGTAGATGTGTGGCATTACTTCCAAGGCCTCTGATGCCTGCAGGGTTTTTTTTGTTTTTTGTTGTTGTTGTTGTTGTTGTTGTTTCTGTTTTTTGTTTTTTGCTTAGGATTGTCTTGGCTATTCCAGGTCTTTTTTGGTTCCATATGAAGTTTAAGGTGTTTTTTTTCCAGTTTTGTGAAGAAGGTCAATGGTAGTTTGATGGGGATAGTGTTGAATCTGTAAATTACTTTTGGCAGTATAGCCATTCTCATGATACTGCTTATTCCTAACTATGGGCATGGAACATTTTTCCATCTGTTTGCGTCCTCTTACTTGCATTCATCTCTTCCAGTGACATAGGATGGTCCTAGCAATGTGTTCATGTGGTCATTTTGTCCTTCCGGTTTGGGGCCACTAAAACTGTATAATTGTCTGGTCTCTCAAGCACTAGTATTCACTGCTAAACATCAACATTGGCAGTGTGGTTGGATCCACACAGTTAAGATACTTCTGACAAATCTCAAAGTTTTGTTTTTGTTTTGCTTTTTATGAATCCTCAGACTTTCCTATATTTCCAGAATTCTATGTTTCTTACGTAATTGAAAGAAAAACATATTTTTAAACCATTATTGAATTGATGTAAAACTGAAAATGCAAGTGCTGTAGTCCTGACTCTGCCACTAACTCTGTGTGATTTTAAATAAATCACTCCTCTGAGGCTCGGTTTTTCCAACTGTAATTACAGATATTCTCTTCTGTTTTTAGAAACTATGTCTTCTCTCAGGGGGCAATCAATATTAGTATTAGGGTGGTGTGGCTGTAGATAATTCTGCTTTTTAAATTTTTTCCTTATTTTCCATACTTCTTTTTGTAGTGATTTGTCATTAGTTTGTCTTTAAAATATTTTGGTGGTGATAATTACATTCACATAGTTGTGCAGTAGAGCTCTAGAACTTTTTCATCTTGCAAAACTGAAACTCTGTATACACTGAAATATAGCTATCCATCTTCTTCTCCCCCAACCTCCTGGCAACTACCAAACTTTCTGTTTCTATTAGTATATTTCATATACATGGAATCATACAGAATTGGTCTTTTCATGACCAGCTTCTTTCACTTAGGAATTATGTCCTCAAGTTTCATTCATGTTGTATCATGTGACAGAACTTCTTTTTAAGGCTGAATAATTTTTAATTGTATATATATACCACATATTCTTTATTCAATAATCCACCAATAGATATTTGGATTGCTTCCAAATCTTACCTATTGTAAATAATGTTACAAATATATCTCTGAGAATCTGTTTTCAATTCTTTTGGATATATGCCCAGAAATTGTATTGCTGGATCATATTGTAATTCTATTTTTAATTGTTTGAGTAATCTTCATACTGTGTTCCACAATAGCTGCACCATTTTATATTCTGCCAACAATGCACAAGCATTCCAATTTGTTCACATCTTTGCCAACCCTTTTTTTAAATTATAGGACTGGGTGTGGTGGCTCAGGTCTATAATCTCAGCATTTCCGAAGACCGACACAAAAGGATCACTTGAGCTTAGGAGTTTGAGACTGACCTGGGCAATATAGTGAGATCTCCTCTCTACTAAAAATTAAAAAAAAAAAAAAAATAGCCAGGAATGGCAGCATGCACCTGTAGTCCAGTCTACTCAGGAGACTGAGGCAGAAGGATCACCCGAGCTCAGAAAAGTGAGGCTGCAGTAAGCCATGATCATGCCACTGTACTCCAGCCTGGGTGAAGGAGCAAGTCTCTCTCTCAAAAGAAAAAAAAAAAAAAGGAAAAAAAAGAGTAATTCTATTGGATGGGTGTGAAGTGTTATCTCATTGTACTTTTGATTTTTATTTCTATTTCATCCTAATCAATACCAGTGCTTATTAATCATTTGTATAGATCATTAGTAGAAATGTCTATTCAAGTCTTGCCCATTTTTAATTTTTGCAATTGAGTTATAGGAGTTCTTCATATAGACTAGATGTTAATTCCTTATCATATGAATACTTTAAAAGATTTCCTCCCATTTGGCAGAAAGGCTTTTCACTCTGTTGTGTCCTTTGATGCATAGAGGTTTTTTTTTTTTTTTTAATTTTGATATAGTTCAAATTATCTAATTCTCTTTTTTCCTGTGATTTTAGTATCATATGCAAAAAACCATTGCCAAATCCCATGTTATGAAACTTTTCCTCTTTGTTTTCTTCAGGAATTCTATAGTTTTCACCATTACATTTAGGTCTTTAATCTATTTGAGTTAATTTTTATGAATTCTGTAAGATAAGGGTTCAACTTTATTCTATTGTATGCGGATATTTAGTTTTCTCAATAACATTTGTTAAAGAGAATATTCCCCATTGCGTGTCTTTGCATCATTGTCAAAGATCATTTGGTCTCTCTATTCTGTTCCATTGGGCTTTATATCTATCTTTATGTCAATACCACCATTTTGATTAGTATATTTTGTAATATATTTTGAAATTGACATTTCCATACTTCCTATAATACTTATATTTCTTTTTATTTTAATAATAGGTCTCTTAAGATATAATTCACATAATATAAAATTTACACTTTTAAAATGTACAAATCAGTGATTTTTAGTATATTCACAGAATTTTGCAAACATTATCATTATCTAATTTCAGACTATTTAGTTTCCCCAGAAAGTTTCAAATAGATAAAATATTTCAATATTTGATTTTTTGTGTCTCACTTCCTTCACCTAGCATGCTTTCAAGATACATCCATGTTGTAGCACTTATCAGTACTTTACTGCTTTTTATTGCTAAGTAATATGTAATTGTACGGATAAACCACAATTTGTTTATATAATTGTCAGTTGATGGACATTTAAATTGTTTCTACTTTCTGGCTATTACTAATAAGAATAATACTATGGCTGGGTGCAGTGGGTCACACCTGTAATCCCAGCGTTTTGGAAGGCAGAAGTAGATCACTTCAGGCTAGGAATTTGAGATCAGCCTGGGCAACACAGAAAGACTGTTTTATAAAAAGAGAAAAATTAATTAGCCAGGTGAGGTGGCATATGCCTGTAGTCCCAGCTACTAGGGAAGCTGAGGCAGGAAGATTGCTTGAGGCCAGAGGGTTGAAACTGTAGTGAGCAGTGATTATATCATTTTCTCCCAGCTGAGCTGAGGAGGGGAGACCCTGTCAAAAACAAAAAGCAAAAATCAGAATATTTTTAATGCAAGCATAAAAGGGACCTTTTAAACCATTTCCTGTAAAAAAGCTACATCCAAATTTATAATTTTTAAATTAAGCAAGCATAACGTTAGTCATAATTTGTAAATATGCAAATATTTAACTGTAATTTAATTTTAATATTAACTGCCAAATTTGGTTCAACAGTGAACTTTGGATAGAATTAAACAGATTAGTGTTTTCTAAACATTAGCTCACCAAAAAATGTGAGGCTTACTGGCTCAGAATCAGCTGAAAAAATGTTAGAAAGCATGGCTCAAAAAAAAAAAAAAAAGAAAGCATGGCTCATAGGTCTTACTCCACAAAGTTCCAATTCTATCTCTGTGTCGGTAGGATTAACATATCACTCAGGGCTCTCTGAAGAAAAAGAGAGATAAAGAACAGAGAGAGAGAGAGAGAGAGAGAGAGAGAGAGAATTTAAGTAATTGGTTCACATAATTATGAGGGTTGGCATGTTTTAAAACTGGAGGGCAGGCCAGTAGGCTGGAAACTCAGGCAGGAATTTTCATTTACACTTTAATTCCTTCTCTTCGGTGAAAGTCAGTTTTTGCTCTTTTAAGGCCTTTGATTGAATGAGGTTCACCCTCTACTTGTAATTTGCTTTACTTAAAGTCAACTAATTGTAAATATAAATTACACTAAAACATGTTCACAGCCACATCTAAACTAGTCTTTAACCAAATAACTGATGATTATATCCTGGCCAAGTTGATCCATAAAATTAACCATGACAGCCAGTATTTTTTTCTCTAATTTAACATTGTCTTAATGTTAGTTAGAAATGGCCTGTGAAAATCAAACATTTGTGACTCTAATTCCTTTTTCATTTTGAATTCATTTGGAAATGAACATCACATTTAATATATTCTAATGAAGAATGCATTCTTTAGTATTGTTTTAAAATGTGAAAATTCTAAACCCTAACATATATTTATTGACCGTAGTTGTATTAATTGATTGCAATTATTATGACTTGCTAATTTTTTAAAATATTACTTTCTATACACTTTGTTTTCTCTTAATATTTCTACATGTATAACTATTTTCCATAAAAAGTACTTGGGAGAGGTATATGAGACAAAATTTTGTAAAGGTGAGTACAAGGAGAAAGACATACAAAATTTTTCACATTAGAGGGAAAGATAATCATTTGTTTCCCACTCCACCCATCTCCCACTGGTGCAAACTTTCTCTCAACTGATACATGTGGATGTCAACAGTACTACTAGTGAGAGGAAAAGAATGGAAATATTCTCCATGTAGAAATTATTCCCCTAAGTCCAGGTGGCAATTTTACTCTGAATTATGCTAAGGTTCTACAGGAAAATTTCCCCTTACCTTCTGCATATACAAAAGCTGAAATAACTACGAAATTATATTAGTAAGAAAAATGGTTCAATCCTGAAGACCTTCTCCCCTGTAGATATGCCAAATGTCATGTAACTTTCATATCAGTAAACACATTTATCTAATTAATGTGCTACTAATCAGATGAAAAATCAGCATGATAGAACACAGCTAGAATAATTTTTGAGAACAGTCTATAGAATCCTGGCTTATAAATCTAAGCACAGTTTTGAACTGTTCATTTTATCAGTATTTTAAAAATAGATTTTTATGGAGGATGTTTTAAAAACCTCAACACATTCTCAGCAATAATTCATAAGGTCCTAAAACAGTATCACTAATTCAAAACTCCAATATTTCTAAATTCATTTGAAAAAGCACTTTGTTTCAAAACCATTGCTGATCTTAAAAAACAAAATTTGTTTCTATCCTAATGAAAACTTGCAGGCATTTAATTAAAGGCAAGTGGGTAAAACATAGGCTTATGAGTGATTAAACAAAATGAAAATGCCACCAACATCCATTCAAAACTTATTATTTAAAATCTGGTATTGAAAAGGGAATAAAGAAAAATGTAACTAAAATTTGTCTGGCATAGGCTGGCCAATAAATATTTAGTGGGATAACCAAAGTTACACGATCTGAAGTCTTAGTTTTAAGGAGTATAGCAATATTATATGGAAACTTTTAGGATGGGTAAAATGTAAAGATATGCATATTTCTGTGTTTGGCTTATTTAAAATCTCTGTGTCACTTCTGATAAAAAAGATCTTCAATATAAATACTTAATTTTTGTTAAATAGCTAAAATGTTAACACAAAGTCACACTACAGAATTTAGGTTTCATTCCGAAAAAGAAAACATTTTAACACAACTTTGAGAATTTGTTAGAATTTTGAATCTGATGTCAAAGAACAAAACACATGCAACATTCTTACTCTAGTTGGGTTGAAAAATAGCACTAATATATTTCTATCATTTGTTTAATAAAACTATTTAAATGGTGTAACATGAAACATCAAAAATGAGCTCATAATCTTTGACAGAAAATTTTCACCTTTCTTGTTTTGGTCTTTATACTCTTCTTTTTTAATGATGAATATCAATTTTATCTGTTATTCATCACAATGACCAGAGTAGCTTAAGAAACAAAATGAGGAAGCAAGCAATTAATGAAAAAACAAAAACTAAAAAGCAACAACAAAATGGGTGCCTGGGACCCTACTTTCAAATTTTATTTCATTTAGGCTGATATGAAATTCAGGAGGCATTATTTTTTAAACACCAAAATGAGTATATTAAACATTTGCTTCCAGGTTTTTGTTTATATGTCTAGGTATACAGTTATATGACCTACAACCAATGATAATATTAGCTCCTTCATTGAAATTTTTTGCATCTCATCACTTACTCTTCTGCAATTATTAATACTATGTCTAATACATCCAGAATCAAATTAGAATGGTATTTGGCAACTATTTACTAATTATGGTGAAGAGGTTTCTACTGTTTTGCCATAAAGGATTATGCTATGTTGCGATTGCTTTTTATCATATTGATACCAAGTTTTCTTCCTTTATAAACATTTTTAATGCATTTTAAATGGAGAGAATAATAATAGAACTGACCCCTGAAAATTCCAAAAACCAGAACGCCTCTTCTCCTCCAAAAGATCACAACTTCTCACCAGGGAGGGAATAAAACTAGATAAAGAATGAGTTTGGCAACTTGACAGAAGTAGTCTTCAAAAGGTAGGTAATAACAAACTCCTCTAAGCTAAAGGAGCATGTTCTAATCCAATACAAGGAAGTTAAGAACCTTGAAAAAATGTTAGAGGAATTGCTAATTAGAATAACCAGTTCAGAGAACAAAAATGACCCGATGGAACTGAAAAACACCGCACAAGAACTTCATGAAGCATACACAATATCAATAGCTAAATCGATCAAATAGAAGAAAGAGTATCAGTGATTGAAGATCAACTTAATAAAATAAAGTGTGAAGACAAGATAAAATAATGAAAAGGAATCAGCAAAGCCTCCAAGAAATATGGGACTATGTGAAAAGACCAAAGCTACTTTTGATTGGTGTACCTGAAAGTGACAGGGAAAATGGAATATACTGGTAAGAAAACAGAATAATAACTTTGATACATTGCTTGAAGCTGAACAGGCACTAGCTTTAGAGAAACAACAAACAATAACCTCTGGTATCCACAGTCTTTTATAAGCACCCAAACGCATAGGTATTTTCTCCAGGAATGCCACCAGGCTTTTATAGTGAAAAGCCAGGAAATATCCTCTCATGGCTGTAGAGAGAAAGGACAAAAGCAGTTATTATTATTAAATACACCCAGAACCTACACAAAGAGATACTCTTTATGCAAAAAGACTAGCAGAGCCTTATCCCAGCTAGGGGAAGGGCATTTGTTCTCTAGACTCTTTTAGCCTTCCTATCTCACTTAGGAGATATAGATGGGGAAACTAAAAATCACTGTAAAGATTCTAACCCAGAGATGTAGTCATATTAAAACACTGAGATTTAGTAACATGATTATATTACACTAACCCTTCCTCAAACCTTACAAGCATCTACCAAAAGGGTTGCAGTAGAAAACAGTTGATTACAAAACACCTGCAGGATGTAGACTTTGTCTAAGGAGAGGTTTTTAGGGAAGCTAAAAGACAACAGGGGAGGCAAAATTAAAAACAGTGGTAGAATTTATGGTTCCTGATGACTATAGTACAGAAATCATTAAGCAAGCCCAGCTTCAGGCCAGATTAACATGCAGCCATATGTTAAAGACCTATTTATCCTAGTTTATATTATCCAATAAATATGTCCAGCTTAGAATTAAAAATAACTACTTAGGGAATTTAAAAGACCTGTGATTAATATGTTGAAGATTCTCATGGAACAAGTAAAAACTGTGAAGGAATAGATGGGTAATATAAGCAGAGAGATAGAAACTCTAAAAATTAATTTAAAGACAATACTAGAGATTGCAAACACTGTAATGAAATTCTTTGATGGGTTTATCAGTAGGAAGGACACAGCTGAGGAAAGAATCAGTGCACTTGAAGATAAGTATCAGAAACTACCTAAACTAAAATGAGAAGAAAAGAAGGGCAAAAAATCAGAAAACACTATCGAAGGACTTTGAGACAATTTAAAGTGTGTGACATATGTGTAGTTGGAATATGATAAGTAAAAGAGTGAATAGAGCAAAAATATTTTTGAAGTCTCCATCTGTAATAGTGGATTAGTCTATTTCTCTTTGATAAGAGCTGAAAACTTTCAATTAATGGCAGAGGCCAAAGGGAAGGTCTAGGAGGTTCAAAGAACACCAAGCAGTATATATATATCTATACATCTATCTATCTATCTATCTATCTATATATATATATATATATATATAATTATACCTAGGCATATTATAGTTAAACTGAAGAAAGCGAAAGATAAAGGGAAAATCTTGAAAAAAACTGACATAGGGAGAAATCTTACCTGTAGTGTAAAGAAATGATGTGGACATATCACCAGAAATTATACAAGCAAGAAGAGAGTTAAGTGAAATATTTAATGTGTTAAAATCAAAGCAAAACTAAACATCAACATAATTTTATACCCAGTGAAATTATCCTTTAAAAGCATAGTCATTTTCAAAAAGCAATACAAATGAAGGCCCTGGTTATTACCTATGAAGAAAAACTAAATCCTAAATCATACCACTGAATACACTTTAAAATGAATAAAACTGAAAATATGAAAATACTGATAATACCAGCTCTTGGTATTATGTAGTAATCTGAAACTTCATAAACTTCTCATTGGTAGATAAATAACTGCAATCACTTTGGAAAACAGTTTAACACTATATACTGAATCTGGCCATATGCATATCTATGAACAAGAAATTCCCCTCTCCAGAGAATGACAACCAAGTGCATTAAATTTGAATAAGAGTGTTTATAACATCCATATATACCTATATGGCTCCAAATTGAGAACAATTGAAATGTCTATTGATATTTTAGCAACTAAAATCAACATTATTTTGCTATGTTGGTAACTTACATGAATCCCACAACATAATGTTATGTAAAGAAATGAAAAGATATATAAATACTCTTTTATTCTATTTAAATAAGTTCAAAAATAGATATTTTAAATATACACTTAGATGTTTCTAAATTCAGTCACTTTTACCCTATTCTGTATTAAAAGATTCATAATAATTTTTCTGTCAAAAATTTATTTTAAAATTTGGTTGATTTTTATACTTAAAACATCATTGCCATTCCTCAAATACCAAATTTTCTCCAATTTAGGAGATAATACAAAGACATACTATTTCATTTTAGCACATAAAAATACTTAAATATTATAACAATTGAATAATAAAATTATAAGTTTATTAAATGTATAAATGATAGATGATAACACATAATAATTTTAAATGATTCTATATAATTTTTAATTCATTTCTAAAATTAATTCCTTATTATAAAAACAATTGTGTTATCATTTAATAGTAATGTATTATGTAGCTAAGAAATACACAAATAGGCCAGGCACAGTGGTTCACCCCTGTAATCCTGGCACTTTGCTGCTGAATCTGACCCCTAGACTCTGGCCAAGCTATGGATTAAAGGAGTTCGCAGACACAGGTGTTTTTTCTATGAGAGCATGGCTAGTGGACCTGAGGGCTTACAAACTCCAAAGAGGGAGTACAGGGTGCACCCTTGATAAGCTGGAGAAGCTGGTATTAATTTTATAACAGATTTAATAACAAAAATCCTGAGCAAACAAAATTTGTGAGTAATTAACATTGCCAATCCCCCAAGTAGAGAGCAGTCCTGTGTGTGAATGATCAAAGGTTGGTTTTAGGACAACATGAGTAAACAAGCTATTTAGATAAATTCCTCTACATTCCCTTGTCATCTGCTCTTTGCTATTAGCTACAGGTAAGAGGATTAGCCTTAACTTTTTCCCAAACCTTTTACAAAATCTTTTGGCATTCCAAGAAGGTTTGCATCTTTCCTATGATTTTTCCCACCATATTGATCTATCTGCTACATATCCCCCTTTTCTGTTTTTTGCATCAGGTTTTGGTGATTGAAGAGCATAGATGTGTGCAGCAACAGGTTTGTTGGACACTGCAGTTATAACTCATGTCCCAGCTTTGCATCCTAGAATTAGTAAATAACATAAGACAAACAGTATAATCAGTAACATTCTTTTCTAATCAAGGAGTGACATGTAATGTTATGTGGAACCTCAGTCCAATGTGTGCCACTACTGAGGGACCCCACTGGGGGTATATTAATCCTTTCTAGCCAAGTAGTTGCATCATTAGAGGCTGGGAAGAGAGCATCTGTCTAAGTAACAGGCTGAAAAAAGGGCGATCCAGCAGATGGGCTTAATAGAGGTAGCCAGCAGAGTGAGAGAATAAAATAGGAATAAATTATCTGGAGTGAATGGTGTTTGTGAGGAACACGATTCACTCAGTCTCTTGAGTTGTTTTCTTCAGCATCCCACAGGTAATGTCTGGGGCCTATGTCAACCGAGGAAGCCACATCGTCCAGGGCTGCTGGTCTTGCAGGGTCATTTCCTTCATTTCTGGTACTGGGTTGGGTCCCAGCTGCGCCGTAGTATGGTTTGATGCATCATGCTGGAATCCAAAGAGGGCCTGAGGGGGTGTGAACTCAATCATATCCTCTTCCCCATGTTACCAAATCATTTGGACCACACCGTACATTAGTATTTACATCTTTCCATAAAACTGAGAGTTTTATGTCTTGAGAGGTTTTAGCACTACAGGAGTACAAGATAAGAACCAAACTAGTGTGTTAGCAGGAAGAGCATGTTCTATATGGCCTGCATAATTAGAGAGTGCTATTTGAAGGTCTAGAGATAAACACAATACTGGTTCAAATTGCTTTTTACTCAAAGGAGTTCTTATGACATCAGGGTCATAACCTAGAAACAGATTGCATCATCTGCAGCCTGTATAGATGACTTTACTAACTAGCTGGATATAGGGATATTATGTTTTAGCCTCAATATGTGAGCAAAATACCCATTCTAGGAAGTGCAGCCCTGAGGCCATCTGTCCTGTTAAGGCTAAGGGGAATATTTAGTTGGAAAAACAAAAAACTGGACTGGATATTTTGGGTCTGTGGGATCTAGTTGCCTCTGAGAAATAGCTTGCTCTATTTCCTCAATTTCCCTTTTTGCTGCAGGAGTTAAATACCTGGGAGAATCCAGGGCAGCTTTGTCTTTGTAGATAGCAAACAGGTTTTGTAATATATCAGTAGTTATGCCGAAGGTGGGGCAAATCCAGTTAATATCACCCAGTAATTTTTTGATAATTGTTTAAGGTATATAAGTTCCTAGTATTTAATTTAACCTTTTGAGGGCTTACTGACCAGGAAGTTAGAATGTATCCAAGATATTTCCAAGGGGAAGACATTCGTACTCTCTCAGGTGCTATGATTAAACCTCTTAACTGTGTATTCTTTAGAATAGAGGCATATAAACTTAAAAGTACTGGTTCTGTTGGAATGTCAGCAATGTATCATCCATAAAATGAATAATGTTACAGTTAGAAAGTTCTTTTTTACTGGAGAGAAAACCCTAATTTACATGATACTGACATTTCAGTATCATGGATACTGTTCAGCATTCCTCAAGGAAGCAGTTTCTGAGGAAATTGGTGAGCTGGCCTTTCATTGTTGATATCTGGTATTATAAACACAAATTTTTCTCTGTCCTGTTCTGCAAGGGTAATAGTATAAAAACAGTCTTGTAAATCAATAATGACTATAGGTCAATCTTGAGGAATTGCCATGGCAGACAGAAGCCTCTGTTGAAGAGGCCCCATAGGTTGCAGATTAGCATTAATAGCCTGTAAGTCATGCAAACGTCTACATTTTCTGGACATTTTGAGAATGACAAAAATGGGCAAATGTTAGATGGTTCTATATGGTTGGCTTTTAATTGCTCCTCAGTTAATTCATGGGCACCCTGTAATTACTCTCCCTTTAAAGGCTACTGTTCTTCCCAAATAGGTTTTTGAGAGAGCCATGTCAGGGATAGGGGTGGAATAACAGTGGCCATTATTAGAAAAAGGTTTGCTTTTCACCTAAGTCATCAAATTCTGCCTTCCAGTGGAGATACTGACTGTTGTCTAAGGTTGTTTTAGCTAGCACTGGCCAGTCCCATGGGCTCACATTGGAAGTTGTCTGCTATGGTTTCAATAAACGGGCTAGCAGCTCAGTTTTCTCTAATGCTTTTTCTTATCTCTTTATAAGCATACACCTGATTGCCTTGTTGATCTAGCACTACCAGGCAGGTCAAGAGCTCCCTTTCTAATGCTGTTTGCCTACAGCGTCCCACAGCTCTAGTGTCTCCCTCATCCTTTTTCCAATTTATTGGGGGGTGGGGCTCAGGGAGAATATCTGTCTCCTCTGTGGCTCTTTTACCCAGTAATTGTGGGTCTGAGGGAGAAGAAGGAGGTAGTAAGGTAGGTGATAGTTCCTCTTCCCTTCCTATTTTGGGCCATTCTGTGTAGAGCAGGGCCAGAGCAGCCCTAAGATCCACAATGTTAAAGAAGTTACTGGGACCCATTGCCCTTGTGCATGATTGCATTTAAGATTTATCCCCATTTGTTCTCAGAGCTCTAGGTCTAGAGTGCCTTCTGCTGGGAAACATGGGCTATGGGAAACTACAGTTTGCATTAAATCCCTTAATTGAGCCTGTGAAACCAAGGCTCTGCTAGCTTTAAGCAGCTGTTTCAATACTTTTATATACTGTTTCTGTTGTGCTAACTGTTGTCCCATGATGAAACCCTAGCTTAAACAATTCCCTCAAACTTGGAAATCCTGAACAGATACCAATGACTTACTGACTTACAGACTGTGTAGTCTCTTCACCTTCATTTTTGAGGGTTCCGTCATGATCCGCTGCAGCGTTCTTCATGAGGGGCACCAATTGCCAAATCTGACCCATAGCCTTTGGCTGAATGACGAATGAAAGAAGTTCGCAGACACAGGTGTTTTGCCTGTAAGAGTGCAGCTAGCAGACCCCACCGCTTATACACCCTGAAGAGGGAGTCCAGCTGTGCAGCCCCAATAAGCTGGAGAAACTCATACTTATTTTAGAACAGATTTTATGACCAAAGTCTCGAGCAAACATCATTTGTGGGTAATTAACATTGCCAACCCCCAAGTAGAGAGCAGTCTTACGCACAAATGATCAAATGTCAGTTTTAAGACAACATGAATAACCAAGCTATTTAGATAAACTCCTCTGCATTCCCTTGTTATCTGCTTTTTGCTATTAGTTCAAGGTAAGGGGATTAGGCTGACTTCAGCTATAACCTTTTCCAAAAACTTTTGCAAAACCTTCCCGCCTTCCAAGGTTTGTGTCTTTCCTATAATTTTTCCCACCATCCTCAGCAATCTCCTACACTTTGGAAGGCTGAGGCGAGTGGATCACCTGCGGTCAGGATTTTGACCTGACCAACAAGGCAAAATCCTGTCTCTACTGAAAAATACAAAATTAGCTGGTCTTGGTGGTCATGCCTGTAATCCTAGCTACTCAGGAGGCTGGGGTAGGAGAATCTCTTGAACCCAGGAGGCAAACGTTGCAGTGAGCCAAGATTGCACCATTTTACTTTAGCCTGAGTGACAAGAGCTAGTCACATTTTAATTATCATTGCAACCTTACAAAGTAGCCATTTTTATTATGTGCAGTTTCAAGAGGAAGAAAAGAAACAACATCAAAAAAGTGGTCAGAATATCACAGCTCTCTAGTAGCAGATCCAAGATATCAACCTGAGCCAGACTCACTCAAGACTTGAACTTTCAGCTTCATATTCCTCTGCCCTGATGAGCTCATATAAAGCAGAGGCTATAGATTGACCACAGTTGTTTTAGTGCATGAACAAGAGGGAATTTTAGAAAAATCTAAGCCTAACTATTGAAGAAAAATAGTATTTATGAGAAATATTAACATTTACAGGTATACCTGTAATATTTACATGTGTCAGGCACTATTTCCAAGTGCTTCACATATTTATTTAACCCTTATAAAAATCCTAGAAGATAGGAATCATTATCCTCATTTTTATCTATGAGAAATCTAAGTAGCTGTCATTAAATAACTTGCCCCAGATTCAAATTGCACAGCTGAGAATCAAGTCCAAAGTCTATTATATTAATTTTCATGCTGCATTACCCCAGGGTAGAAGAGGAGAGTATAAAGATGGTATAGTAGTAGCAGGTAAAGTATAATAGAAAAAAAAATAAAGTAAATCTTAACAAGAAAGTCTTGGAAAATGTAAAAGACTTAACAATTAAGCTATGACTGTAAGGAAATGTAGGGCATCAGGGCATCTACAGGCAGGAAAATAGGCAGGGAAGACAAGACACAGCAGGAGCCTAAGTGGGCTAGAAGAGCCTGAGAGCACAGTGACAGGTCATTTGTCCTTGGTGGAAGGATGGAGTGGGAGGTTAGGAGAAAAAGTCAGGCAGATTCAGACAAAAAAGACATAGACATTAGGAAAAGGATTTGTACTTTATGCTGTTGAAGATAAACATAATTATTCATGATAATTGAAATAATAAGATTTGAGTTTTAGAATTTTTTAAACTATGTTGATAATATAGTTTGATTCTAACCACGTTGTTTATGTCTATTTTCCCAGCAAAAGTATAAATAGAACCTCCTTTTCCTCTAAAAGATTCCGAGTTAGGATAAAATATTTTATGGTCACTCTGATTTGAACCAATGGTTACATTCATATTCACAAAATTCAAAATTTTGACATTATCATGTGTCAGTGAGTATCAAAGTTTTTAAATTAGAACAATTTGTAAGACAACCTCACA
>NW_016107603.1:297334-309471 GCF_001604975.1 Cebus imitator
AAAAAAAAAAAAAAAAAGAAGAAGAAGAAAAGAAGAAAAGAAATATCAGGCTTCTACATCTACCCCAAGGAAATGTGAAAATGTGCATAAGGAGGCATGCAAAAAATATTAAATATATCATTCCATTATTGAACAATTCAAAAAAACAATTAACTTCCAATACACACATTTCCACATAGATTTGATTATATATTTACTATATATTACTATGCATCTGTTAAAAAGACAAAGGGTCATTCCCATGAGTACTGACATAAAAAACAAACGGAAAGAAATAATAGTCTTATTTTATTTTCTCTATTGATGTAAATGAATAATAAAAGACTAAAGGGAAACATGCAACTCATTAAAGAAGGGCCTTAAGGTTTGTGAGCTAATTAAGGAAGTGTTTATTCGACAAATAAACATTCAAGAGAACATGAGCTATTGTTGTGGCTGTATACATAAAAAGTAGTAGACCAATTCAAAGAATTAGATGAATAACAAGATAATTTAAAAATGATACGGAATAACAAGATAATTTCAAAATGATATGAACTAACAAGATTTGGAAATCCATTTATGTGGATGGTGAAGGAATGGGCTGACTCAAATTAGGAAGGCTCCAAGTTTTGAACTTGTGTTCCTGGGAAGATAATGATCTCATTTCTGAAATATTGATGGCAGAAAATATATGAAACTGAATACACTGCACTTTATTTTTTTTTTACATTCTTTATTTCAAGCCTTGACAGACCTGCCATGTATAGATAACTAGCAATGAATTACAGCTATTAAGACTTGTGTCTACTTGCATGATATTTGATATAGCATTGTCACATTGTTTAATTATTGTTCTGTTTCCCTCATGAGTCTGTGAGCTTGAAAATTTTGTTCCACTTCACAACATTCTAACCAATTCTTTCCAATGATTACATTCTACATTGCCCATGAAGATAAGCACAATGTCAGCTTTCCTTACAACTTTTAAATTAATATTTAACCACTTCTAAATATATTTGTTCATTTCCATTTAACACTGTGATATTATATTAATATAATCAAATTTTGATCCTGCATTCTATGATTTCATTTTTTGCTCTAATAGTCATTAAGCTGGGAGAACAGATCTTACTTCTTGTGAATCATACAGTACCTGGTATATAGCAAATATCAAAAAAAAAGCTTGTTGAATTAAAATGTATATTAGAAATATATATTAGAAATGCTTGATAAAAAAGCTAATAGAAATAAACTATCTTAATTTCTTTTTTCACATTTTTCTGCTCTATCTTCACTTAACATTTTTGCATAAGACACTATGCAATGTTAGATATCTGTCACTGGCATCTCCTCTGAAGCATTTTAATAAGTAAATTTTAGAGCTATAGTGTTTATTTTTACAGTTGCTTATCAGGCAAAAAGCTAAGCCAGTAAGCCAAGCAGAATGAAACTGTATAGAAAATGTAAAATATTTCTTCATATTGTTCCATTAAAAAAGTTTAGAGGTATACTGTAACTAAGTGTTACAGTGTTGTTTTTGTTCTAGCCATGCCTAGTTCTGTTTTGAGCAATCTTTTTATTCCTCATTACATAACTTAGCCTCTAGATATGTGACTTGAAAGCCAGCCCCATGTAACACCATATGTTCCTATGCTTAAATTTGTTTGGGTAGCAAAGGGATCTGACCTTTCTTATTTTGTCCTTATATTTTACATTTTAGTTTGTAGGTAAATCAAGTTATTTTAATATCTTACAATGAACATTACTATAATTTCCAAGTGCATGCATTATAGAAATGATTAATATACTATAATTCACGTAACAGATTGTATTTGTTTTAAATCCACTGCCATGTCTTACATGGAGTTTGCAGCCCATTGGCTTAAAATAAAACTTTCTTATAGGAAAAAATAAATTAATATTAGTGTTCATCTTAATAAAGCAGGAATAATAACAATCAGCATCAATTTCACATTACAGTTTAGCAGAACACAATATTTTTTAATGTCACTGCATTACAATTTTAAACTAAAATTAAGCGTTTTAAAAGATAACCTACTTCGCCCGCCTCTTTAAACACTCTACAATGCTAATCAATTCTTTAATGTGCATAGAACACTCCATGCTAAATGTCTGGGAAATGCTCATGGGAATTGAAGAAGGAACATTACATATTAATTCAATTGAAATATAAAAAAGAAAGTACTTTAAATATAATAAATATATTTAAATGCCAAATCCAAATTATCAGTAGCAAGATGTTACTTTATGAAATGTAATATTAGTGTCAAAGATCTGAATTTCATCCGCAAGAGAAAATTAGCCTACAGCATTCTCACAGACATTAATATAAATAATGAAAGTAAATGTATGCTAAGCCTGGCCTCTTCAGTGTATTAGGCATACTGCTAGTCTTCTAGCTCTATATTTCAATGTAATAAGGGAGGCTGCTCTTTTAACTGTTTGTCAGTCAGCAGAGACAGAGAGATTCACAAATTAAACAGTATGTGTGTTGTACAAGTGTGAGGATACATGCATGTCTTACACATAATAATGTGGAGAGATTGGCTTGTTGAGAAACTGGCATAAGAATAGAGAAATATCAATCCCGGACATCTTGAATACTTCATCATCATCAAACATTCCCTGAATAAAAATGTATCTTAGCTGATGCTGAGAATATTTATGAATCAGCACAGACTAATTTTCATTAAAAATTTCAAATAGAAACATATAGTATTAGTTGTTGCTGAATGTCCTGTAAACCTGATTACAAAATAACTGTTGCATTGGAAAAACTTCCATCTTATATGAATAGAAGTAACCTTCAGTGATTTTGTCCTCCAGGAAACAAATATTAAGTAAAAGGCTACAACTACTTTTGCTCTGTTAAGTTCTATTTATTGACCAAATACATCAGAAATATAAAGGAAATGCCTGTTTGCACTTTGTGTGTGGTATTTATCCTTGGTAAGCTGCAAACTGTCCTGTAAAAATGCAGGTGAAAATTAATCTACTCATTCAAAGATATATAACAAACAAAATTGAAGTGCTAATTTTGCAAGCATAACACAAGAAAACTTTACTCAGTAATACTCATTAGTTTGAACTAAGTAAAATAAATTTATAGGATAAAAATCCTATCAAGAGAAAACATACATCAAGTTGCACTTTCATTAGTAATTCTACTTATTCTGATAACGTTTTAAAAGACTTTCAGATTATTAACTTTGACATTTCTATTCTAGGCATTTACAAACTATTATCAATATGTGACTATATGAAGTCTTCAAAATCTAGAAGCCAATAAAGGCATGTTAAAAAAAAAGGCTGCATTTAAAAATTTTCTAACTATAAGTACCATCAATCTAAGAATATTATGACTATTTAAATAGCCAACTGTCAACTCCTACAAATCAAAAAAAAAAAAAAAAAGTAAATGAGCTAACAAGCACAGAGAACCATATTTAACTCTTGACCTAATTTGTCTCTCAAGAGAAATCAGAGGGAAAAAAATAACTGCTTAGTTTTATACAATCTATATGTGTTAAGGCAACAGTCTCATTTATATTGGCAAAAATGTAAATGTTATTAATCTCTTAGAGTTAATTCTAATAATTATGTGGATTCTCTGTTCTGCATAAAAGGTGGCCTACAGGATCAGAATTTTGGAAATATGGAACTGAAAGAAGCATAAAAGACAATTTTGAACAAGCCTCTTGTTTTACAGATAAAGTGAAGAGAAAAGCTAAATGAAAAGGCCATTTCAATTTAATGCATTGCTTATAATTTTCTGATATAGAAAATGTTGTCAAGTTTCTAATATGTCAAAAAAGACAGCATATGCAAGTCTTACTAACATTGAAAAGAGACTTATCTTACTCCTACATATCCATTCTTCTAGTTAAACCTTATCTGCGCACTTCTCTTTACAGCGCCAGATTTTTACAAATGGTCTATGCTAACTGTTCAATATTCTCACCCACCGTTTAAAATTGTCCCAAGTGGCAGTCCGTATACTAGGTGGAGATGCTTAAGGTTCTTAAAGCTTCTAACTCTGACTGTGCAAACTCAACATTTCTGTATGCATTGAAATATACAGAGAGAGAGTCCCTGGTGAGTCCCTCCCATGTTTGAAGGTATCAAACACAAATTAGTCATATGCTACAGGAGATTTCAAAGAGTATATGAAATACAGGTTGTTGACAATGAGGTTGTGAGATAAAAACTTCTGGTGTCATGTCTGTGTTCTGCTAGGGAATGGCAATTGTTGAATCCAGGAAATGAATTAAATTATTAAACCCAGGTTAGTCTAGTGTGAAATCTAACAACAATTCCAAGGGGGCAGCTAGGCATGTAAGAAGCTGTCTCAGATGGTGTGGGTTAGCAGTAATAGTAATGGTTCCAATAACAACAGTGAAACAGAGTCACTCACATTTTAGGTCATAATACGTACCTCAAGTAACTGCTCTGGCTTCTGCTCCCACTCCTCCTCTGTAGCAACATTTCTTGTTATAGTCACTAATAACCTCCATTGTAACGGATAATATTCCATATTTATTATTGTTTAAATCCTCTGCGGCTGCTGACAATGTTTACAATGTTCTTTATCTTTAAGGTGTCTCCCACCTTGGCTTTATTAATATATTGATTCAATGTATTTTAACACATCCTTGATATTATCTTTAATATACACTTTAGGAAAAGAAACTTTTATTAATTAACTTATGATTATCAGCACCACAATAGATATTAGTATATGTTACTGTTTTTAATATTATTTCTAGACATTCTGGGAACTTTCTCTATCCTGGATATCCTCATCAAACTCAGGTGGCACCACTGTCCTTTTTAATCATTAATAAGTAATGGGGATGAAGAGTAGGAAGTAGGATTGGTATCTTCCATAATGACAAAGATGATGCTATCAAAGTAAACAATATGAAAAGATGGATGAAAATGAGTATTTGTTCCTCGTGAGACTAGACTATTGTAAATTTATTTCCCCTGAAGGAGTTATCTAAATTATTTCTGAATTTGGCTTTTGAAAATCTACATTTTTAATTGAGTGCCATTACATTGTATTTCAAACCCAACAGGAAAGTACATTCACTTCAAATAAACCACTGGGTATCACCAATTCCCTTACATTTATTTAGGCACTAAATTCCTGCACCTGCAACTCATATGCATGGCAGGACAGCTTTTTGCTTAACTTAACATGGACACTGGCAGTCAGAATAAAAAAATGAATTTATACACAAAAATTTATAAATTATCTATGAAGAAAACAAGAGACAAAAAGATGAGGTTTATTTTACGTTTTCCATTTTAATTAAATATAATAGAGAGTACAAAAATGAGTTAAGGAGATTTAAAGAATATGAGCAAATGCTCTTTAGTAAATATTTTATTTATTTATTTGTTTAGCAGCAGAGTCTTTGTTGCCCAAGCTAGTGACAAGCCTGATCACCGCTCACTGAAGCCTCAATCTCCCGGGTTCAAGCAAGCATCTTACTCAGACTCTTTAGTAGCTAGGACCACAGGTGCACACCACCATGCCTGGTTCATTAACTTTGATAAATAATTTTGATCTGTTATGTACAATACACTTTGCTTGGAAATTCTCATTTTTCAAATGTTCAGTTATACTGCAAACCCTCAACAGACCATCTATAATCAGGGTTTAAAAGGCAAAGCTATAAATGATGAGCATTTAAGACAGAATGAGAGTTCATACACATCAAAACAAGGTAGCACTTATGTCGGTTTTAGGAAATATGAGTTTATATTCATTTTTACTTCCAAGTTTTATTCTGGTTTTAATGTTTCCCCAAATAGCAGTTTCCTTTTGTACCTAGGGTAACCTTCCCAAATACAAAGTTTCATTGTAGATTAGATTCAGCATCTGGTGGTTATAATATTTATGACATCCATTAAACATATGTGATGGTTCTTTCATCAGAAAATTGTGGAGGTGCAATGGTTTGACACCATGTAAAGATAACCCGTGTTACTGACTCTTTCTATACTAGAAAGCCAATCCCGAGCAGCAATGTGGTCTGGTTGGAAAGAATTCTGGCCTAGTACTAGAGACTTGATTTTCAAAACTTCTTCTCCTTTGAGGTTAATAAATTCCAGCTCTACCATCATCTGCTTGTCCTTAGGATTGAATCTTGTCCCAAGTCTCTGTCCCCATATGAAATGAAAACATTGGCATATAGCACAAAAGTCTTCTTTCCACAGAATATTTTGCTGTCAAGGTAGAAAAGTTACCCATTATATTTTAAATTTATTTGTTTACTTTTTGTCTTCTGCACTAGAACATGAGTACCATAAAGGAAGACGCATTGCCTAACATACTACTACACTTAGCATTTATCACATATTAATTTGGTGCCTAATAAACCATTTTTAATGTTGAATTATCTTCCTTTTTAGTAAGTACAAAGCCCTGAAATAGAAACAAATCTGAGACAATTGAGGTATGTACAAAAGGAAAAACCAGCTGGAGTGAACAGTTGATGAGATGAGGCAGAGATATCAGTATGGCAGACATGAAGTAAGGCCCTGTGTTAGTTAAGCTAATGCTAGCAGATTTCATAGGTAAAATGAAAATATCTGTAACTTAACGTAATGAAAGCCCAAACACCAATTTTTCTGTTTTTAGGTCAATTTTTTTGGAGAGGGTTGTCACTGCTCCATAACATCTTTGAGGTCTCAAGACATAGAGTCCTCTTTAACATATGAGCTCCAAGATTACTTTCTGCTGAAATTCTGTCACCCAGAACACATTTGTAAGGTCACAAGTTTTTGAAAGGAAATCTGGAATATGCCCTCTAGTTGTCTATCCATGGAGAAGTAGATTTAGTGAGCAGTCAGGCACTCTCTGCCAAAGCAAAGAGGGCCATGATAAGAAGTAGTGCTTTATTACAAGTATAGTGGAAACCCATTGGAAATTTTTAAAGAGGAAAATGGCATAAGTTATATTTTTAAGAGTAATATGCCTGTTGTGGTGATAAAATAATACATGTCAACAAATTGAAGCAGAGGGAATGTGGTCTTTCTTCAAAGAAGAGGTGATGATGGCTTAGACTACACTAGAGTGCTAGTGTAGGGAGGTAGAAAAAAAATGTTTTCATTTGGGCCATATACTGTTGATGATTTCATAGAGTATGTAATTTCAACTAAAGAGGTTCCCAAGGCTGAGTAATATTCTCCTCTTTTGACCTTTTAAAATCCTCTGTTAAATAACTATTATTGAATATAAAACTTTTCATTTTTAGTAGCTATTATCTGCCTGCTTCCCTTATTACGTATTGAACTTTCTGAGGATAAAGACTACATCTTCATAAACCTGGGTTATGTGATCCTACTTGATGAATTGGAGCACACAATCAATTATTTTTTATTGAATCAAATGAGGAAACTTGCCTATGGACACAACACAATTACAAAATCAGAGACAGTATTGGAATCCTGAGAGGCATTGGCTTATTACAAAATCCATCCTCTTTCCACTATTTTACATTCCAGCAGTTTATATCTACCAAAGGAACAAGGAAAACTTGTATTTAATCCTAGCTAGTTGATGCCCCTGGGTGTCTAATCTGGAAATTAATAAATGACAGAAGGATTTGGAAACTCATAACATTTTATATTAGGTGGATATTTCTGTGAATTGTCTTTTACCTGGATCAAAACTTCCAATAGAATTCAGAGGAGAGAAAAATGGAGTCTAGGTAATTAAAAGACAGGATTAATCTATGTTCATAAACAGAATATCAGACCTCTGCTCAAAGTTACAAAAGGCACAAATATAGGACTAATAGATATTTGTTAATTGATCAGTTCATTTATTCAGCAAGTATTGTTATTCATTTAACTATGAAGGAAGAATTGCTATAACTTCTGGAAGCACAGCAGTGAAATAAATGTTAAAACATCCTACTCTCATAAGATGTGCTTTTTCTTTTTTTAAAGCCCTTGGGGTGGTATTATTCTTTTTTTAGCTTTTATTCTATGTTCAGAAATACATGTGCAGGTTTGACATACAAGTAAATTGCATGTTGTGGGGAATTGATGTACAGATTATTTCATCATCCAGGCGATAAGCATAGGACCTGATAGGTTTTCAATCCTCACATTCCCAACCTCCACCCTCAAGTATACCTCACTGTCTGTCATTCCCTTTTTTGTGTCCATATGTACTCAATATTTAGCTCCCACTTATAGGTGAGAACATATGGTATTTGGTTTTCTGTTCCTGTGTTACTTTGCTTAGGATAATGACCTCCAGCTCCAGCCATGTCACTGCAAAGGACATTATTTTATTCTTCATATGGCTGCATAGTATTTCATGGTATATATGTATCACATTTTCTTTATCCAATCTACCATTGATGAGCACCTAGGTTGATTCCATGCCTTTTTATTGTGAATAGTGCTGCAATGAACCTATACGTGCATGTGTCTTTGTGGTAGAATAATTTATATTCCTTTGTGTGTATATCCAATAATCAGATTGCTAGGTCAAATGCTGTATTAGTCTGTTTTCAAGTTGCTGTTAAAGACATACCTAAGACTGGGGAAAAAAAAAGAGGTTTAATGGATTTACAGTTCCTCATGGCTGGGGAGGCCTCACAATCACGGCAGAAGGCAAGGAGGAGCAAATTACATCTTACATGGATGGTAACAGGCAAAACAGTGCTTATGCAGGGAAACTCCTGTTTTAAAAACCATCAGATCTCATGAGACTCATACACTATCACGAGAATGGTGTAGGAAAAATCCACCCCCATAATTAAATCACCTCCCACCAAGTTCCTCCCACAACACGTGGGGGTTAAAATTCAAGATGAGATTTGGGTGGAGTCACAGCCAAACCACATCATTCCACCTCTGGCCCCTCCCAAATCCCATGTCCTCACATTTTAAAACATGCCTTCCCAACAGTCCCCTTAAGTCTTAACCCATTTCAGCATTAACTAAAAAGTCCACAGTCCAAAGTTTCATCTGAAATAAGAGAAGTCTCTTCTGCTTATGAGCCTGGAAAATCAAAAGCAAGTTAGTTACTTCCTAGATACAATGAGGGTACAGTCATTGGGTAAATACTGCCATTCCAAATGGGAAAAATTGGCCAAAAGAAAGGGGCTACAGGCCCTAGGCAAGCCTGAAATCCAGCAGGGCGGTCAAATATTAAAGCTCCAAAGTAATCTCCTTTGATTCCATGTCTCACATCTAGGTGACGCTGATGCAAGAGGTGGGTTCGCATGGTCTTGGGCAGCTCTGCTCCTGTGTCTTTGCAGGATACAGTCTCCCACCCAGCTGCTTTCATGGGTTGATGTTGAGTTTCTGTGGCTTTTTCAGGTCCATAGTGCAAGCTGTCAGCAGGTTTGTCATTCTGGGGTCTGAAGGATGGTGACCCTCTTCTTACAGCTCCACTAGGTGGTGCCCCAGTAGGGACTGTGTGTGTGAAGGTCCCACCCTACATTGCCCTTTTGCACTGCTGTAGCAGAGGTTCTCCATGAGGACCCTGATCCTAAAGCAAGCTTTTTCCTGGGCATCCGGGCATTTCCATACATCTTCCAAAATCTAGGCAAAGGTTCCCAAAACTCAGTTCTTTACTTCTGTGCACTCACAGACTCACTACTATGTGGAAGCTGCCAAGGCTTGAGGCTTGCACCCTCTGAAGTCTTGGACCAAGCTCTAAGATGGCCCCTTTCAGCCACAGCTGGAGTGGCTGGGATGAAGGACACCAAGTCCCTGGGCTGTACATAGCACAGGGACCCTGGCCCTGGCCCACAAAACCACTTCTTCCTCCTAGGCCTCCTGGTCTGTTATAAGAGGAAACTACTGCAAAGGTCTCAGACATGCCCTGGAGACATTTTTCCCATTGTTGTGGTGATTAACTCCTCATTACTTGTGCCAAATTTCTGCAGCTGGATTGAATTTCTCCTCAGAAAATGGGATTTTCTTTTAGATCACATTGTCAGGCTACACAATTTTTAAACTCGTGTGCTCTGTTTCCCTTTTGAAACTGAATGCCTTTAACAGCACCCAAGGCACCTCTTTAATGTTTTGCTGCTTAGAAAGCTCCTCCACCAGATACATTAAATCATCTCTCTTGAGATCAAAATCCCACATATCTCTAGAGCAGGGGCAAAATGCCACCAGTCTCTGCTAAAACATGACAAGAGTCACCTTTGCTGTAGTTTTCAACAAGTTTCTCATCTCCATCTGAGAGTGCCTCAGCATGGATTTCATTGTCCATATCATTATCAGCATTTTGGTCAAAGCCATTCAACAAGTCTCTAGTGAATTTCAAACTTTCCTACATTTTTCTGTCTTCAGGGCCCTCCAAACTGTTCCATCCTCTACCTGTTACCCAGTTCCAAAGTCGCTTCCACATCTTTACAAATCTTTTCAGCAGCACCCCACTCTACTGGTGCCACTTTACTCTATTAGTGTGTTTGAACACTGCTGATAAAACATACCTGAGACTGGGAAGGAAAAGAGCTTTAATGGACTTACAGTTCCACATGGCTGGGGAGGCCTTACAATCATGGCAGAAAGCAAGTAGGAGAAAATCACCTCTTACATGAATGGCAGCAGTCAAAAAGAGAGTGCTTGCGCAGGGAAACTCTCATTTTTAAAACCATCAGATCTCATGAGATTCATTTAGTATCAAGAGAACAGTGCAGGAAAGACCCACTACTGTAATTTAATGACCTCCCGTGGGTCCCTCCCACAACACCTGGGAATTTGGGGAGTTACACTTCAAGATGAGATATGGGTGGGGACACAGCCATATTATATTAAATAGCAATTTTGTTTTAAGTTTTTCACAAATTGCCAAACTGCTTTCCACCATAGCTGAACTAATTTATAGTTCTGCCAGCAGTTATAAGCATTTTTTTTTCTTTAAAATCTTGGTAGCATTTGTTACTTTTTGATTTTTTGATAACAGCCATTCTGACTGGTGTGAGCTGGTACCTCATTGTGGTTTTGATTGGCATTTCTCTAATGATGAGTTATGTTGCATGTTGTTTCATATCCTTCTTGGCCATATGTATGTCTTCTTTTGAAAACTGTCTGTTCATGTCCTTTGCCCGCTTTTCTGATTCAATAAATGGTGCTGGGATAACTGGGTAGCCATATGCGGAAAACTGAAACTGGACCCTTTCCTTATAGCATATACAAAAGTTAACGCATTATGGATTAAAGACTTTAATGTAAAATCTAAAACTATAAAAACCCTGAAAGATAACTTAGGATATACCATTCTGGACATAGGACTGAGCAAAAATTTCATGACAAAAATGCCAAAGGCAATTGTAATGAAAACAAAAATTGAAAAATGGGGCCTAATTAAACTAAAAACCTTCTGTCCAGCAAAAGAAACTATAGGAAGAGTAACCAGATAACCTACAAAATGGGAGGTAATATTTGTAAACTGTGCATCTCACAAAGGTCTAATATCCAGAATCTATAAGAAACTTATACAAATTTACAAGCCAAAACATTTGCTTTTTTTCTGTAAACTGAATTTGATTTTTAACATCTAATAGAAGAACAATGAAATGCAAAGCATAGTAGATGCTAAAGGGAAAAGTATAGATCAGAGAAGAAAGGTACTGTTTTACTCCAGATGTACAGTATACAAAGATTGGTGTAGATGTAGAAAAAATGAATACTCTTGCCTTGTTCAGGACTTGTTCAGGGATTGGGTAAATTAAGGCTACTAGATAAAAGTCTTCTGTGTTTTAATCTGTGTGGAGCTAGAGAAAAACCATACAGTATAGCGTTCTTATTTTCATTCAGTAAACGTTAAAGTAGAAAAGATGTATAGGAACAAATCATTAGAGAGTTGTGAGGAAAAACTGAAGTGTGATGGAGTTTTTGCTCATTGAAATAAATCAAGTAAAACATTCTTTAAATAACCATACTTCACTTTTTATCAATCATTGAAAATATTCTTGACTAAATGATCAATCAGTAATAAATTGTGGGTGCTCTGGTCATGAGCCTTTAATCAGATCTAGGGTGGTAAACTTAAACCACAACCTTTGCATTTTCTCTTCAGAAACTCCTCCCATAAGGAATCTTAAATTTGTCTCCAAGGAGGTGTAGGACATTGTTTTTTTTTTTTTTTT
>NW_016107603.1:313833-342814 GCF_001604975.1 Cebus imitator
GCGACCGTGGAGCACCTCTGCCCGGGAGTTTCCTGGTCTGTGGGCAATAAAAATACGGCGTCCACTCACCCTCTGCGCTTTCACTGGGAGCTGCGATCCTTAGCTGTTCCTAAACGGCCATCTTCAGGACATTGTTTTAATCTATCTTAATTCTGACTTTATTGGATCTTTTAGGGATTAAGTTTAAAATGTTAATTTTTGATAAAAATGTCCATGTTTATATAGAATGTTATTTGTACTTCTCTTTATAAATATTTTACCTAAATGTTGGGCTTGGTTATATTCCTTAAGGAGAAGGACCCACCCAAGTTGCCAATTCTAAACATAATAATTATGCAGATGAGTCAATAGATATTTCATCTTTCAATCAACTTCACAGAAATATTTTCATCCCTATGTCTGATTATAAATCACTATCTGAGAACCAAAGACAATTTAGCTTCTTGAAGGGGCTTAGTAGTGTCATACCTAAAACTATTGCTTTTAGTTACTCAAAAGCTTAACATAAATCTTTCATTGAAATAGTCAAAGCAAACACTATAGGGATACTTCATGTTTCAGATAACTTCAGTTTTCCTAAAGATAATTAATGAAGAAAAAGCACAGCTCTCAATAAAACTAATATAAAATATGCAAGTGATTTCACTTTGATTTTGAGAAAAATACATCAAATGTTTACATTTACCACTATTTTAAAAATAAAAAATGCATTCCTCAAAAAAAAAAATCAAAATAAGTAAAAATTAGATTTTAGAAAAGGATTGTGAATATGGCTTATTCATAAACAATTTAAGCATTCTAATAAGATTACTCTGCTTTAGTTAGTAATGGATAGTTTAACCCTAATTAAGAATCAAAGAGATTGGAGAATGTTCAAACAATGACAATGCTCAGCTTAAAAGAAATTCAAATTATGATTAAATAATGTATCTAAGATTTAAAAAGTTCAATATCAAAAGCAATTTGTTTAAATATACAATTAAAAATTAAGGAAATACTTTATTGGATTTATCATACATATTCATATAAAAGAGGCCAGGCGTGGTGGCTCTCGCCTATAATCCCAGCACTTTGGGAGGCTGAGGCAGGTGGATCACGAGGTCAAGAGATCGAGACCATCCTGGTCAACATGGTGAAACCCCATCTCTACTAAAAATACAAAAATTAGCTGGGCATGGTGGCGCACGCCTGTAATCCCAGCTACTCAGGAGGCTGAGGCAGGAGGATTGCTTGAACCCAGGAGGCGAAGGTTGCAGTGAGCTGAGATCACGCCATTGCACTCCAGCCTGGGTAACAAGAGCGAAACTCAAAAAAAAAAAAAAAAAAAAAAAAGAAACACATATTTCTTTCCTTTATATGAATGCATAATTTTCCTGCAGCACCTTAGCTTATTGGTTAAACCTACAAACAGAAATTTAGAAAATCTTATTACGATTATATACTGCATATAATATCCACATATTATAAATTCTAGTGTTGGAAGTATGATATAATTCACCTCATTTTCGGAACCACCTATAGTAGAATCACCTGGAATGCTTTTAAAAATGATAATTATGATATTTCTCCTTAGACTTGCTTTTCCAGTCTGAAAAAGTGGGAATAATAATAACAAACAACTCATGGGATTTTTGTAATAATAAAGTGAGAAAACCCATATAAATCCTTTAGCAGGGTGTTTTGATATCTAATTATTATGTTGTATTGGGATTGGGAATCTTCCCTTTTATTCATAACTAAATTTTGAGAACCATCGGTAATGGATATTGCATATTGACCTGTTATCTTAAGCCAAAAGAATCTTAGCTAAAAATGTCAGCTGGGATGTACCTAGTTTTTATCTATAATATGAGAGCTCTGAATTGGATTATTTACAGAGAACTTTACAATGTGAACAAAATATTAGAATATCACCAAAATACTGTACAGGGAACCATATGAAGATGTCAGCATAATTTTGTTACCATAACTTTGATTGATACAGGCAGGAGGCACAGAAATTCTAGGCAAACAGGGGCAGGTCCCTGTTGAAAGTCCACCTTCAAGCCAAAGTAGCCTAAAATCTGTGGCTCAAAGTGAGAACTTCTATTCCTGTTTGTCTGCTCTCTCCTGCGTGGTTCTTTCTGAATAATGTCTTTTTACCAATTAAATTATTGTGTTTTCCAAAACTACCTATGGCCCACCCTGTCCTCATACTTTGCCTATAAAGACCACAGACTCAGTCAGGAGAAGGGAGAGATGGCTTGACTTTGGAGAGAAGATGGCCACACTTTGGGGAAGGAAAGATGGCTTGATTTTGGAGAGAAGACAGCTGGACTGTGGGGAAGAGGAGACAGCTTGACTTCAGGTAAGGTGACTGTACTCCAGGGAGAAATATCTGCCCTTTCCGTATCCTCTCCAGCTCCTGTCTCTTCTGAGAGCCATTCCCACCATTCAGCAAAATTCTCTGCCTTCACTGTTCTTCAAGTGCCCATGTGATGTCATTCTTCTTGGATGTCAGAAAAGAGCTTGGGACCCACCAAGTGCAGATACCCAAAAAGGCTGTCACACTGGCCCTTTGCCCTCACTGGTGGAAAGCAACTGCCCAACATGATGAGGCAAGGGGCCAAATGAGCTGTTAATACACAGTCGTCTGCAGATGGTGGAACAAAAGGAGAGCTGTAACACCTCTTCTGGAGTTCTGGGACACAAACTCCCCTACTTGGGCACTGCCACAGGTCCTGCACAGAGCTTGCTCTCACTGGTGCTTGGAGAAGCCAGCTCGTCCTGCATTTGCTCACTCATATGCTCCCTCCTACAAGGGGTTGAGCACAGTGGGCTGAGTAAACCTTTGTCCCTGTCACAAACCTGATGAAGGGGCCAAGAAAAATCTTGCATCAAAAATCTATTCCCATGTATACCTCAACAAAATATTGAATCAAAATCTATTCACATACATATCTTAAAAAAAATTCTTGCATCAAAAATCTATTCTCATGTATACCTCAACAAAAGCATATATAAATAAAACGCACATATGATACATATATATATATATACACACACACACACACATATACACATATATATTTACGTATAAAGTTCCTAGAACTTTTATTTGCAATAATCACAACTCAAGGAAAATGTTCAAAGCTCAGTATTTTCAGTTTCCTTAAGATCTGCAACTCCAACTTCCCACCCTCATACATATACAGTGACTCCTTAGGCTTCTACTCAAAATTACATAACATTGCTTAACAGAATTTGAAAACCTGTGCTCTTAGGTAACTTGAGTAAATTAGCATTCATTTCTAATTTAGCAAAAACATTTTGAAAATGTTTATTTGTTTGTTTTTTGTTTTTAATATCTTTCTTTAATGGAATAGGATTATTTACCAGTTTTATATACATGTAATTTTGTTCCTGAATTCCTATATTATCCATAAAATTGCATTATGAAATTTAAAATTTACTTAAATTCTTGGGAACAAAGGTGAATTACTTAAGAGAAAAGCAAAAGGCCAAGTAACTGAAAAAATTGAAAAGATAGTGGAATAAATATTTAAAATAATTCTGTGATTCTTCCAGTGAGAATCATCTCTTCTAAATTGGCTATGTGGCAAATGGTTAGTTCTTCCCCAAATCTATTATATGTTTCTCTCTCCATAAGAGTTTTAACAATCTGCCTGTCCAGATAATGTTCCCTAACCTCCCTGGGAGCTGATAACACTTAATAGACATGCTATGGGTAAATTCTGGGTCACTCAATTAAATAAAATTGGTTTTCTTATGCTTCCACTATTACCTCCTGAGTGGAGCCTGAACAACACTGTGACAATGACACAGCTTTGACTATGTAGCAAGGACAACACGAAAAAAAGAAGGCTGAGTGAAAAAAGATGAAAGAAATCATTATCTTTAATGTATTCTGTGTGGTGTTGCCATCCCACCAGGCTCTTCCACCAACACCTGGGCTTAGGTAGAAGGAGAAGGAGACAGAGAGAAGAAGGAGGAAGAAGAAGAAGGAGAGGACTGGGCATGCTGGCTCACACCTGTAATCCCAGCACTTTGGGAGAAGGAGACAGAGAGATCACATGTGGAAGGAAGAAAGAGAGAGAGAAAGAAAAAGGGCAGAGTGAAGGAGGCAGAGAGAGACAACTCCAACATGCTAGGCATGCAAAATAAATTATGGAGAAAACAGACATTATTTTCTTCAAGTAATAACCATATGAGAGAGGCATATATTAATAAAATTATACAATGATTACAAAATCACAAATGTGATGGGTACATAAGAGATGTATGATGCTATAAAACCCTTTTAATAAGGAAAAGCCTTGGTAGACTTATTTATATGACACTAATAACATTATCAAAGAATCAGGTACTTTAAGTAAAGTTTATTTCTTAGTCATGCAGTCTCCTGTATTTCTGAATGACTCTCCAGAGCAGCTGTTTTTTTTTGTGTCAACTCATCATTCCAGGATGCTTTGATTTCTTGGCACTCCATATTAACATGTGCTTTCATTATTGCTGTGGCAGAAGAAGAGTGCATGGATAATGATTCATGACTTTTAAATCCTTCCACTCAGAAAATATGTATGTCAATTTGTGTTCATATTATCTTGGCTAACAGAAATCATATGGCCATGCTCATCTCCAAGGGGCATGTTCCCAGAAGCAAAATAAAATCAGATATCTCAATGAGCTCCAGTGAGGTCTGTACAACCTCTGTTTTGAATCATTTTTGCTTAGCCCAATTTAATAAGATTAAACTAAAGCAAGAGCTGGTCAAAAAATTGATTCTAAGCATAACTATAGCAAATCCCAAATTTAAATAATAGATCTATGACATAATGTGCTAATTCCCTCTCATTTCATTCTTTATCAAAAGTAGGAGGGCAAAAGCAATACTTTTTGCTATTATTCTCTAATGCTTAGAATGAAAGGTCTTTTTTAAATGTAGAGGTATGCAGTTTTTAAGAGCACTGCATCTAGGCTTATTATACTAAATTATACAGAAAATATATGAGCATGTAAAAGTATCCAAATCCTCATTCATTCTTCCGTTAAAAGATGTAAGTGACCCCTCCAAAAGGACACTAAAAAGATTTTGGTGCCAAAATTACTTCTGATATTTTAATTAGTGTACCCCATCCATTCTCTGCCTCAGAGCTGTAATAAGTTTGGCCAGGTTGTCATGGGAGACACATGGAAAAAGATAGCAGAAATGACTCTCAAACTGTCTGTGGTAAGTAATACCCATTATACCTATGTGGCATTAAACTTATATTGAATAGCATGACAAGAGGCAGTGAAATAAGAGGAAGTATCTCTAAAAATTTAATTTCAAATGTGTTATTAGGGTATACGTATAAATATTATATACTTCTGGAGTTCCTAATATTGTTAACTAAATTATGTTAATCATATAATAGCTGTAGTAAATAAAAGTTTTCCTTAAAGGTGCCTCAAGTAACAATTTTTTGATGTATTAACATTGGTTAAACTTTTCACTCATTTAATCTACCAGTATTTATAGATATCTGTTGATTCTCTGAACAAGGCTATGTGTCAGAAAACAAAAAGAGAAAGGCAAATAAGTGATTTTTTTTTTCCTGAGGAACTAATACGACATGGGGTTCCAAAATAAAGATCTATAACAGATATTGGATAATTTAAAATTTAAAACACTCCACAATTTAAAACAAAAATAGACAAATCTAAGCAAACGTAAAATATGGCTTACTACCACACATAGGAAATGCACAGAAAGTTTTTTTTTTTTTACTTTTACTAGGGAGTGACTTTCATTTTACTCCAGTGCTCAATTGAATCCTCAGTGACTCATTTCCTTCTAATTAAAAGAATAGCACTTGATTAATAACTACAGAACATATCGAATGGACTTCTCACAAGATATTTACAAATTAATGTCCTTGTTTCTCTTTACGAGATGGTAAAGCTAAATTATATATCTTCCCGTATTATGTATGTCTTTCCATAGGATGATTAGTTATACAAAGCAATCTATGGAGGACCTATCTTCTTTTGGTGTTTTCCCTTCTTCTTAAATTAATTGAAACATGTTCCTGATTATACATCAATCATCCTGTGATCATAGCAACCAAAATCACAGTCTAAAATTAGTGAAGTAGGAAGACAAAGAATGCCAAGCTGTCAATGCCATGTTAAGCCGCACTACCTGCTCTGGACTCCCTCCTTCAGAATGTCTTTACATGAGAAATGTTAATCTATAATTAGTATAAGGCATAGTAGTAGAATTTTTTGTAATTCCGAGTTAAATAAAAACAACGCTGGAGTGACTGTCAGAAGACTATTATCGGCCAGGAGCAGTGGCTCACACCTGTAATCCCAGTAATTTGGGAGGCCAAGGTGGATGGATCACTTGAAGTCAGGAGTTTAAGATCAGCCTAGCCAACATGATGAAACCCCATCTCTACTAAAAATATAAATAATTAGCCAGGCATGGTGGTGAGTCCCTGTAATCCCAGCTACTTGAGAGGCTATGGCAGGAGAATCACTTGAAACCTAGAGGCAGAGGTTGCAATGAGCCAAGATTGCACCACTATACTCCAGTCTGGGTAAGAGAGTNAAAAAAAAAAAAAAAAGAAAAAAGAAGAAGAAGACTGTTACCTATGAATTCTTACAGAGGGATCAGTTTTATTTTGTCTAAGTATTTAGTCTCCATTAATTTTGATAGGAGAAAATAAATAGCTAAATTTATTTATGTGAATCAAGATCAAAGTTCCCCTTTATTTTTCAGCAACTTTCCTTTTGCAAAACAAAATTAAAGGGATGAAAATATGCTTCATGTTATTGGCCATGTAAGTAAGTACATTCAAACCTCTGAGTTTATGGTTGTATTTCCACTATAAATTTACCCACAGTGAAATGTACACATACACACACATTTAATTCATAGGAAAGGTCAGTTCAAAAGCAATTTTTCATAGCATACTGGAAATTAACCAGACTTCTTTTGAAATAATACACATAACACATCTTTCAAAAGAGGGCATTTAAAACATTGTGTTAGATCAGAGATACCCATTCATGGCCCAGGGCTAAGGGGTTAGATCCAAACCTTCTTATTTGACCTATTGCTACTCTTTTGCTTCATAAAGGATTATTTTTCTCTTACGAATTTACTGAGAGCAAATTTGCCAATCTAAGCCATCTGTCACTTATCCAAGAAAAGATGTATTATTTTCACTCAAAGGTTATTTATAACAAAAGAAATACAAATCACTAAAGATAGGTTCTCAGTTTATGACATAATTTTTAGACATATTTGTCTGACTGTACCTTCTTGTCCTTGCTGCAGTCATCAAGGGTCCAGCCACTTTCTGCAGAACTGCATCTAGGAAAGTCAAATTAGAGGTAAATTATTTCATGGTGAAAGGACAAACAGTTCTGCAATCATTGACCAAAGCTATTATAATAATTCCTCTTCTAGTTGCTACAAAATCTCTGATTTCTTGTTATCTTAAAATATCCCTCACCACTTATTCATTGAGTAGTTTCACAAAGGAATGCTGTTGCTTTTCAATCACTAGTAAGCAAGGAAAGTGATGAGAAAATGAGCAATTTGTTGGGGTGGGTAGCACAGAAAGTTCATTGGCGATTATTGCCATTACCACAAGGATGGCGTGTCAAGCAGATGTGGGGGTCACAAGGTGAAGGGTATCATTCAAGGAACAGAATCCCCTTAAATTGGGAACCTGGTCTATATCCTGGTTTATAAAGGTCTACTTTTTAAATGTCTGGATATATGTGTTATTGCAGGAGTTTGATTGCCACATATCAAATATATTTGTGCACATGTGTACCAATTAGCTATCTTAATCAGGGTTTGAGGACTATGCTACAAGGAAGTATGGACTCTAGGAGTCTTGACTATATTCCCATAATTTATCAACATGAATGCTTCTCATAATAGTAACTCTCAAAACCAAAATCCAAAGAGTGACTCTGTATCTGATATGATCAGCCTCCTCTTATTAAGTATATGAGAAAGTAATATGTCAAAGTAAAACTGGTGTAAAGAGGTAGCTTTTAGAAAAACCATATTGGTAAGAGAGTTTTACACAACTAAAAAAGCCTCGAGAGATTTCACTGTATTTTTCCAAATCTTTTATTTTCAGTTGCATAAATGTCTCTAATCACCTACAATAGGCATGAAAGTGGGTGGCAAGTTGTCAAATAATATCAGTGAAGCAATTTCTTCTGAGAAACTACAGAACTGTACTGAAATAGCCTGAAGGCAGTATTAGCGATGGACACACAGGGGCATAAGTAAAACAAACTTTGTCCCAAATTACTGTTCTTTCAAGAGCTCTATGTACTTTCTGAATACAAGAAAGGTATTTCATAATTATGAGTTGCAACATAAATAATTTAGAAATTTCAATACAACACAAGGTTTCTGTGATGACAACATGAGCAATAAATGTAAAGTATCTAGCACGGAGCCTAATTAAAATCATATGTTCATTAAATAATAAATATGATTATTTTATAATTACATGTAAAATATAGGTGGGAGCTCTTGTTTAAATGTGTGTGAATGTATATATTTATATATTATATATCATTTATTATGTTAAACTATTAAATATATTACCTATTATGGCCTATATACTACATATAATAAAGAATATATATATAATATTCTTTAGCATATATAATTTATATATTATATATTATACTAAATTATATTATGTAACTTATGTATATAATATATTATATGTATCATTTATGTTATACATATTATATATTTTTTGTTGTTTTGCTGTGAATTTGTCAATTGCCTCATTTGTGGTGTACTACCAGCTTTTCTTATATTCTTGCTTTATTGACAATCTCAGTTATACCACGTTTACTTATGATATTTTTATCCTCTTTGGCATCAATGAAGACTGGTTGCTCTTTAGGCTGATGCACAGTTGTCCTCCTGGGGGAAACATTTTCCTATTTCTCGGTTTGTGTCTCAATTTTTCTGGAGTACTTCTGGCAACTTTCTTTTAAGCAAAGTGCATTGGGTGTGTTTTGGGGGTCCCAACCAACCACATATGTGGTGTCCCTTCAGAAGAACCTACAGGACCCAGAGGCAATTGCATTTATGGCTATCGGTTATTAAAACAAGGGGGAAAGACACATCAGGTAGAGCCTGAAAGAGATTAAGAACAGGCTTGAAAGTTTTCTCTCAGTTCAGAGGATATTGGGGCGGCAAGGACATGCTCCTTTGTCCAGCAACAAAATGCTGCAACATTTATACAATGTTTCTGCCCAGGGAAGTTCCTCGAGACTCATGCATGATACAGGGTTTTTAATGAGGGTTGGTCACCTAGAAATTCTGTGTTATAATTGCCAAATTCCAGACTTCCAGAAGAAAAACAAGCTTTTACCATAAATCACATTTTTGCATAAAGTCTAAATACGTTGTTACAACAGGCCTGCAAAACAGTGCCCCAGGCAGACAAAGCAACCTTATCAATTAGTAACATAAGGAACATTCCAAAGCCAAGTTCCCAAATGTCAACCAAGGGCCAACCACCTTGGTTGACATTTGGGAACTTGGCTTTAGAAGCACGTTCTCCTAAAGAACATCATCAGGCCTACTGTGTTAACTCTTTGCTGTACGTGGGAAATTTCCTGAAAATTTACATGTCTGGAATATTTTTATCTGCTATTTTGTCTGGGTGTATTTTTCTAAATAGAAAAAATTTTCCTTTGACAGTATTTATGATAGACAAAATTCTAAGATGGTCCCAAAGATTCTTAACCCATAGCGTACTTATCTTATATAATCTTGAGGATGAGTGGGACTTTTGAATATGCTAAGATTTCACTTCCACAGTTAGGTTATCTTATATGGCATAGATGAAAGTATTTTTCAGTTGTGATTAAGGCCCTTAATCATGGGACTTTGAGTTAATCAAAAGAGAGGTATCCTGGCTGGAACTGATCTTATCAGATAAAGCTTAAGTCTCAGGCATTTTTGAAGATAGAGATACAAAGCAGTGAGATGTTCTCATGCTGGCCTTGAAGGAACAAACTGCTGTGTTCTGGAGATGTCCACCTGACAGGAAACTGCCCCAGTTCTATGATCACAAACAACTAAATTCTGGCAACAACTGTCGGGAAGAGGAGTCCAAGTTTCAAATTAGAGCACAGCCCTGGGTGATACCTTGATTGCAGCCTGATGATCTTTCAGCACAGTACTCAGCATAGTACCCTTCTGACACAGTGAAACTGCAAGATTAAAAATGTGTGCTGTTTTAAGCCACTACATTTGTGGTAGCCTGTTACACAGCAATAGAAAATATTGTCAATCCTTTGTTTTTAGTATTCTAAATGTCTTGTGAGAAGTCAATTAGTCTGTTTCTTTTTCCTTAGTAAAAGTCTGTTAATTCCTGTTCTTTCTGAAAACTTCTATCATACTCCCTTTTAGCATTCTGAATTACAATGTATCTAGCTATCAGAAAACATATACTAAGAGATCATTAAGTATCATGTTCTATTTTAATTTCTGGGGAATCAAGTGATGAAAAACAACAAAAACTCTACCATCATGGAGGTCATATGGGCAAAAAATAAGTTGTCATAGACCAGGCTTAGAAGTCATACACATTATTTTTGTCTATGTTCTATTAGACAGAAGTTCTAATAGAACTTCCATGCCCAACTGACTGCAAAAGAAGTTAGGAAACATAGTTTAGCTATTTACCTCAGGCAAAACAAAAACAAGTTTTCAGTAAAGACATAAATCTCTCAGCCAAAGAAGATAAGTGCTATGGAAAAACAAGCAGCTAAGAACAATAGAAGGGAAAGGATGAAGTTGATCAGTTAATTTAGGGAATTTGGAAAAGAAACTATATTAAGAGTCAGTATGATTTAGGGCTTTCTATGCTCCAAGTCATATGGAAATATAGGTAGATATTCTAGATAATAGAAACCAAGTATAAAGAGGTCTTGAATTAGTTGGCTATATCACCTCAGAACTTAGTGGCCTAGAACACTTAACACTAATTATTGCTCCTGAGTCTTCAGGTAAGATGGGAAGTTCTTCGATTTGAGCCTGGCTCAGCTAAACTCTTCTAGATTACACAGTTAACTGATAGTCCAGCTAGGAGCTGGCTAATCTAGATTGGCTTCATTGACTGCTCTAATGCTTGGATGGATTTAGGCTGGAACAATGGGGCACATGTCTTTCATGATTCAGCAGGCTACCAGAGGTTTATTTGCATGTTTGCTGGACAGGGTTCCACGAAAGATAATGGAGGTATGCAAGTTTCTTGAGGCCTAAGCTAAAAACTGATCTTATACTGTATTAATTGCAGTCTTCTGGCCAAAGAATTTTGCAAGCTGCCCTCCACCTGTCCCCACCTAAGGGATGGAGAAATTGATACCACCTCTTTGTGGAAGAAGCTTCCTACATCTTAATGGACACCAGGAATTGTGGAAAACATGACTGGAGTGAGCAAGCCTGAGTAAAGTCAAAGAGACAGGGAATTGAGAACATAAAGTTTTTACAGGCTTTGTTTTTTATTGATTACTATGAGTGCAAAAGTAAATTATTTGAATACTTTGGTGTTGCAAGAAAGGAACTGAAAATATCTGTCCTATGTTTTAAGGGGAACATTATGCAGATAAAAGGTTGCAAAGGTGAAGGAAGATTGTCAGTAAGCAACTAAAATAATCCAGGGAAGAAATGATGATGAGTTGACTCAGGGAGTTAGTGGTAGATATGAGAAGAAGACAGACTTGAAATATATTTTGATTTTATAGCCAACTGGTGGAATATGAGGTAAAAATAGGAATCACATATAAATCCAAATGACTGGAGTTGCTTTTTACTGAAATGCAGTGGTACACATAAAAAAAAATAGGGTTGAGGAAGAAAAGTAGGGTTCAAGAGGTATTTTTTAACATGTTAATTTAAAGACGTCTCTTTATATCCAAAGGTGAGATAAAATTAACAGTTTAATGTGGACCAGGAGAGATGTGAATTTAAGATATAAACTTTGGAGTCATCAAAGTGCAAAAAGGATTTTAAGCAATGAGTTTGAATGAGCTCACCTACAGAGAAAAGGTAGTGTCAAGGAGGTCTTGACCTATGCCTGGGATATTGCACTGTTTGGAGATACAGATAAGGAGGAAACACAAGAAAAAATGGCCAATGAAATAGAAATAATTCAGAACAAGAGAATCCAGTGGTGCAACTCTAAATCTGGGGCTGAAGTTCCACCTGAGAATCCAGGGGAAGCCACTGGCTTAAATCTCAGAGTCCTAAAGTTAAAGATCCTAGAATTTCCATGTCCCACAGCAGGAGAAGAGGGTGTTTCCGTTCTAGGAGAAAGAGACAGATAATTATTAGCCTTTCTTCTGCCTCTTTTTCTTTCCCGGACCTGAGCTAATTGAGTGGCACCCACTCACATTCAGTCAGCATCTTCCCCACTCAGACCAGTGAGTTGCATGCCAATCTTCTCTGGAAATAATTTCACAGACATGCTCAGGAATAATGTTTTACCAGTTCTCTAGGTATTCCCTAATCTAGTCAAGTTGATACCTAAAATTAACCATCACACTACCCCATCTCAGTTATGAAGGACTAGCAGCAAGTAGAAGATGAAGAGAAAATTAATAAACAAACATTACTCTTTTTCCCACTGCAAGTTTCCAAGCCCTTGCCCAGACCTGGGTTAAAGAGATGGAAGAAGACTTAATTAGATATGACTGAAGTTTTAAATTAGATTATGTGGAATTTATTTTCCATTTGTTTATTATTATTTATTGTTTATAGTAATATATGCATATAGTAAATATTTTAAAGATACAGCTAACCATACATCAAAAAGTAAGTTGCTTTTACATTTTTGTCATAGAGGCACTCAATTACCCTTCTATGAGAAAACCACTTTTAAAGCAATGAGACCAGACTAATGAAAAAAAGAGCTAAATAAACATCAAAAATGAAAAAGGAGACACTATAACTGATGTCACAGAGATACAAAAGATCATCAAAGACTATTATGAACAATTATACATATACTCACAGACTAGAAGACCTAGAGGAATGGATAAATTACTGGAAATGTACAGCCTGTCAAGATTGTACGAGGGAAGAAATAGAAAACCAAAATGGACCAATAAAAAGTAGTAAGTTGGAATCAGTAATACATGTTTTCCCAAGGGGGAAAAAAAAAGCCCAGGACCAGATGAATTCAGAGCCAAATTCTACCAAACATATATAAAAAACTAATGCCAATCCTCCTAAAACTGTTCCCAAAAATTGAGGAGAGGATTTTCCCTAACTCATTCTATGAAGCCAGTATAACCCAAATACCAAAACTAAGCAAGAAAACACAAACAAAAAGAAACTACAGACCAAGATCCCTGATGAACACAGATGCAGAAATCATCTAAAAAACACCAGCAAACTAAATACAATAGCACATCAAAAAGATAATACATCATGATCAAGACAGAGTGTTATGCCAAGGATGCAAGGGTGGTTCAACATATATAAATCAAAAGCTGTGATATATTACATCCACAGAATGAAGGACAAAAACAATGTGATCATCTCAATAGACAAAGAAAAAGACTTGACAAAATTCAGCACGACTTTGTGATAAAACCTGTCTACAAACTAGGCATAGAAGAAACATACTTTAAAATAATAAAGGCCATATATGCCAAACCCACTGTCAAAATTTTAATGGAATGGAAAAAATGTTGAAAACATTTGCTCTAAGTGCTAGAGCAGGACAGGAATTCTCACTTTCATCACTTCTATTCATCATAGTACTGGACGTCCTACTGGGAGCAATTAGGAATGGGAAAAAAATAAAAATTATCCAAATGGGAAAGGAGAAAGTCAAATTGTACCTGTTTGCTGATGATATGACCTTATATCTAGAAAGACTTGAAGGCTCCATGAAAAAACTCTTAGGTTTGATAAATGAGTTGGTAAGTTGTAGGATACAAAAGTCAACGTACAAAGTAGCATTAGTAACATTTCCATATACCAATAATGATCTAGCTGGGTACAAAATCAAGAAAGCTATGCCATTTACAATAGCTACCAAAAAAAAAGAAAAAGGTATTTAGGAATATATTTAACAAATGAGTTGAAAGATCTCGCAAGGAAAAGTACAAAACACTAATGAAAGAAATTGTAGATGACATAAATAAATGGAAAATAGCCCATCCTCAGATATTAGAAGAATTAATATTGTAAATTACCAAACTGCTCAAAACAATCTACAGATTCAATGCAATCTGTATCACAATATCAGTCATTTTTAACAGAATTTTTAAAAACCCTAAAATTCTCTTTGGGTGATATTTCAAAGAGAAGCTTTTTTTATATACATACTTTGAGTTCTGCAGTGCATGTGCAAAATGTGCGGGTTTATTACACAGGTATTCATGTGTCGTGTGTCAATGTGCCGTGGTGGTTTGCTGCACCCATCAACCCATCATCTACATTAGGTGTTTCTCCTAATGCTATTGCTCCCCCTGACCCCTACCTTAAAAAATGATTTTAATACAACATGAATTATTTTTTAAAATCATTTTTTAAGAATCATTCCTGTTGTATAAAAATGGATAGCCACTTTGGTAATTTATTTCATTATTTCTCATACATTGTCTGTAGATTCTTTTTAACTTCCTATGTAAAAGATAATGTTGTCTGCAAATAAATATTTTTTTAAGAATTTTCAAATAAAAATTCCTAAAATTCATATGGAACAAAAAAGAAAGAAAGAAAAGAAAAGAAGCTGAATAGACAAAAACAATTCTAAGCACAAAGAACAAAGATAGAGATATCATATTACCTGAATTCAAATTGTACTACAGTGCTATCATAACCAAAACAGCATGGCACTGTGTAGAAATGGGCATGTAGACAAATGGAACAGAATAGAGAAACCAGAAATAAAGCAACGTTTTCATAGCTAGCTGATCTTTGACAAATACAATAAAAATATACACTGTGAACAAGACATTTTTTCAATAAATGGTGCTGGGAAAACTGGTTTTCCATACATAGAAGAATGAAACTGGACCCCTATCTCTCACTACATGTAAAAATAAACTCAAGATAGACTAAGTACTTAAATGTAAGACCAGTAACTACGAATATTATACCAGAATAAAACATAGGGAAAATTTTAAGGACATTGATCTAAGGAAACAACTCATGCATAAAACCTCAAAAGCAGAAGCAACAGAAATAAACAAATGAGACTTAATTGAACTAAAAAGTTTCCACACAGCAAAAGAAATAACCAACAGAGTAAACATATGACCTGCAGAATGGGAGAAAATATTGCAAAATATGCATCTATCTAGGGATCCAATATCCAGAATATAGAAGCAACTCAAACCATTCAACAACAGAAAATAATCCCATTAAAAGTGGGAAAATGACATTAATAGATGATTTTCAAAAGAAGACATACAAATGGCCAACAGCTATATAAAAAAAATACTTAACATCACTTATCTAAATGCAAATTAAAAATATGATGAGGTATCATCTTATCTTAGTCAGAATGGCTATTATTAGAACATCAAAAAATAAGAGATCTTGGCAAGGATGCACAGAGAAGGGAACTCTTATACACTGTTGGTGAGAATTTAAATTAGTAAAATGCCTACAAAAAAATAGTATGAACATTTCTTAAAGAACCAAAAATGGAACTTCCATTTAATTCAGAAATCCCAGGAAATTAAAAACATTATTATATACAAAAGATACCTGCACTTGTATGCTTATCATAGCACTATTCAAAACAGCAAAAAGATGGACTCAATCTCAGTGTCCATCTACAGACAGTTGGATAAACAAAAGTTGGTGTATATGCACAATAAAATACTATTCAACTGTAAAAATAATAAAATCATGTATTTTGCAGCAACAAGAATGCAACTGGAGGACATTTTAGGCGAAACAAGACAGATACAGAAAGACAAATACTGCATGTTCTTACTTGTAAGTAGGAGCTAAATAACGTGTACATGTGGATACAGAGTGTGGAATGATAGACAAAGGAGTCTTGGAAGGGTGGGGGTGGTGAGGAAGACTGAATGATGAGAAATTACTTAATGATCACCATATATGTTATTCAAGTGATAGATACATACCTGAAGAGCCCTGACTTCACCAGTATGCAATCTACATGCATATAACAAAATTGCATTTGTGCTTCATAAATTTATACAAATGAAAATTAATTAGATTCTTGAACATTGTTTTAGTGATTCTTCATAAACACAGAGACAAATGAAAATAGTAGCATGCCATACACGTTGTTCAGAATGTTGCTTTTTTCACTTAAAAATATATTTTAGAGATCATTCATTATCAACATTTAATCCATATCATTTTTTCTAAAAGTCTTTATCTTTTGAATGATGTAATTTATCCAGCCTTTTGTTAAATTATGTTTAATTTGTCAATTATAAACATAGCACTACTTCATAACGTTTTACTTCTGTCATTTTATTTACATGCAAGTTACCAGTAGAATAAAGTATAAGGAAAGAAATTGCTAGACATGCACATTTAAAATTTTGATAGATATTGCTAAACTGATTTCTGTATAGGTTGGCAAACTCACCAGTGAAAACATCTGGGTCTTCAGATATCTTTCTTGGAAGGCTATTAATTATTGATTCAATTTCTNCTGTCATAAACATTTTTCTGATTTATACTCAGCAACATGTAAGTGAACCTATTTCTCACTCTAACACAGACTTTTTGTTCTTTGATGATATGAAAAGACAGAAAATAGTATCAGAGTGTAACTTTAATTTGCATATCTCTTCTTGTAAATGCGGCTGAAAATCTTTTAATGTTCAAGAGCCATTTGTATTTTTAGTGTTCTGTTTATATCATTCATTTTTCTTTCTATGGAGCTAGATGTCCTTGTAAGAAATATATGTGCCAGAGTGTAGGAAATAAACTTCATGAAAATTCAGATGCATGATACATTGATAAAACTTTAAAGAGTATAGTCATCCGAGGCATGCTGGGACATCCCTACAAAGGAAGAAGGCAAGTTTCCACCCATTCTTCTCATAACACCTACCATTATGAAAAGTCAAAGAATTTGGCTAGTCTCTTTGAACTTGGGATGACATACAATACTCAGGAATATTTATTGGGTTACACAGAAGGCTGCCAGTTTAAAGAGGGCCCAAATCAGTAAAGAGATTAGTGGGAGTCCCATGCTCTAGTGTAAACTTTATTGCCTCTTTTGCCACACAGCCTAGCAAATAAGAAAATAGTTTATGTATCTCTAGTGGTTAAAAATCATAGGTGAAGTCTTCTTTGAGCTCTTATATAATCACTATAGCACTTATCTCCAGAGTTTTAAAATGTGTTTTTTGCAGTCAAAAACTATGCTTGGTATAGCAAAACACCCTTGGCCGGGTACACCCTAGTAAAGATTAAGAACCCGACAATAGGATAAGACATAGTAACCTGACATGCTAATCACAACCCGTGAATCATTAGATCTGCTGAAACACAAAGTCAGGCAGCCTCAGAAGCAGCACTTTTCGTAAGTGGAAGTGTTGCTTCCTGGATTGGGCTCTAACAAATTGTTCAGACTTGATTACGTGTACTGCTGGTACCCCAAAGTCTTTCTCTCAACTCAACAACCATAGCTTGAGGAAAGGTTTCTAATGACCAATAAATGGACAAGGACATGTTACAGGACCAATTCCTAGGCCAATAAATGAGATAGATTTGCCCTAATAAAAAATAGGCTACTGCCATATTATAGCCTCAATGAAGAGGGTCCTCGAGGACAGTGTTGGGAAAATCCTTCCAATAGGCAGAGACATGAGTTCTCCCTGGACAAAGCCATAGATAGGTGAGATATGTACAGTGATTTCTGGTGAGTGGTGAGTAGCCTTGCTTGGTTGTTCAGAAACCTAGAAAAAAGATTTAAAAACTGGAACTGGCATTATGAAGTTGAAGAGACCACAAACATCTCCACTTTTGTCTCATCAATATTGTTAGAGAATGCTCTCAGTGAAAAGGTTGAGTTAATGACTTAGCCTTCTTCTGTCCCTAAGCACTCTAGTGCTCAGACAGATTAAGACAGTGACCATGGTAGCAGAGACAAATAATACATGTGTTATCAATAACATGGCTCTTTCACCTAAAGACCAACCTAGCTATTATCACTACTGAGTGACCAACTTGCTATGGGCAGAGACTGATGCTGAACTCACACACCAGACACAAGGAGCCTGTTGATTACATCAGGCCCATTCCATATTAAGTGGTACAATAATTCTCACATGATTAATATTCTAAATATGTCTTGTCTTCTAAGCCTCTAGTATCTCCAAGAGCAATACCACCTCAGGGTTTAAACAATGCCTTCTGCATTGATATAACTCACACAGACTGTCTTAGACCAAGGCATGCAACAATGAGCTCATTACAATGTGTACCATCACTCAGACACAGCTGACCTGAGAGGTGGCTGAATGGAATACTGAATGGCCAGTGAAGGCTCAAATCAGGCACATCTGGCATTGTCAAAGTGCTCTTCTACAGGATAAAACATAGTCACAATGTCAATTACCAGAATGTGCTGCTGTGTCACTAGAATATGCAGGTCTCAGAACAGGCAGCAGAAACACCTTGCCTAAACATTTCTAATTTGTTCTTCTCTTCCATTTATTCTTAGGATATGATAGTTTTGAGATTCTAGTTTTTAGGTTATGGTAGTGGGTAGGAGAAATATAAAATTTGGCTAAGAAAGACAGTAAGGGTTTTTCTTAGACTATGACTCATACCAGGAAACCAGAGAATGAAGAAAGGAGTCATTGCTCTTGCTGATATAATCGACCCTATTTATTAGGAGATAGGGCTACTAATACACAGAATAAATAAATAAATACATCTGGAATTCAGTAGATTCACTGAAAATCTCTTGATGTTTCCAATTTCAGTGATAACTGTGAATAGGGCCATTCAACAACTGCAGCCTGACAAGAGCAAGGCAACTAAAGCTTCAGAAACCATGAGTATGAAGGTTCATGCTATCCTATAAGGCAAACAACCAGGAGAGGCTAAATGCTACCAGCAGATATGGTGAATGTAGAATGGCTTATGGAGGCATAAATGATGCTTTGTAGACCTAAGAGAGCTGTAGCATTGAAGACTGTATCTTATTTTTTAACCATTGTTAACCATTTTATTGCTCCTTTCAAGAACGAAGTGAGAGTATCTCCTTCTCAGATATTTATCAGATACAATATCAGATATCATAGAGCATACCAGATCTGAGTAGTGACAGGGATTGACTTTTTGCACTTAATTTATGAGTTTTCCCAGATTTATCTGGCCACACCGGCCTTCCAGGTTTTGACTCTGTGGCATGCCCATCTATTAATGCCTATGGTTATCTCATTATTCCCTGAGAGGCTATCCAGTTTCCATTCCTCTGGCCATAGTAGGTTGAAAGAATTCTCATATATAAACTCAACCAACGGGATTAATGACAACTGTTTCCTCTTCTTCCTCCCAGAATCAAATGAAGTGTCTACATCATAAGACATGCAATCTGTCTTACCCAGGGCCTTCTTGGTGCGATCATGTAGCACAAATCAGAAGGAAAGGAGAGTAATTGTCCCATGAGCCTAATTTGGCCAACAGGAAAAGAAAGATTAGGAAGAACCAGCAGATCAATTTCTCTTTCTCTTTCTCTTTCTCCATGTCAGAATGTTCTGAGGAATAGTACACTCAGAGAGCCTTTCTGTAGATTCCCTATACTTTCAAACAACAAGTTATGTTTTCTGTGAAACTCAGTAGTTCATTATCATGTATTTTGTTTTTATAATCTATCAAAGTTCTCTTGCTATGCTGAAATAAACATGTTAAAGTATTAGCACATATTTTCCCCATTAGGTTTTCTTTTCTTTTTTTTTAAATTTATTTTATTGCATTTTAGGTTTTGGGGTACATGTGAAGAACATGCAAGATTGTTGCATAGGTACACACATGGCAGTGTGATTTGCTGCTTTCCTCCCCATCACCTATATCTGGCATTTCTCCCCATGCTATCTCTCCCCAACTCCCCACCCCCCACTGACACTCCACTATTTCCCCCTGACAGACCCCTGTGTGTAGTGCTCCCCTCCCTCTGTTCATGTGTTCTCATTGTTCAACACCCACCTATGAGTGAGAACATGTGGTGTTTGATTTTCTGCTCTTGTGTCAGTTTGCTGAGAATGATGGTTTCCAGGTTCATCCATGTGCCTACAAAGGACACAAACTCATCATTTTTGATGGCTGCATAATATTCCATGGTGCATATGTGCCACACTTTCCCTGTCCAGTCTATCATCGATGGGCATTTGGGCTGGTTCCAGGACTTTGCTATTGTAAACAGTGCTGCAATGAACATTCGTGTGCACGTGTCCTTATAGTGGAATGATTTACAATCCTTTGGATATATACCCAGTAAAGGGATTGCTGGATCAAATGGAATTTCTATTTCAAGATCCTTGAGGAATCACCACACTGTCTTTCACAATGGTTGAACTAACTTACACTCACACCAACAGTGTAAAATTGTTCCTATTTATCCACATCCTCTCCAGCATCTGTTGTCTCTAGATTTTTTGATGATCACCATTCTAACTGGCGTGAGATGGTATCTCAATGTAGTTTTGATTCACATTTCTCTGATGACCAGTGATGATGAGCATTGTTTCATAATTTTGTTGGCCTCATGTATGTCTTCCTTTGTAAAGTATCTGTTCATATCCTTTGACCACTTTTGAATGGGCTTATTTGTTTTTTTTTTTTTTTGTAAATCTGTTTTAGTTCTTTGTAAATTCCGGATAGCCCTTTGTCAGATGGGTAAACTGCAAAATTTTTTTCCCATTCTGTTGGTTGCCGATTCACTCTAATGACTGTTTCTTTTGCTGTGCAGAAGCTGTCGAGTTTGATTAGGTCCCATTTGTCTATTTTGGCTTTTGTTGTCAATGCTTTTGGTGTTTTGGTCATGAAGTCCTTGCCTACACGTATGTCCTGAATGGTTTTGCCTAGATTTTCTTCTAGGGTTTTTATGGTGTTAGGTCTTATGTTTAAGTCTGTAATCCATCTGGAGTTAATTTTAGTGTAAGGTGTCAGGAAGGGGTCCAGTTTCTGCTATCTGCACATGACGGGCCAGCTTTCCCAACACCATTTATTAAACAGGGAATCCTTTCCCCATTGCTTGTTTTTGTCTAGTTTGTCAAAGATCAGATGGTTGTAGATATGTTGTGTTGCCTCTGAGGCCTCTGTTCTGTTCCATTGGTCTATACCTCTGTTTTGGTACCAGTATCATGCTGTTTTGATTACTGTAGCCTTGTAGTATAGTTTGAAGTCTGGTAGTGTGATGTCTCCTGCTTTGTTCTTTTTGCTTAGAATTGACTTGGGTATGCGGGCTCTCTTTTGGTTCCATATGAAGATTAAAGTGTTTTTTTCCAGTTCTGTGAAGAAGGTCATTGGTAGCTTGATGGGGATAGCGTTGAATCTGTAAATTACTTTGGGCAGTATGGCCATTTTGACTGTATTGATTCTTCCTAACCATGAACATGGAGTGTTTCTCCATCTGCTTGTGTCCTCTCTTATTTCGTTGAGCGGTGGCTTGTAGCTATGCTTGAATAGGTCCTTTACATTCCTTGTTAGTTTTATTTCTAGGTATTTTATTCTCTTTGTGGCAATTGTGAATGGCAGTCAGTTCTTGATTTGGCTCTCTTTAAGTCTGTTATTGGTGTATAGGAATGTGTGTGATTTTTGCACATTGATTTTGTGTCCTGAGACTTTGCTGAAGTTGCTTATCAGTTTCAGGAGATTTTGGGCAGAGACGATGGGGTCTTCTAGATATACAATCATGTTGTCTGCAAATAGAGACAATTTGACTTCCTCCTTTCCTATTTGAATGCCCTTTATCTCTTTTTCTTGCCTGATTGCTCTGGCTAGAACTTCCAGTACTATATTGAATAGGAGACTGGATAAAAAATAAAATGAAGGCAGAAATAAAGATGTTCTTCGAAATCAACGAGAATGAAGACACAGCATACCAGAATCTCTGGGACACATTTAAAGCAGTCTCTAGAGGGAAATTTATAGCAATAAGTGCCCATATGAGAAGCAAGGAGAGATCTAAAATTGCCACCCTATTGTCAAAATTGAAATAGCTAGAGGAGCAAGATCAAAAACTCAAAACCTAGCAGAAGACAAGAAATAGCTAACAACAGGGCAGAACTGTAAGAGATCGAGACACAAAAATCCCTTCAAGAAATCAATAAATCCAGGAGCTGGTTTTTTGAAAAGACCAACAAAATAGACCACTAGCCAGGTTAATAAAAAAGAAAAGAGAAATTAACCAAATTGATGCAATAAAAAATGATAAAGGGATATCACCACAGATTCCACAGAAATTCAAACCATCATCAGAGATTATTACAAACAACTCTATGCATATAAACTAGTAAACCTGGAAGAAATGGATAATTTCCTGGACACTTGCCTCCTCCCAAGCCTAAACCAGGAAGAAGCTGAAACCCTGAACAAACCGATAACAAGGCCTGAAGTTGAGGCAGCAATTAAGAGCCTACCATCCAAAAAAAGCCCAGGTCCAGACGGGTTCACAGCTGAAATCCACCAGACATACAAAGAGGAGCTGGTGCCATTCCTTCTGAAACTATTCCAAACAATCCAAAAAGAGGGAATCCTTCCCAAATCATTTTATGAAACCAACATCATCCTGATACCAATACCCAGCAGAGACTCAGCAAGAAAAGAAAACTTCAGGCTGATATCCATGATGAACATAGATGCAAAAACCTTCGATAAAATACTGACAAGCCGATTGCAACAGCACATCAAAAGGTTGTATTTTCTATGCTACTTGGACTATGAAAAAGCCTCTTACTATAATTTCAGCCATATCTACAGTCAAATGCTTAATTCATCTTTCATTTGTAAAATATATGTTTAATTTTTATAGCCATCCATTATTTTGTCCTCTCTTTAGGATGCTTTTCTACATCCACTTTGTCTTCTCATATTAGAAATAATTTTATTTGGCCAGGAGCAGTGACTTATGCCTGTAATCCCAGCATTTTGGGAGGCCGAGGCTTGCAGATCACGAGGTCAAGAGATTGAGACCATCATGGCTGAGGCAGGAGAATTGTTTGAACTTGGGAGGTGGAGGTTGCAGTGAGCCGCGATCACGCCACTGCACTCTAGCCTGGCGCCTGGTGATAGAGCAAGACTCTGTCTCAAAAAAGAAAAAAGAAAAGAAATAAGTTTACTTTTTTTTTTATTCTTGGAGAGATATTTGGTCAAGGATTTTATCCAATTGGTAGCAACATTATTGTTCTGATGATTTGTTGTGTGTGTTTGTGTATGTATTCACATTATTTTCCTACTTTTATTGTGTAATACCTTTGCAGAGCTTATGTGATGGTTCACTTTTTTCATTTTGTTAGCTTTGTTTTAAAATTTAGTTCTCCCTCATGTTAATAAGAACTCAGGCTGGCTTGAATGTTCAATATATTTCAAGCACTATGTGTTACATATGTCCTTTTAAGCCATACTTCTCATCTGCAGCTCAGAGTATTAACTGAACTGAGCACAGTGCAGAATTCATCCCACAGCACCTTCCCCCTTCGCCAATAAATTATTTAATTAAAAAAATGTGTAAGAGGTTTATTATTTGATTTTGTTCTGTAATCATTGCTTCTTTTAAAATCTAAACCAGGGCTTGTAAAAAAAAAAGAAGAAGAAGAAAAATTAAAAGTCCTGTGTGTCTGTATTGTGTGGGAAAAGGGTGTTCTTTAAAGATCTGCAACAGGAGGTGACTTATTTCTACAGTGTCCTTCACCTCTGTATCACTTCATCAATTTAGAAACCCTTCATTTTATTTAGCAGTTCTAGGTTTCATATAGTCCTAACTTAATTGAGGATGGAATATACACTCCTGTTTTCTATTCTCCTTACTGCCTTGATATGAGAGTGAAAGCCAAAAACAGCTGGAAGTCCATTCTCTAGACCTTACTTTTTTTTTTTTTTTTTTTTTTTTAATTTTTTTTTAATTATACTGGGGTACATGTGCCAAACCTGCAGGTTTGTTACATAGTTATACATGTGCCATGGTGGTTTGCTGCATCCATCCCCCATTATCTACATTAGGTATTTGTCCTAATGCTATCCCTCCCCAATCCCCCGACACTCTGCTACCCCTCCCCTAGCTTCCTAACCCCCTACAGGCCTGAGTGTGTGATGTTCCCCTCCCTGTGTCCATGTGTTCTCATTGTTCAACACACACTTATGAGTGAGAATATGTGGTGTTTGGTTTTCTGTTCCTGTGTCAGTTTGCTGAAAATAATGGTTTCAGCTTCGTCCATGTCCCTGCAAAGGACATGAACTCAACCCTTTTTATGGCTGCATAGTTTTCCACGGTGTATATGTGTCACATTTTCTTTATCCAGTCTATCATTGATCAGCATTTGGGTTGGTATCAAGTCTTTGCTATCATAAACAGTGTCACAATAAACAAACATGTGCATGTGTCTTTATAACAGAATGATTTATAATCTGTATATATCCAGTAATGGGATTGCTGGGTCAATGGTATTTCTAGTTCTAGATCCTTGAGGAGCCACCACATGTCTTCCACAATGGCTGAACTAATTTACACTCCCATCAACAGTGTAAAAGCATTCCCATTTCTCCACATCCACTCCAGCATCTGTTGTCTCCTGATTTTTTAATTATTGTCATTCTAACTGGAGTCAGATGGTATCTCAATGTGTTTTGATTTGCATTTCTCTAATGTCCAGTGATGATGAGCTTTTTTTTCATATGTTTGTTGGCTGCATAATGTCTTCTTTTTTTTATTGCATTTTAGGTGTTGGGGTACATGTGAAGAACATACAAGATTGTTGCATAGGTGCATGCATGGCAGTGTGATTTGTTGCCTTCCTCCCCTTCACCACTTTTTAATAACAGAATCTTGGTTGCTGAAAGTTCTCTCTTTCAGTTGGAATGTTTGACCCTGTAAATTTGGGGAATCTGGAGAGCTTTAGGTGAGGTAGCAGAGAGTCCACTTTCAAGTTGCTTAATCCAAAAGATGCTAGAAAAAGAAAAAGCAAACAAAGCAAAAAGACAAAAGTCTAAACAGTCTAGAGGTCATGTTAAGCCCTTGTATTTCTATATCATTTTGTTTTTTATATATGTGTCTCTCACTTGCTCTTTCAAAGAAATACTGTATAGTGACCAAGACATGTTTTACTATTTCCATTTATTATATTATTGTCTCTCATTTATTAAAAGAAACCAGACTTCAGAGAGCTTAAGTTGCCTGATGTAATTTATGGCTGATGATATTAATGACATTTCTTAGAAAATCAAAAGTGATTGTTAAAAGAATAATTAAATAATTCATGATTGAATATTAAAAGACAATGAAATTTAAATGAGACTACTCTGCAAAACAACTTTTCCAGGAAAAATCAGGAGGTAAATGTGATAGTTTTGTGTGTCAGCTTGGCTAGACTATAGCCCCCAGTTATTTAATCAAACACTAGTCGGGTGTTACTGTGAATGTATTTTGTAAATGTGATTAACATCTACTATCAGTTGACTTTAATTAAAAAAAAATCCTCATCCATTCAGTTGAAGGCCTGAAGAGTAAATATAGCTAATGTAGATGACGGGGTAATGGATGCAGCAAATCACCGTGGCACATGTATATCTATGTAACAAACTTGCACATTCTGCACATGTATCCCAGAACGTAAAGTATAATTCAAAAAAAAAAAGAAGAAGGAATTCTGCCTTGTGACTACAGCCTGAACACCTGTCTGTGTTTCCAGTGTTTTCTACAGATTTTAGACTTCCTAGTTCCCACAATCTTGTAAGCTAATTCCTTAATGTAAAAGAAATATTCCTCTCATTCCGTATCTCTCTCTGTTTATATATGTATATTATGTGTGTATATATATATTGAATATACATATACAAATATCTATGTCTTTATATATAACATACATATAATATGTAAAACATAATATTATATAGATATGATATACACATATATATGTCTATGTTATACATATGTATACTATATATGTGTATATATAATATACATCCGTGTATATTATATATCTGTTTACATATGTATATATGTATTCAAAGATATTTGTGCATATACAATATAAATATTTGTGTGTGTATATACATATATATAAATTTGTTCTAGCTCTCTGGAGGACATTGACTAATATGGTGAGATACAGTCATACAAAGGTAGCTTTATCATTCTATTTTAAGAGAATTCCATAGGAAGAATGACTGAGAAACCTGTGCCTCTGGATTTTGGTCCTGTTACAAGTGGGTTCTGCAGTCACTCCAAAGGATCCTCCAGGCCACCTTAATAAAAAAAAAAAAAAACTCCCATATTGACATGTTTATATTTTGAACAATTGGGGATAAAGAACTATTATCTTACATGGTAAGAATCTCAACAATAAATCATGAGGAGACAGTATACAGATTAAACTGAAAGTAGGAACAATGCACACATTTAACAGTTAAATGGGTAAATACGACAAAATCAGAATTATTTTAAATTAGGCACATCAAAATGTATCATATATAGGGGAAATGGAATTTAATATTTATATGATAAAAAGGATAATTGTATTATGAATGTATAGAATCAGTTACTTTTACATTAAAAATAATTAATAATCACTGCTCCAAATCTCTGTTTTTCCAGTGCAGCTTTGGAAATGGCAGAGCTGGAGTGGAGAAATCAGGCAAGTGTTGAAACTACATGTTATGACAATGTTCAGGTGAGTCTTAGAAAAGACCTGAAATGAGTGAACGCAAATACATTACCCTGGGTAACTAAGAAGTAGTTGACATAGTTTAGCAGAATTAACACACGGACAAAGGAACCTTCTTCAAAATTGTAAGGTGAAGATGGAATGAAATGCAGCATGGACACATGCAGTGTTCTCGGGGTTTCGTTAGAATTTAGGAAACCCACAGATCCATAAACTCGCAGGAGATCCTGAGACATCCAGGACTCTGAGTATCATCACTTGAAGATTATTATGAGCATTTTGAGTGACTCCAAAGTTTAAATAAGAAACCTAAAGTTGGCCAGGCACGGTGGCTCACGCCTATAATCCCAGCACTTTGGGAGGCCGAGGTGGGTGGATCACGAGGTCAAGAGGTCGAGACCATCCTGGTCAACATGGTGAAACTCTGTCTCTACTAAAAATACAAAAATTAGCTGGGCATGGTGGCATATGCCTGTATTCCCAGCTACTTGGGCGGCTGAGGCAGGAGAATTGCTTGAACCCAGGAGGCGGAGGGTGAGGTGAGCTAAGATGGAGCCATTGCACACCAGCCTGGGTATCAAGAGTGAAACTCCATCACAAAAAAAAGAAAAAGAAAAAGAAACCTAAAGTTAATTACAAAGTTGTGACATTAGAACCAAAATGAATGAGATGTGAATAAATTTTCTTTATAGTGATGGTATTTTTTATTTGCTTCTGTATTTTTTCAAAAAATATTAAAGACAAAACTGTTTTAAGCTGAAGAAAATAATTTTAGTTTTGAATTCAAGAATTTGAATTTTTTACAGAGAATATTATAACCCACTTTTTTTCAACTGTAAAATAATATACTTTTGGACTTTTCTGCCTAATATAAGCTAATGAAAATTGTATATATTTCCAGATAAGTTGAAGCATAGGGAAAGTCTAATTCTTCTTTGGGATTCTTTGCTGATTTTCTTAGTGAAGTGTTATTTGATTTTTTCTACTGACTTACCAGAGTATGACATCTTCTAGCCTGAGGAGGTTAAGTAAGACAATCATTCCTTACACTCATTTTTAAGTTTGAAATACACATCAGTGAATTTCAAACTCTGCAAGGGAAAGTCTCTTATAAGGTTTGAAGTAGAGGAAGATTATTGTTTCAGAAAAAAATTAGATCACCTGGGATTTTATTTTAAAAAATTAGACTTATGAATTCAGAAGCTTTGGGGTTGGGAGTAAGAGAAGAATACATTATTAACAACAAAGGTAGCAGATATTGCTCCTGCTGAGGAGATGGTCCTATAGTTTCTCATCCAAAGCTTGTGAATTGACAGAATCTTGTTACAGAGAGGAGAATTCTGGCATATTATCACCACAGGACATTGATAAATCATAACTCTTCACTTGAGCACAAATAAAATAAACAAAATGTGGAATTTCTTCTAAAAAGATCGCAGAGTGTAAATTTCATCTTAGCCCTGGTTCACTGATCTTAAGGTAAGCCTCAAGATCCATGTTCTCAGTTGATTTTCTGTTAGTTTATAGAAATTGTATTTTGATAGAGACATGGATTTGCCTTCACTTGAACATCTTAAAAAATTAACCAACAGTGATTTTAGCTTGAAAGGCTAAAATAATGAATATTTTTAATTACAAAAATATTTTCTAAAAACAAACCAAAGATTTATAGAGTTTGAGTTATTGCCACTAATGTCACAATTATTGCATTCATTTATAAAAGTTCTTGCAGGCTGGGTTGAGTGAGATGGATTGTCAGTTGCAGTTGCCATGATAGTCCTAAATATTTAGGCACAGTACTGTTATCATCTCCATTTTATGAATGAAAAAAAAAAAGAAAAACCAAAGAAGTTAAACAGCCAAAGTTTGTAGAAATGGGTAGTGGAGTTAAGTGAACTCAATTTATGTATCACAAAAGATAAAATTCATTCTCAGCAAACTGACACAGGAACAGAAAATCAAACACCGCATGTTCTCACTCATAGGCGGGTGTTGAACAAGGAGAACACATGGACACAGGGAGGGGAGCACTACACACTGGGGTCTGTTGGGGGGAAATAGGGGAGGAACAGCAGGGGGTAGGGAGTTGGGG
>NW_016107603.1:342944-382617 GCF_001604975.1 Cebus imitator
AAAAAAAAAAAAGAACACATCCAAACAGCAAGTTCCTAATAAAACACAATGGTACTTTAAAAAGAAAAAAAAAAGATAACATTTTAAAATATGTCAGACTGATGATTAAGAGCATTATGATATCTTTCCAAATTTTAGAAAGATAAGACCAATGTATCTTTTATCTGAAGATCATTCTTCACTTAAAGAAAAATTCACAATGTCTTGCCCAGTAATTTCCACTCCCCTGTACTCTTGTTGTAGTAGGATTATCCAATACTTATTTTCCTAGGCCCCCATGTGTTTAGATGCCTTATGACACCCACTTGTTTCTGCTGGACAATCGAAGAAAGTTAATTTTGTAGAAACACTTGTCTACTATGCACATAATATATGTTGGCTTTCCTAACTCTGACTTCACCCCTAAATGCTCATTCATCCCAATGTGTGAGTGTGTAGCTACATAAAATTAGATAATCTATTTGAACCATAGTTCCTTGACTTTAAACTAGGGATACTAATACGCCTCCATATACATTTTTTTGTGCTGATCCCATGAGAAAATAAATGTAAAGCGCTCAGATCAGTGACTGAAATACACTAACTAGGCGCAGTATCCGCAACATTAGAAAAAGCAAGGGTAGTAATACTGGTGGTAGTAGACAAGGTGGTAGTTGTAGATAAAGTATTTGCTTTAGTATAGGTTTTTTTTTTTTTTTTTTTTTTTTTTTTCTTCTAATTTTAAAAGACAAGAAAAGATCATGGAGCAAAAGTGAAAAGAGTGACAAAGTATTTTATTTTGTTTTTCTCATTTAAAGGGAATAGCAAACACAATGCAGTGTTTACTGTAAATTTCACATTGTTCAATAATCTTATTCCATCTGTTTCCCTGGGCTTCCTTCAGGTAAAGAAGTAAGGAAGGATTTTAAACTACTATAAAAATAGGGGTTCGAAAATGAGAGAAGACTGTTCAAAATAAAGAGTTGATTGCGAAAGAAAGTAAAATACAATATTACTGCTCAACCTCGATTCAGATGAATATAGTGATAACAAGAAGATGGTTTTAAGTTAATGCATTACCAGTGGAGACGTTGTTGGGTAGCATTTTGTATAACAATTTTCAATTTTGGAAGTGCCTTATTTATATATTATGTACTTTATTTTTTGTAACAGAGCTTAAAGTCTGAGCAAAGATTGTATAACCATTTTACAGCAGAAAATTCAGGCTTAAAGCAATGGATCATTTACTCAGTATCAAAGAGGAAAAACATATCTAACTAGTGCTATAAAATTTTTATCCTAATGCACACTGAATTTTTTTCTATATTGTTTTATAGTCTTCCACTCATAATATTACATGATTAAAGAATACTGCCTTTTACCTTTTCTATAGTAGACCATTTTTTAATCTCATATAAGATAGGATAAATGCAAAAATAAATCTAAGGCAAAATCATCACTAGATGTTAAAAGCTCCATTTTTATTTTCCAGAGAACTGTTGAGTGTTTTCCAACTCTGACGTGTTTCTAGTTTCTAAAAATGTAACCAAATATATATTCAATGACTTATATGTATAATTAAATAGATTTCAAAAGGAAGTTGAATTCATCTTTACAAATCATTATCATATATCTTGATTTTTGACTCTATCAATAAATAATTTACTGAAAGATGAAGTACAAAAAGTCTGACTTTTAATGACTAATTGATATACAGTTTTAACTTTAGAATATCAATTAGTGTGTTTGTGTGTGTATGTATGTATATAAATAAACTTTTTGTAGTCAGCATTTTTTCATTTTCCTTTTAAGTCAATTTGTTTTTCAAATTAGAAGACTTTATTTTTGGTACTATCAGGAGTATCACTAGAATATACAATTCAGAACTTCTATTATAAAAGCATGATAGACATAGCTATATGAAATCATTTACCAATCAAATCAAAGTATTAATATTCAAATCTAATTAAAATTTTAAACATTCTACAGTCTTCTTTATTTTCTTTCTTTTATGTGGTAGCAGGGATCCAAAATATGTACCCTGATTTGGGAGTGTCACACATTTTAAGAAACCAGTGTGTCTATATTTTCTTAAGGAAAAAAAATTAGTATAATACTGAAAGAGTGGTGTTAATTGAAAAGTTAACCCGTGTAACTAATCCCAGAAACTTTACCTGGCCGATGTATGGCTATTTGTAAAAGACTTCAAGCATTGTTTAATGCTTCTTTATGTGAGTTTTGGTGAATTGTTAGCTAAGATATCTGCTGACACTGAAAGTAAAGAAGTTGCCTTTTCTTGTGCCATATTTCCTTCAGTCATGGTAAGAATTTGTTGCTTAAAGTGTCAACATGTACCACACCCTGATTAGAAAACGTGTTTTTCAGTTGTAGTTGCATACTTGTGACTGCCAAAATATAAAATAATATATATTTTAAAGACAGATTTCTAAACATTTCTTATTTTTGACTGTCATATAAAACCATAAGAACAGATTTTAAAAATGATCTACAGCCCTGTCATCAATTGAATCAACTTGACAATTGTTTTTGTTTTAGTCTTATTCAAACTTAAATAGCTATAATTATAAACAGCTTGTTAGTAGTTTTCTAAATTTTGGATATTTTGAACAGTTTGCAAAAGATAGAAGAAAGAATCTTTAAAAAAAATTCCAGTGAACTAGTAAAATTAACATTGTTTGGGGTTTATATGCAATTATTCTTAAAAAATAAAATAAATCTAGTTCGACCCTAGACTGGTTCCTTCATTTGATTTTTACATATACTCTGATACAATGTGCCATGAAGAAATATAAAGCTTTTTCATTTCAAAATAAAAATATTATTAAGCAGCACTGCTCAGTAAAAGAAAAGCTGTAACTCTAGCCATACCTATAGTGGCAATAAAATAAGCAGTTAGAATACAAATGCGTATCATTTTATAGCAAAGTAAAATAAGGATTCTCAAGTGACCATGCAGCAATGGTGAGCTGTATATCTCAACTAGCATTTCAGCAGGTCAATCAAACATTAATTAACTTTTTTTTAATCCTAACTGAGAAGCCCTTTTCTGTTGACAGACATCTCGGGAAATTCTATTTTCAATTTGACAGAATGCCAAGTATTCAAACAGATTGTTTATCTGAATTCAGTGCTCAGAGGCTTCTGTCTGAGACGCAGAATACATTTTTTACATCATAGTTAGTATGAGTATGTTGTCCCACTTTAAAAATGTGTATTGCCTAGGTAGTAAAGCCTTGTCAATCAAAGTTAACCTAGAACATTAATTATTTTAGTATATGCTTTTTTCTAAATTTGTCCAGGCTTTCATTTCTTCCTCATATGCCACCAAAGGCTAAGGCAGAGACTTAAGTATCATGTATAACATACCTACCCAAGCCTTTAGAATATCAAGCTATGCTATAAATCATTTAGCAATCAGAGTCTCCGTGAAATTGTCTTAGTTTCTTTCCTTTTTTGAATTATTCTTGTTCTGAATTCCTACAGGTTTAAAAATTATTTTCTAACTAATACACATCAAGAAATGATAGACAGGCCTAAAATTTGGAGTTATATCTGTGCTGGAATCCTAGTTCTTCTACTGCCTGGCTAGATAACCTCAGGCCATTGTGACAGATACTATTAATCTCTACTGATCTGTGGTTCTCTTCTTCTTCTAGGCACTGGGAGAAAACTGTGATTCTTATCACCTTGAAGATAAGAATGAACTTGAACCTATCTTTGACTAATGAAACATGAGTAGACATGATGTGTATTGCTTTTTGGTGGGAACATTTAAGAGCCAGTGTTTGATTTTTTAGAAGCCAACATGCTTAAAAAGCAATAGGCTTTGGAATCTCCCTTAGCCTGAATAACTGGATTGCCATAATGAGGACAACTGCCCTGTAGAATCACCAGAACCTGCAGCTTTTTTTAAATGAGCAAGATAATAAACATTTATTATTTTAAGACACTTGGATTTTAGGGTTGTAATCACAGCAGAGCCTTCTCTGACCTGAAAGATACTGTAAATTACTTAAACTTGGTAGTCTTCATTTTCTCATCAGTAAAATGAGGATGAAAATACTTAACCCTCAAAAGCCTATTGTTACTATTAATTTAAGGATTTATATTTCAAATAATTTTAAAATACTGTATGTTTTATAAAGTGGTCAAATGTAGCTACAATTCTATCATTTTTTATCATTTCATAGATAGATAGAATGATAGATGGATGGATGATAGACAAGTTTGACATGAAGGCTCTGTTATCATGCCTTTTAATATTCTGAGTATTAAAAATGTCCTCATCTTTCTGAACTCTATTTTGAATGATCTACCACTTAGGAGCTATCCCTGCCCTAGAATTTCTGAAATATTCTTCAGCCTGATTGACACTTTCAGTATGTTTAAATAAATAAAATTTGGTTTAGCCCAGTGGAAGTGTTGATTGATCCATTCATTCACTAACTAAACAAATGTAGTTGAAAAAAAATTATGTGCAAATTAGTTCCAGGTGCATTGTCAAGCTTACTTTTACCTTTAAACAAATTTTCTACTATGTTGCCTCAGTTTCCTCACAAAAAAAATAAGGGCAGTAATAAGATTTACCTTCTGCATATTTCCTGAGTAATTCATGGTAATTTATATTTTTATAGATAGCGCTAGTGAGGATGAGAGTGAATGGTAAAAACCTACTGCTATTATGAAAGAAAATTGACTGTAAGAAAGAAATTATTAGGAGGAAATGGATACATCTGATGGTGATGTTCCAATAAATCACAGTACTTTCAAAATAGAGTATGGCTGGAGACTGGGCAAAAATGCCATGGTAAATCGAAGGAAAGAAAATTTAAGAGTGATACCTGACCTGTCAGACCCATTTGTGTTTGTTTTGGATCCACATACTTTTTATTTAAATATATGTTATTAAAGCTCTGGATTTACAAATAAAAAATTTGGTCAAACAAATTTAATATACATGTAAATATTAAAATATAATATTTTGTTCCAGATCATAAACATAAGTTAGAAGCAGAGTGTAGCTGTATGCAGAGAGAGAAAAAAGAGAGAGGTAAAATGGATAATGTAAGACAAATGTCAAAAAAAATAGAACCATATAAGACAAAATGAGCAAGAACAGTGATTAGTTTGATTGATTTAGACCTCAATTGTATCACTAATTTCACAATAATAATAATATACTACTTCAAAATTCAGTCTTATACAAATATTATCTCCATACTTACAAATATTTTTTGCTGGGGAAGCTTTGTTTCAAATTGCAAGTTTATAAGTTTGCTAGAGTTGGCAGATCAAGCCTGGGCTTACCCAGGTTTGGCTCAAGCCTGTGGGTTTAGTACAATCTGCTTTAATATTAATCAGTTCAAATTCAAAGCTCCTCAAGACATTATTTTTGTGTGTGTGTGAGAAGATAGTGCCCGTTCCCACAGGGGTGAATGGTAACACATAATGCCTCTTACTAAGACCATGGCTGAAAACTGACACATGTCACATACTTCAATATTCTATTGGTTGTCAAAGGAAAAATCATATAGTTAAGACCAACATCATTGAGTTAGGGTTATGTCCTTCTTTATGTAAGTTAGGGGTCAGTGTGAATATTTGCTGAGCAATAATATAATCTACCATGTGAGGCAAAACCATTATTTAAATGTGCCGCCCTATATACCTGAGCATACATTCAATTTGACTCAAAAGAAAAAGAAAACTGGACAAGGTTACAAAGTATAGTGACAGAATTCACTTCAGACTCACAGTAGATAACACAATGCCACAACTATTCATTCTTGGATATGTAATAAGGGTCTGACTCCAGGGTCCTGGCAGCTTTTAAGCAACACTCCTGCCTCTTTCCCTTTGTCCCACCTCTGGATATTCCATCCATTGGCACCAGCAGAAAATTAAAACGTTTACCCCAGTTCCTCTTCCTAACTACCATTAAAAACCTGAGGCCTTTTCTCACTCTCTGAAGCTATTTTTTAATCAACTTGGAAAGCCTGCCCTACTTGCCTTAGAAAGGCTCATTGTGACATTTTTGCACCGTCTTGGTGCATCTGTGACATCATCAATCATGATATCCAAGCCAAATTTTAGATGGGGATCCCTTCTATGTCTACTGTGATTATAGCTAGTGGATTTTCGAAGTACAATCCAAGAACTACTGGGGAATTTGTTAAAAATTCAGATACTGGATCCCTACATCAAACTAAATGAATCTGAACTCTGGGCTATGAATAAGCTCCATCAATAATATTAACACAAAATAAAATTAGAAAAAATATTGGTGAACTACTGAATTAGGTAAATCCTGTCATCTGTTCTGTTTCAATCTTTTTTGTTTTATCACATAAAAGTTAGAAGAAAGCCTTTGTGAGAAGTCTTGCACTTTTCCTCAGTACAGGAATTGTAATGATGATTTCAAATGATGAACAACAGTAGTTCTACTTACCTCTTTGTAGTAGCATTTATACAATTTTACTAAATAACTACTCATAAAAGCTATATTTGAAATGTTGTCTTCAATTGATTTTAACCTCCACGAAAGAAGAAATCATGTTTTTCTTGTTTACTACAGTGTTTCTGTGTCCATCATAGTGTCTGATATATGGTAGTTCACTTAATATATACTTAATAAAAGAAAAGAACAGAAATAAGGAAAGAATGTAAGGGCATGAGAAAGAGGAATAAAGAGGGAAGAAAGAAAGCAAGGAAAGAGGAAAAGAAAGGAGGAAAGGAGAAAGGAAGAAAAGAGGAAGGAAGGAAGGAAAGAGGGAGAGAAGGAATAAAGTGAAAGAGAGATGGAGGAAAAGAAGGAGGGAGGGAGAGAGAGAGAAGGGAGGGGAGGAAGGAAGAAAGGAAGGAAGGAAGGAAGGAAGGAGGGAGGGAGGAAGAAGATAAAGAAAGGAAGAAGAAAGAACAGAAAGCCAACATTAGACGGTTTGAGATTTTATCTATTTAACAAAAATAGGTATAAATACATTCAGTCTTTTTCAACAGAGGCTAACATTTTTGAATAATAGTTTTGATAAGCTTACACCACATTGATATTGTTGCTGTGCTTGTATCACCTTGACTTTCATTTTCAATACTCTTTCACTCACTCAGAATACAGTGTCCTTGCATTGTAAGGACGCTGATGATGAGTCATGCAAATGTTTTTCAAACTTCAGCATATAGATCACTTCCTAAGAACGACCAGCCTTGGCCACATAATTTCAAGTAGCTATCGACGCATGCCATATATCATCTGTTTTAGTGCTCTGCATTGAAGTTACTGCTTTCCTAGAATTTCTGCATACTTGTTTATTTACACTCCCTCAATTTCTATTCTTTCCGCTGACCGTTAATATAAGTTTCATAAGAGAGAAGAGGCATTCATTGTCTTACTTATTTCTCTATTCCTAGCACCAAAAACAGTGCCTGGAGCTCTAAGTCAATATCAATATTGAGAAAATGAATGAATGAATTAGGCAAAATAGATCATTTGTGTTTTATTAATTCAGAGTAGATTCTTAAAACTAATACCAAGAAACATCAGTTTGACAGGACTTTATAAGGGCTAAATTATTTGAACAAGACAAGTGCTTTTGAGTTTCAAATAGGCTAAGAAACTGAAGGACTTCAAAATTTGAAGTTAATTGTAAAGTCCATGTTTTACATGAGAAGTAATGCATGATAAATGAAAAATAAATGATAACGAAGTTCAATGTGAAGAATACACGATAAATGAAGTTTTTATAACCCATAATAAAATAAAATTTAACCAGTTGGAAAGAAAAGATAACCATCAAGTAGAACATGACCAGATGATAGATCATTAGGGCCCTAAAGTGTGTAGCTGACCCTGGAGGGTCCAGGATCAGCATCAAGGACCACACAGCCTCCAACAAAAAGAACATCTTAAGTAATCCATGTTAATATCTTGGTGGGAGTTGAGTAGAATTAATCTCTACAGATCATTCACTTCTTGTTCAAAGGAACAATATATGTATATTAATGTATATGTGTATGTGTGTGTGTGTATATATATATATATATATATATATATATATGCACCAGGGCATGAATAGCGGCCAACATCACATGCAAACAAAAATCACCAAATGTATTTTCCTGTAGCAGTGACACATATCTCCTCCCCCAAATATTTAGTTTTCTCCAGAATTCTCATTTCAACCTCTTCTTTTCAATGACCAGGCAAATATATGTGCCCTAATCTTAATGTTGAAGATTAGACACTTTAGGGAAGGGCTTTCTATCATTAATTAGGATTTAATTAAACCACTGTAAGATCTTCACAAGAGCTTAAAAAACAGTGAAACATCACTTCTACCCCTCATGCATGTTTACAAATTAGAGAAATAACAGAAGTAGATTTGATCAATTATATTAAAGCATTTCATACTCTTACTGTTAAATGCTAGCATTTGAACACACATAAGTCCTAAGGACATTGTTTTTAGATTTCTTGGCAAAAACTGGCAGAGCAAAAGCATATAAACTTGCTAAGAGGTAGGAACTCACTTGAAATTCAGTACAATAAACATCACCAAAGGAAAGAATTTATGACTTGTGGAATCAGTGAAAGAATGGGGAAAGAAAAAGTAGCATAAGATAAAAAAGGCAACAACAAACAAAAACACAGGAGAATGCAGAACAGAACAAACAGGTTTAATGTTTACTGATGCAAAAAAAAATAAGCACATCATAAAGTTTATTTTGCTAAGAGCAGTGCCATCTGTGTCAAAGATTGTTATAGTTAATATTTTCAGTGTTTAAATATTAGGTACTTGAGTTACTTTGAAATCAACCTGTGTAGCAATAAGGGACTTTTTCTTGAGAACTTACTTATGTCATTAATTATACTACTATCTAATATGATGTTTTTTATATGTGATAATATGGCTAAATTCAAAAAGGGAGTAAAATTATGAAAATTTACTCAAATAAATATTGGTAAGCAACTGAATATTATCCCTCTGCCTTAAACTTGAAAATATGTTGATGGGTCTATCATAACTGTTTGAATCAATAAATATCTAGATCATACACAAAAGTGTGCTATACTTCAGACATTTTGGTGATACTTGGCCAGCAAAATAGGATTAAATCTCAATAACAAGGATGAGCCATCTTTTTAGAAACTTCAGCATTTTTTTCAAATATTAATTTTATGAATGGAATTAAAGCTACAATTCAATGTACTCCATTTATTCTAATATAAATCTCAAACTGTATTATTTGAAAGCATCTCAGCTATATCATCATAAGATTTCCAGGTATATGAAGGTCATAATTAAATAGTTTAAGGAATGATCAATCTTATCACTTAGAATTGTTGATAACCATCTCCCTGATTTAACCACGACACAGAAAACTCCAATGCCAAAAAATAAGAAAACGTTGATAAACCTTTGCTTGAACTACTGAGCAAATCTCATTAGGCAATTCCCAAATTCCTCTCTAACTCACAGGGTTAGAAAACTTAACTCTATTCATAGAGATTTCCAATTCCAGCACAGATTAAGTAATTCTTGGCACATGATGGTTTTTCCTTGGCAACACACTGAAAAAATTCAAGCCTAAAGCTCAGGTTCAATTTTTCTCAGTTGCCACTCAGTCTCTTCAGTAATCTCAGCAGCAAAAGGCTGGACATATCTCTATCCTATTCAATTCTCATTTCTATTACCACAGTTTCATATTTAACTTTTTAGTTTCATATTTAACTTTTTAAATTTCCTTTTTTTAAAACCTTATTTCAATAACAAGACTTAGAACATATTAACAACAAAAGCAACTTTCAAATATGGAAAAGAAATGATCACATTTCTCAAAAGACACTCAGAAATTATTTTGCATATATTGAAATTTTGCATAAGAAAATTCATGATTAAAAGATGATTTATGCATTCAAGAAGAAGTTATAGATCAGTGCAGAATTAGAGGTTTATAATAAAAGCTCTGAAATTAGAAAGTAGCATTCCAAATCAATTCAGTATATTATAAATAAATATACCCTTGACACTTGAGCATGGGTTTGAACTGCACAGGTCTGCTAACACATGGATTTCCTTCTGCTTCTGCCACCCCAGACACAGAAAAAACAACCTCTCCTATTTCTCCTCCTCTCCAGCTACTCAACATGAAGGTAATGAGGATAAAGACCTTTATAATGATCCACTTCAACTTAATGAACACTAAATATATTTTCTCTTCCTTATGGCTTTCTTAATAACATTTACTTTGCTCTAGCTTACTTTATTGTAAGAACACCATATATAATATATGTAACATATAACACAAAAAATGTGTTAATTGATGTTATTGGTAAGGCTCCCAGTTAATGATTGGCTATTAATTTTTAAGTTGTTTTCAGAGTCAAAATTTATGAAGGGACTTTTAACTGGACAGGGGAGTCAGTGCCCTGAACAGCCTCATTGTTCAATAGTAAACTGTATAATTTGGTATGTTTTTATAGTGGTTGGTACAAGTTTTTCCTTTCCATATTTAGCGCTTCCTTCAGGAGCTCTTATAAGGCAAGCCTGATGTTGACAAAATCTCTCAGCATTTGGATGTCTGTAAAGGATTTTATTTCTCCTTTACATATGAAGCTTAATTTGGCTGGATATGAAATTCTGGGTTGAAAATTCTTACCTTTAAGAATCTTGAATATTGGTGCCCACTTTCTTCTGGCTCATTAACAAGGATATTCAGGACTTGAAATCAGCTCTGGACCAAGCAGATGTAACAGACATCTACAGAACTCTCCACCCCAAATCAACAGAATATGTACTCTTCTCAGCACCACATCACAATTATTCTAAAATTGGCCACATAATTGGAAGTAAAACGCTCCTCAACAATACCTAATGTAGATGACCAGGTGATGGATGCAGCAAATCACCATGGCACATGTATACATTTGTAACAAACCTGCATGTTCTGCACATGTACCCCAGAACTTAAAGTATAATAAAATAATAATAATAATAATAATAATAATAATTAACATTACTTAGCAAATGCCAAAAACCAGAAATCCTAACAAACAATTCTCATTTGATTGCACTGTGGTCTGAGAGACTCCGTACTAAGAAATTCATTCAAAACCACACAACTACATGGAAACTGGACAACCTGCTCCTGATTGACCACTGGGTAAATAATGAAATTAATGCAGAAATTAATAAGTTTTTGAAACCAGTGAGAACAAAGGCACAACATAACAGAATCTCTGGGACACACCTAAAGCAGTGTTTATAGGGAAATTTACAGCCCTAAATGCCCACAGGAGAAAGCAAAAAAGATTTAAAATTAACACTCTAACATCACAATTAAAAGAACTAGGGAAGCAAGACCAAATTCAAAAGCTAGCAGAAGACAAGAAATAACTAAGGTCAGAGCAGACTGAAGGAGATAGAGATATAAAAAACCTTTCAAAAAAATCAATGAATCCAGCAGCTAGTATTTTGGAAACAGAAACAAAATAGGTATACTGCTAGCCAGACTAATAAAGAAGAAAAGAGACAAGAATCAAATAGACACAATAAAAATGATAAAGGGGATATCACCATTGATCCCACAGAAATACAAATTACCATCAGAGAATAGTGCTAAACATCTCTATACAAATAAACTAGAAAATCTAGAAGAAATAGATAAATCTCTGGACACATAGACCTTCCTAAGATTAACCAGAAAGAAGTCAAATCCCTGAATAGACTAATAACCACTTCTGAAATAGAGGTGGTAATTAATTGAGTCTGCCAACCAAAAAAGCCCTAGGACCAGACGGATTCACAGCTGAATTCTACCAGAGGTACAGAGAGGAGCTGATACCATTGCTTCTGAAATGATTCCAAACAATAGAAAAAGAAGGACTCCTCCCTAACTCATTTTATGGGGCCAGCATCATCCTGATACAAAAACCTGGCTGAGACACAACAAAAAAAGAAAATTTCAGGCCAATATCCTTGATGAACATCAATGCAAAAGTCCTCAGTAAGATACTGGCAAAATAAATCCAGCAGGACATCAAAAAGCTTATCCAGCATGATCAAGTCAGTTTCATCCCTGGGATGCAAGGCTGGTTCAATATGCATAAATTAATAAATGTAATCCATCACATAAACAGAAGCAATGATAAAAACCACATGATTATCCAAATAGATGCAGAAAAGGTCTTCAATCAAATTCAACATCACTTTATGCTAAAAACTCTCAATAAACTATATATTAATGGAACACAACTCAAAATAATAAGAGGTATTTATGATAAACTGACAGCCAATATTTTACTGAATGGGCAAAGCTGGAAGCACTCACTTTGGAAACTGGCAAAAGACAAAGAGGCCCTCTCTCATCACCCCTATTCAACATAGTATTGGAAGTCCTGGCTGGGGCAATATCAGGCAAGAGAAAGAAATAAAGTATATTCAAATAGGAACAGAGGAAGTCAAATTGTCTCTGTTTGCAGATGACATGACTGCATACTCAGAAAACCGATTATCTCAGTCCAAAATCTCCTTAAGCTAATAAACAAATTCAGCAAAATCTCTGGATACAAAATCAATGTGCAAAAATCACAAGCATTTCTATACACCAATAATAGACAAACAGAGAGCCAAATCATGAGTGATCTCTGATTCACAATTGCTACAAACAGAATAAAATACCTAGGAGTCCAACTTACAAGAGATGTGAAGGACCCCTTCAAGGAGAACTACAAACATTGCTCAAGGAAATAAGAGAGGACACAAACAAATGGAAAAACTTTCCACACTTAAGGATAGGAAGAATTGATATGAAAATGGCCATACTGCCCAAAATAATTTATAGATTCAACACTATTCCCATCAAGCTACCATTGACTTCCTTCACAGAATTGGATAAAACTACATTAAGTTTCATATGGAACCAAAAAAGAGCTCAGGCAGCCAAGACAATCTAGGTAAAAATAACGAAGTTGGAGGAATCATACTACCTTACTTCAAACTATAATACAATGCTCCAGTAACCAAAGCAGCATTGCACTCATACCAAAACAAATATACAGACAAATGGAACAGAATAAAGGCATCAGAAATAGTGCTACACATCTACCACCAACTGATCTTTGTCAAACCTGACAAAAACACGCAATGGGGGTAGGATTCCCTATTTAATAAATAGTTTGGGAAAACTGGCTAACCATATGCAGAAAACTGAAACTGGACCCGTTCTTTGTACTTTATACAAAAATTAACTCAATATAGATTAAACCCTTAAACATAAGTCCTAAAACCATGAAAATCCTAGAAGAAAACCTAGGCAATATCATTCAGCATATAGACATGGGCAAAGACTTCATGAATGAAACACTAAAAGCAATTGCAACGAAAGCCAAAATTGACAAATCAGGTCTAATTAAACTAAAGAGCTTCTACACTGCAAAAGAAACTATCATCAGAGTAAACAGGCAACCTACAGAATGAGAGAAAACATTTGCTATCTATCCATTTGACAAGGGCTAATATCCAGAATCTACAAAGAACTTTAAAAAATTTACCAGAAAAACAAACAAACAACCCCGTCAAAAAGCAGGCCAAGGATATGAACAGACACTTCTCAAAAGAAGACATTTATGCAGCCAACAAACATATGAAAAAAAGCTCATCATCACTGGTCATTACAGAAATGCAAATCAAAACCACATTGAGATATCATGTCATGCCAGTTAGAATGGCAATTATTAAAAATAGCCAGGAAACAACTAATGCTGGAGAGGATGTGGAGAAATAGGAATGCTTTTACACTGTTGGTGGGAGTGTAAATAATTTCAACCATTTTGGAAAACAGTGTGCAATTCCTCAAGGATCTAGAACCAGAAATAACATTTGACCTAGCAATCCCATTACTGGGTATATACCCAAAGGATTATAAATCATTCTACTATAAATACACATGCACACGTATGTTTACTGCAGCACAGTTCACCATAGCAAAGACTTGGAACCAACCCAAATGCCTACCAATGATAGACCAGATAAAGAAAATGTGGCACATATACACCATGGAAAACTATGCAGCCATAAAAAACCATGGGTTCATGTCCTTTGCAGGGAAAGGGATTAAAATGTAAACCATCATTCTCAGAAAACTAACGCAGGAACAGAAAACCAAACACCACATGTTCTCACTCATAAGTGGGAGTTGAACAATGAGAACACATGGACACAGGAAGGGGAACATCACACGCCAGGGCCTGTCAGGGGGTGCAAGGTAGGGGAGATATTGCATTAGGAGAAATACCTAATATAGATGACGGGCTGATGGGTGCAGCAAACCACCATGGCACATGTATACCTGTGTAACAAACCTGCATGTTCTGCACATGCATCCCAGAACTTAAAGTATAATAATTTTTAAAAAATAGTAAACTGTGTATGATAAGGAAGAAGATTTTCAGAACTTGGAAAAAAGGAAAGTAAAATTTGGCCAGATAATCTAATATTCTCTCCATGATAGTAAGCGTTTATGCAAGTTACTTAAATATAAACATTTTATGATTCACTTAAAAATCCTAAGATAGTCTTTGTGTTACCAAATGTATTTATAGTAAACTACGTAGAAAAAACATTTCATTGATATTATTGTTTCAGTCATTTCTAACTATTTTTATTTAGTATATATAAAGTTCTAAATTAAAATATAGAATTCTCCTCCACTGTCTTTCATAATTACAGATATTTTTATTATCTGGATGGATCTTGCCTGATTAATGCAATCACGTGCACAGCACCTAGGAAAAGCAAACTAGGTAAGCTGAACAACGGTGATTTAACTAAATCCATATAAATCTATATAAATGTACTAACTTCCAAAAGTATATGCTGTATTATAAGTTGACTGTTTAAAAGCTAGACTAACCTCTTGGCATTTGTGCGCTCTTAGCAGATGGTGAGCTATATTAAAAAAGGAGTGAAGTGAATTTAATTATTGTGTGTTTCTGTGTATCACTACTTAAAATAGTAGCTCGTATGTAATGTGTTTCATATATTTTTGTTGAAGAATTAAAATATATATTGTAATTCCTCAACTGCCAAGTAGCTTTTACATTAGTAGGGCTCAAACCAAACAAGACAAATTTTAATGCTTATTTAAAATAAGACACTTCTTGGTTTTTTATTTGATTTGCTAGTACCTAAATTGATTGCCATTTAAATGGAAAAACAATACTTTCAAATATCAGTCTCTAGAGAAACAGATTTATAGAATTCTAACCACGTGGAACTCTAAATTAAGGAGTTGAAATACTTCCATGGTAGAAATATAATTCAAAACTAGTATTAACTTTTGTGTGTAACATATATTAGTGAGCTCTAAGCAATAAGTATGTCAAAAACAAATAAGGTCTAGCATCCACTGAGAGTAAAGTTATAAAAATCAACTTCATAAAAAGGGAAAAGTGTATTACATTTCTGGATATATATGAAATAATTGTTATAAAATATTATATATTTTATATTATAAAATATGGAAAACAAATAGAAAATTTATATGCAATATTTATGTCTTATCACAAATAAATAGCTCTTCAGTGTTTGAATACTCACTCATCTTGTATATTGTGTGAATCATCTCAGCATCTGCATGGCAAAAAGTATTGCGTGTTCAAATCCAAAAAGCTAATGATTGGAAAAAGACTTTAGGAGCCACTATTTGAAAGTTCAATAATGTTTTGATCGCCTTAACAGCTGATTCAGAATGCAACAGACTCTTTGGAGTTGATTCAGGGTTAGAAATGTGTAACAGACATAGTGATTAGAGTAACTGCCGGGTCATTCCTGATCTGAACTCTATGTAGATATTCTGAACTCTATATAGACATATTCTGAATTAAAAGTTTGTTCAGAATAATACTTAAAGTTGTTTTTGTTATATGAAATCCATTATTAGATACCTAGCAATTTTGAATTCTATATTTGCAGAAAAGTATTCTAAATGCAAATAAAGTTTTTTTAAATAATAACCTCTTACAATTCAGTAATAAGCCCAAAATAATCCAACAAAAATGGATACACTATTTTAATAGTCACCTCGTAAAACATGACATACAAATGACAAGTAAGCACATGAAAAGATGTTTAATATCATCAGTTTGCAGGAAAATATAAAATAAAGCTATAATGCAATGTTTTTAGAAATGTATTAGAAGAACCATTAGGAAAAAGACTAACAACACATTAGACAAGGATGTAAAACAACTGGATTCTCATAAATTTCTTCTATAAATTTAAAATAACCATTTTGAAAAAATACTGCAGCAGTTTTTAAATAAAATTTAACACTTACAATCCAGAAATACCAGTTTTCAGTACTCAAGACAAATGAAAACATGCTCACATAAAGACGTATATACAAGTGTTGATAACACCTTTACTCTCAATAGCCCAAATTTGAAGTAACTAAAATTTCCAACAAGAGATATATATTTTTAAAAAACATGTGATATAATCATACAGTGAAATACTATTCACTAGTGAAAAAGAATGAACTACTCTGTGCTGAGAGAAAGTAGCTAGTTACAAGACATAACATATGAGTCTTGTAGAAAAGATGGAATTAATCTCTTCATGGTGATAGAACAGATTTATTTAGGCTGGATGGCTGATTTATGGGGAAATGAATTTCTTGGGGTATTGGGAAATGTTCTACACTTTAATTGTACTGGTGATTCAACTGGTGTATACATTTGTCAAAACTCAACAAAATGTACACTTAAAGTAGAAAAATTTTATTTTATATAAATTATTTCTCAGGAAAGTTTTTAAAATATTATGTCTCTTTTTGTGAAATGACAAGTGTTGCTATAACAATATAATCTGCCAAATAACATTGCTGAATGTATATATTAAGGTAAAAATGACAATTTAATATAAACATATTAATGCTAAGAACATTCTTGAAAGCTTACCGTGAGAAGTAAAGTAACAATATTTTGGAGTACATACAATACTAATGACGTTAAATAAATGCATGTGGACATTTAACTTTGACCAGATAAGAAAACTAAGGAACAAAAATTTATAACTGAAAAATAAGAATTTTACTTACCTCCTCATATTTGCAGAGATATTTAGTGTTGCACTAGGATAAAAATCCAGGTCACTCTGAATTCAAAGCCCAATATCTTAATCATAGTTTACATGTCCAGCTTTGGAGAACTTACTTTGCTCTGAAATCAAAGTATCAGCCATCTCTGTGCAGACGTTCATAAGTTGATACCCTGAACATCCTTAAATTCCTGATAATTTAGGTGGAAAAATCCAAAGAAAACGTGTCTCCTATAAGCTTTAGAGTAGCAAAAATGTTCACCAATTTTCTCCTTGGAGAGCTATCATATTTATTTCCAGTGAATCCAAAACTCTCAAAATCTTGTAATAGTCTGTTCACCCCGCAAATTTCTAACTTATAATGTATTTTAGGAGAATGAATAAAAAACTGGATTTTATGTATTTTGTTTCTCTTTCGTACAGCTAAAAGAGAACTTAAGAATTTTTTGAAAGAAACATTTTTTTTTAATTAAGGCAAAAAGAGAATGATTTTTTCCAAAAAGCAAAGCTATTTTATAATATATAAAATGGAAGCATATAACTGACAGAAACACAAATACCACATTTCTCACTAGAGAATTCTCAGTGAGCACCATTATACTTTATTTTTTTTTTCCTTTTATTCATCTCTTTCCATTTTCGTTTCTCACAGTTTGGAAAGCTCCAGTCACTGGATTCTTTCTTTCTTTCTTTTTTTTTTTTAATGAAATTCAGCTTTCAGTTGGTAAGGCACTTAAGTGTCCAGGCACAAGTCCAGAACTGAGAAAAGTTAAAGGTTATTTCCTAAGTCCTAACCTGGGTAGGACATTCAATGACAGTTTAAACTTCCTTGAATAAATTTTAAAGCACCTTGGAAAACAGCCCCAAGAGTGGCCTTATATTGTGGAGGCCTTTACTACTTGTTCAGCCAACATATGAATTAAAAAATAATAGAAACTGAGCTAATTTTTAAAAAATTCCTATCTAGACTATTGTAGCTACTTCTTTTGATACGACTCCAAGCTTTCAAGCAGAACATAAAATCTTCACCAATTACAGCTAGTGCTCGACTTACAACCACGATTGGTTCCGACAGACCTGTCCTAACACGATTTGGTCGTAAGTTGAGTAGGCTATATGTACAGTACTGTGAAATGATGTTATAAAAATCTTTAAGTCATATTTTATCATAATTTCTTTCATTATTGTTGTATATGATAATTTTCTTTGTTCATTTTATGTCATTTGTATCATCTCTACACCATTTTGTTTCTTATTTTTACATTCATCAGGTTTAAGTAAAACACTGCATTACCAGTACAACTGGTTTAATATTTGCAAAACATACAAAATTACAAAATAGAGGTGCATACAAAAATACAAAATACAGGTGTGAAAAATACCATAGGAAACATTTTCCCAATTGCAAAACATATCAAAATATATAAACATGTACAAAACATTTTATTGGCCGATGGTGCTTGGCTGCGGATCGTTGATGTCGTCATCTGAGGCAGCAGTTGGGGTTACCGGAGTTGGTTTTTTCATAAACATGGTGAGCTTTGTCTGAATTGTATGTTTCTTTTTTTCTTCATAAATTTCACGATACGGACGAAACACATTGTGCGCCGTCCGTTCAATCCTTGCAAATCATTAGATGTTTGGGTCCATTGCTTAGAAATGTATAAGAAGTTTATTGGGAGGGATTTGATGAAAAATATCCAAGACACAAAACACAAATTGCTGTACCGAGTCTGGGATAACAGTTGAAATGGTGCACGGGAGATGGTAGTGCTGCCAGAAGCTGGTCCGCACTGTCGTATGCCCAGCTGGGCAACGTTTGCGCTGTGAGATGTGGAGCAGTCGTGGCTAGTGATTGTGGTCGTAAAGTCGAATGGTCATAAGTTGCATAGGTCGTAAGTCGATCAATACCTGTATTAGATCATGACACCAGTGAGTGATGTTGGTACAAAATATGTTTAAATTTTAATTTATACATTTTCCCTTACAGAAGAGCTAATTGTGATGTTTACACACTTAATTCAATTATCAGCCATTGACAGAAAAAGCAATCATTTGTATATACATTGTAATGTCCCAAATCTCTTTAAAACTATGTGAATGATTCAAAGAATGTGAGCTTCAGAGACAATTAACTCCAAAAAATACTCCCTCTACTTCCTTGTTCTCTCAATTCCTGGGACCTAATACTATCTCTGCTACACAGTAATTTATTAACAAAATGCTTGTTGAATGAATGAATGAAAGAATACCTATATTTTCCAAATACCTGGATATTTACACATTTTAGCAACAATATTTTTCAACACTTTTGTCAAGCAATTTTCAAAGATGGAAGAAAGCATAAAATGTTTATGAGCTGGACAATGGCAGGCATGTAACCTTAACTACTTGGAAGCTGAGGTAGGAGAATCACTTTGATCCCAGGAGTTTGAGACCAGCCTGAGCAACATAGTGAGACCCTGTCTCAAAAAAATATATGTGTTTAAGTAATTTGTGCAGGGGCACAAGACCATGCTTTTTGTACAGCTTATAGACCCAGGAGCTAAATAAATCTTTTTGTTTGTTTTATAAATTGCCAGCCTTCGGTATTCTTTTATAGCAACACAAATGAATAAAGATACATCAATCTATCTATTTTTAAAAAATTTATCCACCTTTCAAAACACATTTAGATTGTTTGCATGTCTTGGCTACTGTGAATAATGCTAACATAAACATGGGAATGAGTGTGAATTTTCACAATCTTGTTTTCAATTCCTTTGGATACACACCCAGAAATTGGTACAGGACAAATCTCTGAGTACCCTTAAACTGATCCAATTCTCCCCACATTATTCTTTGTAGTTCTCAAGAATAACTCTTGGCCAGGCACAGTGGCTTAAGCCTGTAATCACAGCACTCTGGGAAGCTGACATGGGAGGATTGTTTTAGCCATGGAGCTTGAGACCAGCCTGGACAACAGACTGAGACCTCCATCTCAAAAAATTAAAAAAAGAACTCTAGAATATATTTGGAATGCAGCATCCTGAGATATGGAGAGGCTAACCAGAAGAGCATGGGCTCTGCTAAGTACCCTCTAAGAAACAGAACATACTTCAAAACATTAGCTGAACTTGTCATGTTACCCGAAGGGCATAAAATACAGAGCAAGCTGCTTTTCAGGGTTTCTTAGCTACAGTGCAAGTGAGAATGAACGGACAATATTCCATCTTCTCAGGCCACTTTCCTCAGCCTCAGGGGACCCACTTATGAACTCTAGGCTTCTGCTGAATCTTGATGCCTATGCATAATTAATCTGCTTCATGTGACTTGTTATGTGGAAGAGTGGTCTGTATCACTGGACTCAGGCAAATTGGCAACCAGTGCACAGTGAAGCTGATTCACAGTGGGATTTCTGAGTCATATGGTGGTTCTATTTTCAAATTTTTTAAGAACTTCCATACTGTTTTCCATAGTGGCTATACTGATTCATATGCCCATCAAAAGTGTACAAGTGTACAAGGGTTCCCTTTTCCCCATAATCTTACCAATACTTATCATTTATCATTTTAGTAATAGCCACACTAACAGATGTGAAGTGATATCTCACTGTGGTTTTAATTTGCAATTCCCTGATGGCTGGAGGTATTGAACACCTTTTGATATGGCTGCTGGCCAAGACGTATCTATTTAAGTCCTTCTCCATTTTACAAATATGTTATTTGTATTTTTGGTACTGAGTTGGACATATTTGAATATTAACCACTTATCAGATACATGGTTTATAAATACTTTGGGTTGTTTTCTTTGTTATGCAGAAGTTTCTTAGTTTGATGTACCCCACCTGTTCATTGTTGCTTTGGTTACCTGTGTTTTTGGTGTCATATCCAAAACCTTATTGCCAAGATCAATGTTAAAAAGGTTTTCTTCTATTTTGTTCTAGGAGTTTTATAGTTTCAAGTGTTAAGATTTATTTTTTAATGCATTTTGATTTGATTTTGTGTCTGGTGTAAGATAGGAGTTGTTTTACTTTTGTATGCTCATATTCAGTTTTCCCTACATCATTTGTTGAAGAGACAATTATTGCTTTATTATGTCTTCTTGGCACCTGTGTTAAAGTTTGATTTATTGTAAATGTATGGCTCTTCATTCTGTTCCATTAGTCTATATGTCTATTTTTATTGCAGAACCATGGTCTTTGAATTACTATAGCTTAGTAATATATATTGAAGTCAGTAAGTGCTGCCTTGAGCTTTGTTCTTGTTCCTGATTTATTTGGCTATTTGTAGCTTCATATAAATTTTAGAACTTTTTTTTTCTATTTCTGTAAAATAGGCTATGGGGATTTTGATAGAGATTGCATTGAATCTATAGATTGTTTCAGGCAGTAAAGATATTTTGACAATATTAATTATTTTGATCCATAGACATGGGATCATTTTACTGTGTCTTTTAAAATTGACTTCATTAATGTTTTCTAATTTTCAGGGAACAGGTCTTTCATCTTCTGGGCTAAGCTAATTTCTAAGTATTTTATTTATTTGTATTTGTTGCTAATGTAATTGATAAGGTGACTTTTAAATAAAAAATATAATATTTGTGAATTATTTTAGCATAAGTTATTGTTGATGATTATATATGATATACATTTTCCCATGTTGATACAAACTCAGATATAATAACTGTTTTACTATTTGTGAGTGAACTTACGACTATAGTATAGCACTATGCTACAGAACTGAATAAATTAGATAATACAGGTTTTGTCTGTTGAATGGATATTGGTAAAGAGACGTGATTATTTTCCTGTATATTATCCAGTAAGACTCATAATAATAAATGAAAATGATTGACTGAGGCACTTGCCTTTACAGAAGGAGATGTTGGTGTTGCAAACTGAGACAGAGTAAGGCCAAAAATATTAAGTCTTAAAACTATAATATATACAGTTGGCTCTATGTATTCATGGGTTCTGCATTCACAGGCTTAATCAAACAGAGATCAAAAATTTTCTAAAAAAAAACAAACATAAAAATAAAACAAGTAAAAACAATACAGTATAACAACTATTTATATAGCATTTGCATTGTATATTAATTAGGTATTATCAGTAATTTAGAGATTATCTAAAGTATATGGGAGGATGTGTGTAGGTAATATGCAAATATTATACCATTTTACATCACGGGCATAAGCATCCACAGATTTTGGTATCCGCCAGAGGTCCCAAAACTATATATAGTAGCTCTTTAGAGTATGCCCTTTTGGAACATGACTTAAATCCAAACAGGTTTAAAATGCTTGTCAAACTGGTATATCTTGTTGACATTATCAGTAAATCAAATCTCACTTGATGTCAACAGAGAAAAGCCAAGCTGACTTTTTATTTAAACAAAATAAAATGTTGGGCATCAACAGCTATCCACATTAAGTACTTTTATTTGTTGCTGGCATAGAATAAACTGAATACTTTGGGATAAATAAAAACACATTTTAATTGGTTTTATTCTTTCTGCATAAAGAGATGCTGTCCTGAGATAACAATATCATTTGGTGTTTTTGCTGAATTTTTTTTCCTGCATATCTAGCACAATGCCTGACTTATACAGGAATTCAATAGTTTACTGTTGTATGTAGAATTCTGAGAAATGCTTAATAAAACCTGCATAAGCTTGAAAAAATGCTTTTTATTATCTGTCTGAGCTTTCAGTATTACTTTGTATGTTCAGCCTATGAACCGTCGTATTGAGTCCCTGAAAACTAAATATTATCACATAAAAGATCCATTCAAGAAGTTTCAACCCTATTCTTAAAATAAAAATACAATTATAAATGTATTTGTGTCTCTGTTGCTTTCCATAGTAAAACTTAGCAAAAATTGTCTCATGGTATCAGGAAAGGAAAAGCGAACTAATAAAGATAAAGAATATGTACATTTTCACTAGGAATTTCAGAAATTCACTGAGGCAAATACTTCAAATGATAAGAAATATTCAGCCAAAATAAATAGAGGAACCAAACAAATAGGTGCATTCTTATTCACAGTGTTAGTCATACAAAAACAACAGTCAATACTAAAACCTACACAGATGAGTTGAGGGACACTGATTAGAAGAGGTAATAATAAGGTAATTTTCTATTCAATAGTCATTTCCTTCTTCAGCTTTTTGTTCACAAATTATTATTTTTTAAAGAAATTCAATATTTAATCTCTGCCTGGGAAATCATGAAACTGTGAATCTTTAATTCAGTCTTCATTAGAAAAGAGACAAAAAACAAGTGTGCTAGCACTAGAAAAGCTTCAGAGCCAACATGGTTATAGATGTCTCATCAGTAATGCATCCTAACCTATCTAGATCTGCTCCTGGTCATCAGTGCTTTGATAACCATAGCATACACATGTATCGTTCAGGTAAGTGTAAGATACAGTTTAGAATAAGAAGGAGGTTCACAATTTAGAGACAATTCTAGCAAAATGAAATTCTTTAAGACCAGGAATGTAAAGGATTAAACATAAACTAACCGGTGTAGCATTGTCCTTAATGTTTTACTTTTGAGATCACATAAGTAAAAGTACAACTGCATCTTTATTGTTAGAATAAGATTGAATGTTTTATAGTGGATCTCATGTCATAATATTTTATATCCTGAATCCGAATTCTTTGGTTTTTAGTTTAAACATATGAATTGACATTAAAATTTTAGGAAAAAGTTGATTTTTTTTTCAACACTATGCTTGCTTTCTTAAAATTGTCTTGATATTTCATATACAGCAGTATGGAGTACAGAAAAGGCAACAAGATTCAGAGAACCTAACAAAATATGCAGCTAATAATAAATTGTAGCTTTTAATAGTATCAGTTTGGAAAGGTCAATAAGAATTATTTGTTTTTCATGGATTGCAGGTTGGTAGAGTTTAATACCTACAAGGAAATTTTGGTAAGTCCGACTTTTTTAAAGCATCTCATACATCCTATGCAGTAATACATTTGTAGCTGCACTGTTTTTCTGAACAAATGACCATCTTTTGTCATTGCTGATAACGACACATGGGTTATAAGTGAAAACAACAAATTGTCTGTATATGTTTTAGAGTGAAATTTGAAAGGTCAGATACCCACCTTCATCATATCACAAGCTGTTGACCCAGGACTGAAGCAATGGCTACTTGTATAAGACAGGAATGAGCTGCAGAAGCCATGCTAAATGGTCTTCCCAGAAAGAAAATAACAATAATACTTTGCATGTCTGACAGTATTGATCATAAGCACAATATTATTTCATATACTGCTAAGAAATATAGATATATTATCAGGTAGTAGCGGGAAAATACATTTTGAATTGATGAAATACATTATCCCAATGTATCATGCTGTTCACAAATGGGCTGCAAAAGCTGGAGGAGCTTCTCTAAAGCATCAAGTCCTCTGAACCATCACTTTTTTTGCCCAAGAAAACTTGTTACAAAATCAGAAAATCAGTGAACAGAGCACTGCACTACCTCTGCCAGGATTGGGTAAATACTTCCCTGACTGCAGAAAGTTGCCAAATGATGGAAGCAGTAAATGGAGCCCTATGAATTCTTCTACCACAATGTGCACCAAAAGCTGATGGATGTCCCCCTTCTTATATTTCTATTTTCTTCACTTTGAAATTTAATCACCTCTGCAGTGCATCTGATTCTCAAAATTAAATGATATCTGGAAAACTAGATGCAAAAGATCCTGGGATATGTAGTTCTAGCTGTCCAGCTTCTACAATGCAGAAAGAAATAATACAGAAGGGTGTGGGGCCAAGGCAGCCAACAAGAAGCAGTGGCAATCGGAGGCTCCCATCCAAAAGAACCAGTGTGCGAATCCTGCACTGGAAACCAAAGTATCCAGGCTCTGTCATCAGAACTGACTAGACAGTTGGTGTGACCCATGGAGGGGAAGGAAGAGCAGTATGGTGTGGCAGCCCACCTGAGAGTCACGGGAGGCAGGTGTGCTGCCACATCACACTACTCCCCCACCCCCCAGCCAAGAGAGGTGGTGAGTGAGCATGCTACCTAGCCTGGGAAACCATGCTTTCTCCACATAACTAGGCAACCCATAGATCGGAAGATCCCACTAGCGAGCCCATGGCATGGGGGCCTAGGGTCCCAAACAGTAGCTGCACAGATTCTCAAAACTGCTCAGCTAGTATCTGCCTAAGTCTGCTGAGTACCTCAAGGGAGGGGTGGCCATCACCACAGCTGCAGCTACCTGCTGTCTAAGCTGGCTGAGCTCCTTGTGGGAGGGGTGGCAGCAGACACTGGGAATGGTGGCTGCCTAAAACACTAAGCTCCCAGGGTGAGGGAAGGGCAGCAACCATCTCTATAGCTCCATTTGGCACTTCCCCTGCACCAGGGAGCCTGGATGGCTTGGTCCCAAGAGGTATTTCCCAGTGGCCAGAGTGCCTGTGCAGGCCTGACTCTGATCCATCCCTCCTTACTGGGTGGGGCCTCCTTGCAGTAACTCCAACTCTAGCCAGGGGCTTATGGACAGAGCTCTGATCTCCCTGGGTCTGAGCCCTTAGTGGGAGGAATGGCCATAGTCTCCACAGACCAACAGACTTAGTGTTTCCTCCTGCTAGTTCTAGGAATCTGGGCAGCCCAGACAAGTGGGTTTCCCTCCAGCATGGCACACCCTCTCCACACAGGGACAAAGTGCTTTATTAAATAGGTCATGCATCTTGTGCCACCCAACTGGGTGAGACCCTACAATAGGGCTTGTCAGACACCCTATATGGGAGTGTTCCTACTGGCATCAGGTCAGAGTCCCTCAAAGTCAGATATCCCAGAGGAAGGAGCAGGCACCCGTCTTTGCTGTTGTCCAGCCTCGTAGAGTGACTTCTTCAGGTGCAGGAGTGAACCAGATGAATAGGGCCTAAAGTGAAACCCCAGCAAACTGCAGAGATCCTACAGAAGAGGGACCCGACTACTGAAAGAAAAACAAACAAACAGAAAGCAACAACAACAGCATCAACAAAAGAAAAGTCCCCACAAAAACCTCATTCAAGGTTCAGCAGCCTCAAAGATTGAAACTACACAAACATGAAGATGAGAAAGAATCAGTTAAAAAACCCTGAAAACCCAAAAGGCTAGAGTGACTCTTCTCCTCCAAATGATCGTAACACTTCTCCAGCAAGGGCACAGAACTGGACAGAGGATGAGATGTATGAATTGACAAAAGTAAGCCTCAGAATTTCATCTCCACCCAAATTAAGCTTCATAAATTGAGAAATAAAATCCTTTTCAGACAAGCAAATGCTGAGGGATTTTATCATCACCAGGCCTGCCTTGCAAGAGCTCCTGAAGGAAGCACTAAATATGGAAAGGAAAAACTGGTACCAGCCGCTGCAAAACGACACCAAAATATAAAGCCCAATGACACCAAAGGAACTGCATCAACTAGTATGCAAAATAACCAGCTAGCAGCATGATGACATAATCCAGTTCACACATAACAATATTAACCTTAAATGTAAATTGGTTAAATGCTCCAATTAAAACAAACAGACTGGCAAATTGGATAGAGTTAAGACCCATCAGTGTGCAGAATTCAGGAAACACATCTCATGTGCAAAGACACACAAAGGCTCTGTGCAGATCAACATAAAGGGATGGAGGAAAAATTATCAAGCAAATTGAAAGCAAAACAAACAAACAAACAAAAAATGGGGTTGCAATCCTAATCTCTTACAAAACAGACTTTAAACCAACAAAGATAAAAAAAATGACAAAGAAATATATTGCATAACAGTAAAGGGATCAATTCAACAAGAAGAGCTAACTATCCTAAATATATATGCACTCACTAAAGGAGTAGCCAGATTTATAAAACAAGTTCTTAGAGACCTACAAGACACTTACATTCCCACATAATAATAGTGCGAGACTTTAACACTCCACTGTCAATATTAGACTGATCAATGAAACAGAAAAGTTAACAAGGATATTCTGGACTTGAATTCAGCTCATCAAGTGGACCAAATGCATTTGTACAGAACTCTCTACAACAAATCAACAGAATATGCAATCTTCTCAGTGCTACATGGCAGTTATTCTAAAATTAGCCAAATAATTGGAAATAAAACACTCCTCAGCAAATGCAAAAGAACTGAAATCATAACAGTCTCTTAGACCACAGTGCAATCAAACTAGAACTCAGGATTAAGAAACTCACTCAAACCACACAACTACATGAAAATTGAGCAACTTGCAGCTGATTGATTCCTGGGTGAATAATGAAATTAAGGCAGGAATCAAGAAGTTCTTTGAAACCAATGAGAACAAAGAAACAATATACCACAACCACTGTGACATAGCTAAAGCAGTATTAATAGGGAAATTTGTAGCACTAAATGCCCACATCAGAAAGCTAGAAAGATCTCAGATTGACACCCTAACATCACAATTAAAAGAACTAGAGAAACAAGAGCAAACAAATTCAAAAGCTAGAATAAGACAAGAAATAACTAAGATCAGAGCAAAACTGAAGGAGATAGAGACACAAAAATCCTTCAAACAAATCAATGAATCCAGGAGCTATTTTTTTTCTTTTGAAAAAAAAAATAAGCTAGATAGATACCTAACTAGATTAATAAAGAACAACAGAGGGAAGAATCAAATTGACACAATGAAAATGATAAAAGGGATATCACCCCTGTCCCCACAGAAATACAAACTACCATCCGAGAATGCTATAAACACCTCTACTCAAATAAACTAGAAAGTCTAGAAGAAATGGATACATTTCTGGACACATACACACTTCCAAGACTAAAACAGGAATAAGTTGAATGCCTCAATAGACCAATAATAAGTTCTGGAATTGACGCAGTAATTAATAGACTGCCAACCCCTTTATTAAGGAAATAAAAACACGCAATGCAGATAGGATTCCCTATTCAATAAATGGTGTTGGCTCCATCCTGCCAAAAGTAATTTATAGATTCAATGCTATTCCCATCAAACTACCACTGACATTCTTCAAATAATTGGGAAAAACTTAAATTTCATTTGGAAACAAAAGAGAGCCTGTATAGCCAAGACAATCCTAAGCAAAAAGAAGAAAGCTGGAGACATCATGCTACCTGACTTCAAATTATACTACAAAGCTAAAGTAACCAAAGCAGCATGGTATTAGTACCCAAACAGACATATAGACCAATGAAACAAAACAGAGACTTCAGAAATAACACCACACATCTACAACCATCTGATCTTTGACAAACCTGACGACAACAAGCAATGGGGAAAAGATCTCCTATTCAATAAATGGTGCTGGGAAAATTGGCTAGCCATAGGCAGAAAACTGAAACTGAACCCTTCCTTACAACTTACACAAAAATTAACTCAAGATGGATTAAGGACTTAAATGTAAAATTCATAGCCATAAAAGCCCTAGCAGAAATCTAAGGAATATCATTCAGGACACAGGCATGAGAAAAGATTCATTACAAAAATGCCAAAAACAATTTCAACAAAATCTAAAATTGGCAAATGGGATCTAATTAAACTATAGAGCTTCAGCACAGCAAAAGAAACTATCTTCAGAGTGAATATGCAACCTATAGAATAGGAGAAAAATTTTGCAATCTACCCATCTGACAAAGGTCTAATATCCAGTATCTACAAGGAACTTAATCAAATTTATAAGAAAAATCTACCCCATCAAAAGGTGGGCAAAGTATATGAACAGACACTTCTCAAAAGAAGACATTTATGTGGCCAAGAAACATGAAAAAAGCTCAACATCACTGATCCTTAGAGAAATGCAAATGAAAACCACAAAGAGATACCATCTCATGCCAGTCAGAATGGTGATTATTAAAAAGTCAAGAAACAACAGATACTGGCAAGGCTGTGGAAAAACAGGAAGACTTTTACATTGTTGGTGGGAATGTAAATTAGTTCAACCATTTTGGAAGACAATGTGGCGATTCCTCAAGTATCTAGAACCAGAAATACCATTTGACCCAGTAATATCATTACTGGGTATATACCCAGAGGAATATAAATCATTCTACTATAAAGATACATGCACACTTATGTTTATTGCAGCACTATTTGCAATAGAAAAACATAGAACCAATCCAAATGTACATCAATGATATATCAAATAAAGAAAATGTGGTACATATACGCCATAGAATAAGATGATGCCATAAAAATGAGATCATGTCCTTTACAGGGATGTGGATGAAGCTGGAAGCCATTGTCCTCAGCAAACAAACACAGGAACAGAAAACCAACCGCCACATATTCTCACTGTAAGTGGGAATTGAACATTGAGAACACATGAACACAGGAAGAGGAACAATACACACTGGGGATGTGGGAGGCATTGGGGAAGAGGAGGCAGAGCATCAGGACAAATAGCCAATGCATGTGGGGCTTAAAACCTAGATGACAGATGATAGGTGCAGCAAACAACCATGGCGCATGTATACCTATGTAACAAACTTGAACTTGCTGCCCATGTATCCCAGAACATAAAGTAAAATAAAAATTAATAAAAAATGAATAACATAACAGTGCTGAATTTTAAAAATACAGAATTAATCCAAGTAATTTCTGAACATAGAACTTTGACTATTTACTATCAGTGTAAAGAAATATAAAAGAACTGCAAATAAATCTTGGATTCAATAAAAAAAGAGAAATAACACAGAAAGTTAGAGGTTGAAAAGGATTTTGAATGAGCTAAGCAGAAGCTTGAAAGTGAGAATAGATGTTCAGAGCCATATTCCATGACTTTTATTCCATTTCTACTATCAAGTATATTGCTGATTTTGGAATAGAGTATAGGAACTACAATAAATCAGGGATCCCCAGCCCATGGGCCACAGACTGGTACTGGTCCATGGCCTGTTAGGAACCGGGCTGCTTCATCTGTTTTTATGGCCTCTTCCCGTCACTCACATTAGGGCCAGAGCTCCACTCCCTGTCAGATCAGTAGTGGCATTAAAGACTTACAGGAGAGTGAGCCCTGTTGTGAACTGTGCATGCCAGGGATCTAGGTTGCACACTCCTTTTGAGAATCTAATGCCTGATGATCTGTCACTGTCTCCATCACCTCCAGATGGGACCATCCAGTTGCAGGAAAATAAGCACAGGGCTCCCACTGATTCTGCATTATGGTGAGTTCTATAATTATTTATGACAATGTAATAATAACAGATATAAAGTGCACATGTTTGAGTCATCCCAAAAGCATTTCCCCACCCCCAGTCTATGGAAGAATTGCCTTCTAAGAAACCAGTTCCTGGACCCCAAAAAGTTGTGGACCCTGTAATAAGTAGAATAATACACTCTTCTCCAGAGGTGCTACATATTAATCCTTAGGTCATGTGAATATGTTAATGCTACATGGCAGAGTGAAATTAAGGTTGCAGATGTAATTATGTTAATCAGCTGACCTTAAAATAGGGAGACTTTCCTGGGTGCTCAGGTGGGCCAATGTAATTACAAGCATTTTTAACAGTGGAAAAGGAAGGCAGAAGAGAACTAGAGGGAGATGTGATTATAGATCACTGGCCAAAGTGATGCTGCACTGCCTTTAAGATGGAGGAAAAGGGCCACAGCCAAGAATGTGGGCCTCTAGAAACTGAACGAACAAAGAAATTGATTCTCCCCTAGAGCTCCAAAAGGAACAAAGCCCTGTTGACCCCTTGATCTCAACCTGGTCAAATTCACTTTGGACTTCTCACCTACAAAACTATTAGATAATAAATTTGCATTGTTCTAGAAAGTCACTAAGTTTGTTGTAATTTGTTGTATCAGCAATAGAAAACTAATATAGGAAGTAAGCAGCATAAGCCTCTGCTTAGTCAACTTGTCAACCTACATTCATTAAATGAGTATATACTTTATCATAGCCTTGTGAGGAATAAAGACAAGTAAAGAGATACTGCAATTGTTGTGCCAGTTCCCTGTTAACCTCCATAGGGAAGGCACCGGGTGCAAGAGGCTGAAGAAGAGACCCAGAGTCAACAAACAAGACATGGGGTACATTACAGGCCTAATTGCAGGGGAAAGAGTCCAGTGGCAGGGTGCTGGTCAAGATATCTGCCTTACTACAACCCAGGATGATAGACTGAACAAAGTAACCACATACCCAGTGGCAGTGAGCTGAGCAGGAAAACCAAAATCACTTGCAAACAGTACGCGCCTTATATAGCATTTTCACTTAACACCCTCCCCTTAAAGACCTCCACCTGATACCTTCATTTAAGGGCCTCAATTTCCCATATGGCATGCGTTCCACAAGACATGTGGTTCAGATGTTCTTCATAGACAAGGAACGAATCTCCAGGTTGGCCACTCCCAGATTCCCTAACTCAGAGCGTACATTTAGGTGTGTCTGCTATGCAGCGTTATTCTAAGGGTATGCTTAAATTATTGCTATCAGGGGCATTTACCCTACAACAATATATTGTGATTAGTATTATAATAGAAAAAGTGTGTTGCCGGGCGCGGTGGCTCAAGCCTGTAATCCCAGCACTTTGGGAGGCCGAGGCGGGTGGATCACGAGGTCAAGAGATCGAGACCAGCCTGGTCAATATGGTGAAACCCCTTCTCTACTAAAATACAAAAAATTAGCTGGGCATGGTGGCGCGTGCCTGTAGTCCCAGCTACTCAGGAGGCTGAGGCAGGAGAATTGCCTGAACCCAGGAGGTGGAGGTTGCGGTGAGCTGAGATCGCGCCATTGCACTCCAGCCTGGGTAACAAGAGCGAAACTCCGTCTCCAAAAAGGAAAAAAAACGAAAAAGTGTAGACATGAGTGGTAAGGGAGATGTGTGGGAAGTCATATCTTTATGCAGATAAGGCTGTGCAGTATTGCTGGTACTTCCTGAGTTCTTATAGAGGTAAGGGTAGGATTTGGGATTGAGTTGTGCTACCAAAAGCAGAAAAACTGCCAATTTCATACAGAGGGAAAGCTTTCAGATATTGAGTTAAATGATCTGAGAATATTATCTTAAATATGTAACAGGCTTTATAGCTTCTGTTGCATCCATGCTCTAGCAAATAGGGGGACTTTTCTACAGCTTTTTAAAAGCAGTGAATGAATTGCCAGACTAAGTAAAAAATATTGACAGACACTGTTACTTACTTAGAAGCACCTGTAATATGCTTAAACCTGTCCTCCTGGGCCAATGCTTTGCTAAGAGAGAATATTTTAGTCACTGTTAATACACTAGAATTCTTCCCTAGCACAAACCATTTCAGAAAACTTCAGAGTCTATAATTGCTACTCCACAGCACTGTTATCATGCCCCTTACCAAGGAGTCCTCCCACCTCAATTTTCATAGATGGGAGAATCTGAATGAAAAGGGAGAAGAAGAATCCAATTGAGAGAGGAAACAGACTGTAAATCTAAAGCTACTATCAAAGAGATTTTTTAACAGAATCAGTGTTAACTTCTTTTGTTCTTGTCTCTGTTTCAAAACCCAAATAATTTCTCTGAATTTGATAAGTAGTTATTTTTATTGGTGGATTATTACATATATTGTCATTGGTATATTTGTTGATTATAGATTCATAAAATGTAACATAAATAGCAATTAACAAAAACTAATAAAATGTACAATAATGATACATGCTTTTTCATACCCATATTTACCACAGGTATCTAAAATCTTAAAAGCAAATACTGGCAAAGCTGGGAAGTTTACCCCTTATTGTTGTTAAGAACCTGATCTTTGGACCCAGATTAACTGGGCCTGAAACCTGACTCGGTCCCTTTCTCTCCAAGTGACCTTGGGCAAATTTTTACTTGCTTCAATGACCTTACATGTAGAATGGTATTAGAAAAAAAAGCATACATATGGCCAGCAGGTATATGAAAAGGTATTCAACATCACTAATCATCAAGAAAATGAAAATTAAAACCACAATATCACCTTATAACTGCTAAAATGACTATTTTTTAAAGATGTACTGATAAAGATATAGGAAAAATGTACCCTTTGTACAATTTTGGTGGAAATGTAAACTAGTGCAACTATTATGGAAAACAGTACAGGATTTCCTCAAAAAATTAAAAAGAGAACTCCCATATGATCCAGCAATTTCACATTTGAACATATAGCTAAAGGAATTGAAATCAGGATCTTGAAGGAGTATTTGCAGTCCCATTTTCATTACTGCTTTTTTCACAATAGCCAAGATATGGAATCAATCTAAGTGTCTATCAGCAAATGAATGAATAAAGAAAATGTAGTATATACACATAATGGAATATTATTCAGCCTCAAAACACCCTGCCATCTGGTGGGCATTATGCAGAGTGAAATAGGCCAGAAACAGAAAGAAGAATACCACATGATCTCACTTGTATGTGGAGTCTAAAATAGTCAGACTCATACAAGCAGTAAGCATGGTGGTAGTTGACAGAGGCTAGGGGTGAAGGGATACAAAATTTCAGTTACACAAGATGAATAAATTCTGGAAATCTACTGTATGGCATAGTGCCTAAAGCTAAACAATATTATACCATATACCAGGGGTCTCCAACCAGGGCCATGGACTGGTACCATGGCCTAATAGGAACCAGGTCAGACAGCAGAAGTTAAGTAGTGGATGAGCAAGTGAAGCTTCTTCTGTATTTACAGCTACTCCCTATCATTCACATTACTACTTAAGCTCCACCTCCTGTCAGATCAGCTGCGACATTAGATTTTTATAGGTGCATGAACCTTACTGTGAACTGTGGATGTGAGGGATCTAGATTTGCTGCTCCTTATGAGAATCGAATATCTGATGCTCCATCACTGTCTCCCATCACCCCAAGATAGAACTATCTAGTTGCAGGAAAACAAGCTCAGGGCTCCCACTGATTCCATATTACTGTAAGGTGTATAATTATTTTATTATGTATTTACAATGTAATAATAATAGAAATAAAGTGCACAAGAATTGTAATGAGCTTAAACCATCCTTCTCAGCCCATGGTCTGTGGAAACATTGTTTTCCACGAAACAAGCACCTGGTGCCAAAAAGGCTGGGGACTGCTGCTGTATACCTAGATCTTATGTTAAGTGTTCTTGCCACACACAAATGTGGTAATAATAATAATAATAATGAAGAAAACTTTAGAAGGTGATGGATATGTTTATAACCTTGATGGTGGTGGTAGTTTTACAGGTATATACTGATTCCCTAACCCATTGAGTTGTATATATTAAATATGTATAGCCTTTTATGTCAACTACACCTCAGTAAATGGTTTCTAAAATGAATAGTGCTTACCTCAAAGGATTGTTTGAGGATAAATAAATATTGACTTTCACTTAAACTTTTGCCTGACTTGTAATATGTGTTAACTATTTATTTGTTAAACAAATAAAATAAAAGATGATTTGAAATTTCCTTAAGGCCATATAAGGTATTAAAATTCTACAGTCTTTATGTTCTACCGTTTCATGTTTAAACGCACTCGGGATATTTTCTCATACATCTCTTCAGTCATTCATTTAACATAATGATTTAGTAAGCAGTGGCACATAAAACTAATGCAAAAAGACTGAACCTTAAGGAACTCAAAGTTTAGTGGCAGATGCATGTATTACACAAAGGATTACAAGAGTAATGAGTGTTGTAAAAGAGAAAGCACACAGGACATGTTAGCAACTGCATGATTGGGTTGAAGGAAATATATTTTAAGGCTTAGGATAAAAAATTCAGGAATTCATCCAAAACTTTGTCAAAATTCAAATATTGGCCATTCTCTGAGGACTAAATCATGCTGTGTACATAACATGATATTAAGGTAGGCACCATGCTGAAACAGCCTTTCTGCCAAGAAGTCCTCATTATGTTAAAGCCAAATGTCTCTTCTACATAAGTCAGTTTCTCTGGTACAGATTTTGGATGCCAAAAAGATGCTAGCATAGTTAAAAAGAAATCAGGACTCAACTTTATTTTCAGACACGTTGATATTTCATTCTTTTTAAAGCACTTTTGGATATTTTTATGGGACCAAACTTTTAAATAGCAACTAGCAAAAAAGAGAAAAAAAATTATTTGCCAAAGGAAAAATACATATGAGCAAACAGACAATTCAACCTACATATTTTAACTATAGAAAAGGTCATAAAATTCAAAACTTCCTCATGAATCTGTAACTGTTAATAATTCAAACTCTGTGGGCTACCAGCAAAGGTTTTTTTAAGAAATTGGTATTGAACTTTGGGAACAAACCATTCTCTCTTCCATCAAGTAGACTGGGGGACAAATGCCATTCAGTACAAATATAATTAGGTCCACATTATGCCAAGTCATTTCCAAATCTCTCACAGTGAAAGAAAGAGAGCATCAATGAGGAGTAGCAGTCATCCATTCATATCCATAGGGCCTAATAGTTAAGTAAAAAGCAACTAAAATTACTATTCTGCACAGTCGTGTGATGCTGTCTCTCACCAGGAGTAGGAATCATCCAGAAAGGTAAGTAAGTATTACCTTCACTGGGCGATGTTCATCATCAAAGAGCAGAGCACCTTCCAGCTGGTTAAAGCCAAAAGGGATCACTACAAGGTGTTAAATGGGTTACATAATCATGGAGAGTGCTGCAAACACACACACACACACACACACACACACACACACACACACACACACAGATTGTGCTTTCCAGAAAGACTCCCTAAAGTACAGTAGAGAATGAACCACCACAGAATCCACCTTGTATATGATCAGGAAGCCACATACTAAATTGAGCAGCTGACATGAGAGCTGTTTCCTGTCAATCCACAGACCACTACTGCAATTAAAAAGCCCCTTCCATGACTTAGAAGCTGTCATTTCTGCTATCAGCTTTAGAAGCTGTTATAACAGTTATGATCAAAACAGTTGACCCACTTGATCCTCTGGGTGCCTACGATGCTGCTTACTGGACACGGGCTTCTCTGCTAATCATTCTACAAACAAATAATCATATAATTTAATAAGAAAATTAAAAGTTTCCATAGCAGTGCCTAGAAGAAAGTCCTCAGAAGCAGCAAATTGTCCTGCTTTCACCTCAGTTATCACCTTCTGAAATGTGCAAATATTTCCAAATCACTCTGGAATCTTAACTGCAAAGAAATCCAAAAAACATGGTTTTCAGTTTTCTCACCTTTGCAGTTCAGAAAATTTCACTAGAAAGAAGTTGGAAAGGATGTCATAAATCAATTCACAACATATCGTCTATTATGAATTTTGAATTAAACACCTATAAAAATTAATATTTATTTTTTTGATTCTTCATAGGAGACCGGTCTCTTTAGTCCAGTAGATCTAGCCTCTAAGCAATTAAAGTCATTTACAATTCATTCTTCTGAGAAACCAATAGATTTGGATGAGTTTTTGAGCCAAGGCCAGAAGAACTTGTCTCAAGGAACTCATCCAAATCTATTGAGTTTCTCAAGAAAGGTAGTGAGGATTTCAATAAATGAGCAATAGCTAGAAATGCTAATATTTCTATCATGGAATAGTTCCTGGGTGAGAGTGCAAATTAGCTGAGTAAACCTGCTCCAACAGGGTCATGGAAATATCCCAATTTCTTCCAATTGTACTTCTGTTATCTTCTAGGCGTTGTCCTAAAAGCATGACTAAACCTGAGTTTCAGGCACTTCCTATTTTTGTTTATTAAAAAGGGAATAAATGGTGAAGGGGCTCTCACTCTTAATACCTTATCATTCAGACAATAAATGACATACATCAATTTCTCTCATATTCCACCAGCGAGCATTTGGTTACTTGACTTCTCCCAGTTGCAATAGAAACAGGTAGAGTCTTTAGCTGGGCAGCTTTGCACCTAGCCAGAAATCTTTGATTACAGAAAAAGAGGAATAACAACAGAAAGCTATTAATGGAAACATAGAGTGTAAGCACAAGGGAATAAAAAGAGTATTGTTTTAGTGATGGCACTCAGTTCTCTGAACTTCTTCCAAATTTTATCATGTATCCAAATATCACATTATGATTGACCATCAAAATTTATTTTTAATAATCAAGCTGTTACAATTGTTTAGATTATCAATTAATTTCTTTATTAGACTTGAGTGGAAATATGGTTCATGATTAGAAAGTTGTTATCAATCATTAGAGAATTTCTTTTTCTTCTCCTTTTTCAGAGAAGTATATTACAGTAGGCAGATTCTCACCACCTGATGTACACACTATATTTCATCCTCTCCCCTTGAGTGTGGTTGAGAGTGGATATGACGGATTTTACTCTCATTATTAGATTACATTAAATGGCCAAGGCTAAGACATTCTGCAGATGCAATTGAGATTCAAAATCTGTCGGTTTTGAAAATAAAAGGGGACATATCCTGGATAAATATTAATTAATCTGAAAAGCTTTTAAAGGGGAAACTGAGTCTTTCATGAAAATAGATTCTCCTGCTGGCCTTCAGGATGCAAATTGTCATGTTTTGAGACACAGAACCCATTGGCAAAGCCCAGAGGGCATCTCCAGTGAGCTAACAGCTAGCAAGAAAACTGGGATCTCTATCATATAACCGGAAGAAAATTAATTCTGCCAACAACCACTGAATTTGGAAGAAGACCTCAGATGAGTCTCAGATTGAGTTTTCAACCCTGATCAAGTCCTTGATAGTGGCTTTGTGAGACCCTGAGCAGAAGACCAAACTATGCCCAAATTCCTGATCCATGAAAAATGTGAGGTAATAGATGGGTCTTACTTTAAGCCACCAGTGTTGTAGTAATTTGTCATGAAGTGAAAGTAACTAGTATTATTCAGTCTTTTAAAAAGAGGAAATCTTGCCATTTGTGACTCAATGTTAAACCTGAAGGACTTTATGCTAAGTGAAATAATCCTAATACAGAAGGGCAAATACTATATGACTACAGTTATATGAGGAATCTAAAATAGTCAAACTCATAGAAGCAGAGAGTAGAATGGTGGTTATCAGGAACTAAGAAGGAAGAGGAAGCAGAGAGGTATCTGTTCAAAGGGTACACACTTTCACTGTCAGTTATGCAAGATAAGTAAATCCTAGAGGTTGAATGTACAGCATAGTGCTTACAGTTAACAGTACTGTAATATATACTTTAAAACTTTCTAAGAAGGTAGATTGTATGCTAAGTATTCTCACAGAAAAGTAAATCCAAAATATAAAGAGAATGGGAGAGAGGTTTTGGAGGTCAATGAGGATGTCTATGGTATTGATTGTGGTAATGGTTTCACAGGTGTATGCGTATTCCCAGACTCACCAAATATAAAATATGGGCAGCTGTTTGTATGCCAGTGATACCTCAATGAAGTGTTTTTTTCTAAAGAGGGCACTAAAATAAATGAATACCTACATCAAAAAAGTTTTTTTAAAGGCCTTTAAACATGCTTTATTTACACATGTTGTTTTTTTAACTCAGGCATATTTTATTAATGTCAATAAATTAATAGGTTATTAGGAAAAACAACTTTTTCTTTAATACATTTTTACCAGTGTCATATTTTAATAAAAATTTTCATGTCTTTATCTTTACACATGTTAAATATATTAATACAAAAGGCTTGGGGCTACAAATTTAGATCAACCAATTTGCAGAAAATGTATAATATATTACCTAATTGACAGACCAAATTCTTATTAAGTTCATATAATCAGGCTTACTCTCCATCAAACAAATTCTGATTTCATTTTTAAAATCAAATGTAGAAACTGAAATGTGACACCTTGGCACTTATCTCACTATAAATACAAATTCTTAGATAAATTAAGGATTAGCTAAGCATGGTCTTGCCATGAGCTTGTTTCATAGATGAATTAATGAACCATGCTATTCAATGTTTCTTTCAAATGCTCATGCTCTTTCCTTTAATAAGCATTTCCCTCAGGCTTACAGTGTCGATACAGTGCCCTCTGTAACAGCTCACTGCAACCTCTGCTTCTTGGGTTCAAGTGATTAAATTATTTGACTATAGTAGGAAGATTGAAGAGAACATATCATTAAATGAAAATTGTCATAACTTGTATTGCCCACTCTATAATATATCTGATTTAATAACATCCTAATATAGTTTTAAATAACACATTGTCTAATGCAGCTCTTTGCCCTTAACAGAAATATGTTATATACAAAGAAGTGTCGATTTGAAAAGGTTACCTGAAATCAATATATTGAATTGTCTACCTCTTTGATGCCCCATAAAATTTTGCACTCCAGAGTAAAATATCATTAAGATTCAGAATTGATGAGTGTTTCTTTTCTTTTGTAAAGTTTTCTTTAAACATAGAAAGAATGTTTAAAAGCATACCTGTGATCCATTCTCAGATTAATTTTTTGAATTTTATAGATTTTATCAATATGAAATTTTATTCTTGTTAAAATATCTATGCTATGTCTGGATACCCCAGTTTTATGTCTACCAAAAAGAAAATACAAAGCAACTCTACACACCAATATAGATTTAATATATACATTATAATGATAGTCATTCTACATCTTATTTATTCCTCCTCAATAGTCACTGAAAACAAAGCCTATTTTGTGGCAAGTAATCTTTGTATCATTTTTATGGTTAATATTCCACAATAATACTCTGATGGACTTTAAACAAGTTAA
>NW_016107603.1:383279-387074 GCF_001604975.1 Cebus imitator
AAAAAAAAAAAAAAAAAAAGATGTACCCATAACCATTCCCATTACATCCAATTACAATAAGAATACTGCCAAAATCCAAATAATTTTTGCCTTACATATGCATGCTATTATTCATTCACATGAAAAAAAAATGCTATGAGGTGCTTTGAGAATATGTGGTTGACTTTCCACATCTCCATAATGTCACATTGAAATTATTTCTATGAATAATCAGATGCTGATATTCTGTCTTGCTTTCCTTGTTTTTTATTTAGCTATATTGTAACTGCCTGCTAATATTATTTTTTTAGTCTGAACATTTTCAGTTAACCTTTCTTTCCTATTAAGTTTTTTCCTCATAAGTTTTTATGCAAAACTGCAGCATATATTCTTTGTTCAATATCTAGTTATTTTGATATATGACTTTCTTTACACTTGCTTTCTCATTCAGTTAGCACAAGTAAAGTTAAATTCCACAGATTTTCAGTTAATAGATTTTCATAACTATTGAAAAATGTCACTTGTTTTGTTTGCAAAAATGAGTTGGCTTTAAAATAATTACCTACTGCTATAGATACATTTAATACTAACGAGTACTGTAATGAGAGTCAAGAGACGTCAAATCTCAGCATATATTATGCCATATGTAAGTTTGGCAAAGAGTCACTCAACCTATCTGTGTCTTTCATTCTCCATTAATAAAATAAACTAAGAAGACCAGCTCAAAGGACCTTAGAGCTCTGATGTTTTTAAACTTCTGAATACATAATTTTCTCCAAAACATCAAATTCAAAAACCTTTCCTGATTTCTTTATCATTAGTTAGATTTATATGTTCAGAATTTCTTGTGCAGACATGTAGACTTTTACTTATATTATATACAATTTCTACATCCTACATTTATTAATGCAGAAAATATGACAAGCAGCATAAAGCTTAGGTATATACGTGTTTCTTTTTTTTTCCTTGGAAATTCTCCAGTGCCCGTATTTCCCTAGTTAAGAGTTCATAACATTGAGATCTGAAATGTTACTTCATTGCAGAATCAGAATATCTTCAATCTGCAATGTTTGTTTACCTTCATATAACCCAATCTTCACTCTGTAGTAGGTAAGAACTTCCTACAGAGAAAAATCCACTGCTCTGAGAGAGAGCTCAAATGATTGTACACCTACAACATCCAGTGTGCTGTATTCCATGCGAATGTTGCTTCTGCTTTGCTCAATCCCCATGACAAAAGCTTGTTGGGGGCTCCTTTGCTGAGTCAGTTTGCATGAATAAACCATAAAAAGTGTTTTGCTCATTCTACCATTAATCTCTGCATTTCCCAAAGCATGTTGAGAAATTTCCAGCATTTCAGAAAAAGCTGTATGGTGCATTGTTGATTGAAAAATAAAAAAAAAAAAACCCTAAGACTAGAATTAACGCAAAAGGGAAGAGAATAAGATTGCCAGAAAGAAAAAGGTTACTTAAGGAAAGACTTCAAAGGAAAGAGAAAAATATTTTCAGGATTGATTCCTACTTGTTCCACATCAAGAACCAGTTCTTCCCACTGGGCTGCAAAAAAGAAGCTTTGCTGCCAGATCAGTGCTTAATGACCTCAGAGCTGGGAGCTCAGCAAGATAGGAGCTAGAACAGTTACTGTACCATAACAAAAGAATTTCTTCCTTTCAGAAAAGCAGCTAAGCTACTGCAGTATACTCATGATGGTTTTTTAAGTAATAGAAATATTTTGGTATATAACAATTATATCTATTTAAGGACATGATGAACGCACTCTGCTTTATAGATTAAAAAGTATTGTCGATACATTTTCTAAAAATATAGTCATATACCTCAAACTGTTTCTGAACTTTCAGCATTAGTAAAAGGCATGAGCCCTTTTTCTTTACCCCATGCAGGCAGTAAAGTTGTAATCTTAATTTTGACAAGAAAAGGTTTGCAAAGATCCCATCGGCAGCCCTCATTTTGAAATATGATTTCACACAGTCATTTAAAAACTCCTTTATTTAGAAAGAAGTTCCAAAAAGAGTATTTGTGCAGGACAATGAATGGAAATACGGATAGAGGAAAGTAATTAAGGCTGGTTATCTAGTCTGTCTCTCTTATGTTACACAGAGAGGAAACCCAAAGAGGTTAAATAACTTATCCAAATCAACATAGCAATGTAAGAGAGAATGGATATGTATAGATATTTCTCTTGTGTCACAGCTGTTTCTCAACTACAGGTATATGTAATGTTTGAAATGTTACGTTGTATGGTAAGTGGATATGTTGTGATGCAAATTCCTCAAGTGAGAAAAGGCCATTTTTAGAATCTACAACATCTTCTCTTTAGGATTCCCCAAGACTTTTCTGCCAACTTTCCAACCAACCATCATTATGTTAAATATGCTTTCAGGTCATATGGTCTCCAAAGTTACCATGTTAAGTGAGAGTCTTTAGGGATTAAAGTGGTGGAATTTCAAGGGTAGAGTTGGTAGTAAGAAAGACAATAACAGGCCAGGCACGGTGGCTCACACCTATAATCTTAGAACTGTGGGAGGCTGAAACAGATGGATCACGAGGTCAGGAGTTTAAGATCAGCCTGACCAACATTGTGAAACCCTGTCTCTACTAAAAATACAAACGATAGCTGGGCATGGTGGCACACGCCTATAATCCCAGCTATTCAGGAGGCTGAGGCAGGAGAATCACCTGAACCTGGGAGGCGAAGGTTCCAATGAGCCAAGATCATGCCACTGCGCTCCAGCCTGGGCGACAGAGTGAGATTCCATCTCAAGAAAAAGAAAGAGCAGTAATATAGTGCGACACAGGGAAATACATAACTTTGCAATACATCATTTTATACAATACATAATTATATGCAATATGTAAACCTTGGACTTTTGTGCAATTAGTTTGGAGGACAATCTATATTTATTCGTATTTTATTTCTCCCCACTTTCCACCTCTACCAAATATGTGTTGAGGTGCCGATGCACGATATTCATACTATTGCATGTGGCAGTAACTACTAGCAATTTGTCAACCCTATTTCATCATTTTTCTGGGCACACTGCTATGCTTCCCGGCCTCTTTTGCAGTTAACTGGGAGGATGGGCTTGAGTTCCAGCCAATAGAATATGAGAAAAAATGATGTGTAGTATTTTTAGGTCTTTGCTTAAAAAATAATTTCCCATGTGATTTTCTGCACCTTTGCCTTTTTTGGTAGACTTTGTGAAAATGAACACAATAATCTACATCATGGTAGAAACACAAGATAAAAAGAGGCATCCCGGAACATAACTTAGATGAAAACCACTGGCCAAAAAGCATACTCAGTTTGGACTTTAGATGAGTAAAATATTTGTTTCTGTTTGTTTGTTTGCTTGCTTGTGACATTATATACTTCTAAGTGTATTTGTTACAGTTGCTAGCATTACATGGATTACTATACTACCTAATTGGTAAGAATCACATTTTATTTCCATATACCTTGCCTTGCCAGAAAAAGTACTTTTAAAAAATAAAACAATAACTACTGCCTAAATCTAAATGACAGTCTACATAACCAATACAGGTTAAATTTAGTGATTTCTACCTGAAGTTTCTTCTTTCTCTGGGTTGGGGTTTTTCTTCTACCCTTTAGCTTGCAATTGACAATAATCACTCCTTACAATGGCAGATGGTCCTGATGAGAATATGTTATGCTGTGAAAAAATGTTCAGCAATATTTAAAAACATCAATTAATGTCTCATAGCTTCTTTTTTTTTTTTTTTTTTTTTTTTTTTTTTTTTTTTTTTTTTTTTTTTTTTTTTTTTTTTTTTTTTTTT
>NW_016107603.1:387084-395015 GCF_001604975.1 Cebus imitator
TTATTTATTTATTTATTTTGCGATGGAGTTTCGCTCTTGTTACCCAGGCTGGAGAGTGCAATGGCGCGATCTCGGCTCACCGCAACCTCTGCCTCCTGGGTTCAAGCAATTCTCCTGCCTCAGCCTCCAGGGTAGCTGGGACTAGAGGCATGTGTAACCATGCCCAGCTAATTTTTGTATTTTTAGTAGAGACGGGGTTTCACCATGTTGACCAGGATGGTCTCAATCTCTTGACCTCGTGATCCACCCGCCTCGGCCTCCCAAAGGCTGGGATAACAGGCATGAGCCACCGCGCCCAGCCTAATGTCTCATAGCTTCCAAGGTATCATCTGCATTTATAAGATCCTTTCAACAGCTTAATCCAAAGAATGTTTTTCTCCTTGATGTGGGGATGCCAGTCACTATGTCAGTAGTGGTAAGAGAATAAAAAGGATGAATGGCATCTTTTTCAGTGGAGATTACAAAGAAATAGAGGGTCTCAGCCTCATGAGCCATTCTCAGTGGATGCATAAGAACACCAATTCTGCATCAAGTCAGTGCAATCTGAGACACTACAAGTATGACTTTCGGTTTTATTTTCCTAGTTTTGAAAGTTTCTCAAGTCTGTCATACTGGACACTATTACATCTTTATTTTTATTTATTTATTTTTTTTTTGCTTACTATAGATCTCTATACTCTCAATTGTTTAGCTATTACATTAACATTTACCCTGCAAACCCGTGGCATTTGAGGCTACCAAAGTGATTACTACATGATACAACATATACTTAAAGGCAATATTTAACAACTGTACAACCAGTCAATCAGTAATTAAACCTTGCTGGCTTACACTTAAAACTGCTTAATTTATTCATATATGTACCCACAGCATAGGGATTCCAACAAGCATTTAAAGTAGAGTTGGCAAGCATTTCCGTTCTCTTCTGGGACAATAATTATTACTACCAACCCTGATTCTGACCAGTGAACTTCAAAATCAATTAAACACTATCCAGAATCTGAGTGAGCCAAAAATAGTTTCACTTTAAGAAAAAGTCTATATCCTTAGATTTGAGTGATTCTCTGTGAACATTTTATTCTCTATGAACATTTTATTCACATATTAGCATATTTAAAGAAAATCTGAATTGCTGTATTTTCTTTAGTTTTTATTCTGATACTTTGATGCTAAAAGCTCTTGGTTTTAAGTTTTTATTGGTGGCTATCTAACGATTTTTATATATTATATATATATATATATATATATATATATATATATCAGTAATTAAAAAGGAATAGAAATTTTTATCCTAATTGAGAAGTACTATAGGCCTAACTAAATGAGGACAAACTATAAGGAATTTGGGGAAGCTGCAAGGATACAGTTAAATAGTCATTGTTTTTAGAAACCATTAACTAAATATTGGAATCTTGACATTTGTAGGGAAAATGAGGTGGTAAGTCAACTTGTCAGTGTGAGTACTAAAGAAAATAAAATATTGTTAAGAGGGCCCGTTTAAAATTCAGAGACTCAGTAGTTCTACAGTTTTTTATTTTAAATGTTTCTGCAAAATAGTTTATCTGAATCATTAAAATAGTTTGCTGTGTGACCAGGTTAAACATGAAAGTGGTGCAATTCAAAACTTGATATGGGCAATAGGTATGTATAATGTATTTATTCAAATATGAGAGGGCATATCGAAGTAATTTTCTTGGAGCACACTGACAAAACAGAGCAATGGGATTTCGCCATGGACGTTTCATTATTATCAAAGAGACCTGGGACACTACCTTATAGTAATAACTTTAATATTTAGCAAAGGTGCTTTACAAATAGAATGACAACAAAATGAGAGGAATGGAAATCATACAGATAAAACAGATAATCTGATTTTGTGGGTCTCAGACTAGAGATTAGTGTTGATTCTTTTTCAGAGTAAATGACCTCATCGCATTTTTCTGAACTGTCATGGTTGTTATAAATATACTGTGTTCTAACACACTTCATGAATTTAAGGTCTTCAAAGTAACAGAGGCAAAATAACCTATAGGCACTACCATATTTTCCCCAATTCTAGTGTTCTTGAAGGAGAGAATGTTTTCTCTAAATCTAATTGAGAGTAATTCTGTATGGATCGCTAAACATTTCTCCACGCAATTGGGAGTAATGAGTGTCTAGGGCTAATTCAGAGGGATCTTTTATGTCTCTTAAAAGAAGCTAATGGTACTCTTGTGAGATGATAATCACCATCACTGACTGACAATTTCTAAAGTTTGAAGGTATATTGAACACTCAAGGGGCCCACATCCTTTCTGATTCATGAATCACTTCAGGTATGGGGAACTTAGTGTTTTCCAAGAATGCAAAATGCCGAGAGGCAGCTGGGCACATAAGAGTATCATTCCTGATATTGTACTCATAGTTACTTGAGCTTCATCTCAGAAAATAGATTGCCTGGTTCAATATTTCTTACAACTTCTTTCCTAAATCAACTCAACAAACTAGTTCTTTATGGATGCAACAATAATCTAAATTTTTTTTGGTGACCCTAAACATGTCTTTTAAAAATTAATATATCATTCCTTTCATAAAAACTTAATGAAAATAACAATTTTGTCTATTGTGAATGGCAGATGATTGCAACAGGTGGAAATCACTTCATATCCTATAACTTTGTGAACCCCATAACGACTACTAATAAATAACATAAAGAATTATTAGGTATAAGTTTGAAAAAGTTTTTAATAATTTTGGGCTTCTAGGCCATATAACCCTTCAAAAAATTGAACTTTGAAAGTCTGGTTGTCATCTGTCATATGCAGACAGAACAGAAATATAACTCCCTTTCTAAATGTCTCCCTGATTCAAATTAGCTTATTGGAAACTTAACCAATCGCTGACATAAAGATCCTGCTATCAAATAAAACTGATGCTTTTTAAAAATGCAGCAAATAAGCACCATTTCATAAAGAAACACACAATTTTATATGTTCCCCATTCCATTAGATGCTATTATGTTGAATTTGATCCTCAGTCCAACCTGTGTCAATATTTTATCATTGAAATAGTCTAAAACATACTATTTACTATTCTCCTGTTGTAATAGTCATATATTTAATATGTTCACATTCTCTGTGTTTATCTATATTGATAATTTTAAAAATGAAAATAAAGGGGTCTATAGGAAGAACTTTACATCACATAGAGTGAACATCAAATCAAGTTGTCATCAATTTACTAATAAACTCATTTAAGAAAAATTACTCAGCTGGAGAGCAATGAACCTTATTGTTTTTGCATCTGATCCATATTTCTCTACTTGATACATGGAAATAACCAGAGGAGAGTTCTTGAAAAATACTTCAGGTACACTGTTGATAGTAATTTCCTGCTTTTAATGGGATAACTGAAACAGAAACGTAAATAAGATGGTTTGAAAGGTCAGTTTCTCATCAATGCCCAAATAATTTGTTCTATAACTTTGTGATGCAATTAAGGTAAATATATTTATGAAGTACTCACTTGCTAAATTTATAACACAATATATTATCTCGTCTTTAATTTTTAGTTGTTGTTTTAATAAGCAGCCATCAAACTTAGTTGCTTAAAACAAAAACTCATAATTTGTTAATTTTTGTTGGGCTCAGGAGGATAACATTCTGAGCCTTTCCTTATATGGCTGATAAGGCCTATATTGTCCAAAGTGACATCGCTCAAATGTCTGGCAGTTCACTGGTGCTATCAGCTCGGTTCTCCTCCACTTAGTCTCTCTGGTTGAGTAGATCAGATTCTCAATTGGCATTGGTGCCATTTTAATTTGGCAGGCCTAAATTTACTATTAGAAAGTATCTATTAAGTCAGTGTCAGGGAGGACTATACAAGGATATGGATATGAGAATACTTAATCCATTGAGGGTTTTTAAATATAACAGGCTGCCCAGCTGTATTTCTTGTTCTAAGCCTTTTTCAGATATAACTAACAATCATTTTACAATTTAACTTGTAGATAAATGAGTTTCCTGGCATATAATGTGACTAAGCAAAGTCTTTCATACTAAAATATTATGATGTCTTTACCTATCTTGGGTTTCAAGAGTGATACGAGAGGTATTCCGGAATAGAAATCTAAAATGAAGACTAGAGCCAAGAATGCCAAAGATAAGGCTCTTATACAAAGGAAAAGCAAGCAATTGCTATGTCTTGCAAAGGCCAGTGAGGAGACACAGGGAGAGAATACAATTGCCCCAAATAAAGACCACCTTTGGAACTCAGTGATTATGTATGTATATGTATGCATATTATACATACATATGCATATATATGAATATATATGTAAAACTGAAAACTGAATACATCCATATACACTATATACATGAAAGTGAACAGAACACACTCACACATAGATTTAGTATCAAAGAATTATTATGGACCCTAAGGAAGAAACTAAATGGAATATGATGGTAGCATGTATGACAGCCATGGTACTAGAACTAGTAGTAGTCCTACTAAGGTGAGAATTAACATAGTAAAGGAAATAAACAAAGTAGCAGGAGAAGGATACATTTTCCCTAAGAACAGGCTGAATATTTGCTAACAAGGAAATTTCTCCAGCCATTATTTTAATCTGATTTACTCTCTCTGTGGGATGTTCCAGAGTTACTGCCCTCCAGAAATTCCACTTTCCCTTACAGAGATTTTCTTTTCTATTTTCAGTCCAAATGTTAGTCATTTTGGTAGAGAAGGCAGAAACAATGAATAATTGAGTAATTCTTCAAGAATCATGCTAAAAGGTTTCCAAATCATGAATGTATAATTATATTTTGTTAACTAGATTTTAACCCACGTACCTCATTTGTATAGAAATGATGCTTATTTGGATATGTAGTAAATTTCTTCATATGAGTGACAAAAAAATCTATAAAACGTACACAACAGAGATGCTATGGATACTTGCACACATGTGCACACACAAATATGTATACATGGTTTACCATTATTTTCTAGATCATTCAGAGGTCACTATTAACTAAAACATCAAAGATTTATGGCAAATTTTGGGCCACTTCTCCTGAGTCAGAAATTTTAAAAGACTTTAATCATCATAACAATGGGAAGAAGGCTGAGAGTTGGAGTAAGGGAAAGTTGGTGCTTAGATATATAAACTATCTTTTATATTGGATGTCCAAAGAAACATTTATGAGATAATCTTAAAAACAAATGAGCCTAAAATGTTAATACAGGTTGGTTAGCTGAATTTTCCAGCAGGAAGAAGGAAACAAGCAGTGAGCCAAAAAGCATACAGGATACAGAGGAGAAGGTTAAATCAAGACATTACAATAGAAATTGAGAAGAATAAAGAGGAGTTAGAAGATGAGAGCAAGCAATTGCAAGTGGAGTGGGCTGCGCTGGAATTATGGTGTAGAAAATGACTGATTGAGAAAAAACCCAACAAATGTTTCTATAATGTCATGTACATAGGATACATACAGATTTCATCAAGGTATTTAAATAAACTACCTGGCATTATAGCTAATTCCTTAGAAGATCATTCATAAAAGTTTATAACTTTGTGAGGCAGACACCAAAGCTAATGACAACATTCCCATGGATGAAATAGTCTAAAGAACTATCTTCTACACTTTACTGTTTTTTTAATAGGCAATAAGGTGCCCAAAAAGACTTTTATATCAAGTTCAGTAGGTTGATAACACTGACTATAACTAAGCATTGCTTTGTGTCTACCCTCAGGCAAATCCGGAGATTTTCTCATACCTCTTTATGAAAATGGAGAGATCTCACAAGAGATGCTAATGGACAGCTGACCCTGCCCCATCACAGGCTACAGAATATTAATTCCCAAATTATCCAGACCTTTAGTTCTGAATGTGCAAAAATGGTTTAGGTTCAAACGTCTTCGACAACTGACAAGCTCAAGAATTCAGAGGAGATAGTAATAAGGGAAAGTAATTAATATATTTTTTTCAAAACAAGCATAGCACCATAACAGCTAATTTTAGATAATGCTAAATACTTAAAGTTCTCCCCTTTTACTTTCTGGGGAAAAGTGCATTGTATACAAACCTTTATGAATTTCTTGGACTTCTGAATAAAGGAAAGTACTACCTAAAGAGAGTAATATCTTGATTGCTGAAGAATTATGTCAATTAATAAAAATTGCTTCATAAGAGAAAGATGGTCTCCTCAAAGTCTTTTTTTAAGTATGGGTGACCAAAAACATCCCATACTTAGAAGAAAATATTATACTGCTTTATACAAGATATGTTGTACATGTAATAGAAGATTCACATTTAATAATGAATCTTTTAAAAATCTTAGAGAGCTATAACCTTATACCATGACTTAATCCAAATACAATGAAAACCCCTTGGACTTAGACCTACAGAGAGGCAGTTTTGCTTTTTGTACCATAGCACACATAGTTGAAGCAAACATATTCCTTTAAACATAATACTCCTGCATAATAGAAAGTGTTCTCTGTTTTCTGGATGAAAGGCACGAGGTCTTGTGCCTTTAGCAAGCTGAAATTGTTAGCTATAGAAAGAGTCAAAAATCAAAGGGGCTCTGGTGTATTTATAAGCACATCAAATTGCTTAGACTTATCAGAAAAAGTAAATTCCTCAGAGAGTCTGTTCTCAAGCTGATGTGTCTTCATTGAATTTGATTCTAAACTACCATTTTTGTTGAGTCCTCTGTGCTTTCAGAATTCTGAAATATAATTTTGTTTAATTTATGAGATTGTTTATTTTTATTTTACCCTATACATTTTTAATTACTTTAAAAAATAGATCCATACAGGGTCAAGACACCTCAACTCAATTCTCTATCACTGTAAAAATAGATTTGTTCTTTCTTACAAAAGCATTGCAATAACTACAAAAATTATACCTTCTGGCATACATGATATTTACATATCCATGCAACAGGGGGATTAAAAGATATTTATAAATGCCTAAAACCTTAAGTCAGTTTAACGTAGTATTATAAATCAGGTTTGTGGGTGAGATTTTACCTGGTTCTAGACTTGTGAGCAAGTTATTAAGTTTTAGGTTACTTATATTTAAAATTCAGAAAAGAAATGATTGCAATTGCTTTCAAAGAAAGAGAGGACATTTTGTAATTTCTTTTTTTTACTGATATCAAAACATAATATCACATATCACATATGTGAAATGGGTTGATGGCTCATGGCCAAGTAAAATACCTCAACATCCCTCTTGTCAAAATCAGTAATGTTGGCCTAAGAGTATCAGTCTACAGGAATTATTAAAAAGTTGTATTCATACCCTCAAACATCTTTACAAACATTATAGGATAGACAAGTGGATATAAGGTTTCTTACTATGTTTCCTTATATATTCAAAATGGGAAAACTAGATGGAAGACAATGCATATTTATTTAGAATTCTAAATGACGTTAATTTTAGAATCTTCAAGGTCAGAGTTACTTTGTATGAATAAGTTTACCTAATTTTCCACACTACGCATATCAAATAGATATTACTATTGCACAGATGAGAAAACCGCATCTCAGAATATTATTATTCATTCTAGTCACAGATAAGAAATGGCAAAATACTGCAATACAGGCCCAAATAGTTATTAGTTTAATGGAATATTCTTTCCACTGAACTTCAACTCATTTATCTTATTCATCTATTCATCTAAGATCCGTTGAAGAAAGAGACTTGCAGATGCAATATTTTGGCTAATATATCCAATCTCCTTTTTGAAATCTCCTGAGTATCTAGAAGAAAACTCAAATTTAGTATGTCTGAAATCAAGCTGACTGCTACACATGTTCACACTGAAACAAAGCAAATCAAAATTCCTTGAACAGCTCTTCTCATCTCAATAAATGGCACTACACTGTGCCTGTGTGACTCATGCCCAAAACCTAGCAGTTAATTTATGTTCTTTTTTTTTTTTTT
>NW_016107603.1:395650-408379 GCF_001604975.1 Cebus imitator
TCAGGTCAAGATCACATTCAAATTTGTATCCTCAGATGTTATCAAAATACTAGGTCACTACACACCTATTAAAACAATAAAACATAAAAAATAGTGACAGGAAATGTTGGCAAAGATGAAGAAACTATAACATTCATACATTGTTAAAACTGTAAGTTTGGTCATGGTGACTCATGCCTGTAATTCCAGCACTTTGGGAGGCTGAGGCAGGTAATTTACAAGGTCAAGTGATTGAGACAATCCTAGCCAACGCAATGAAACCCATTTTCTACTAAAAATACAAAAATTAGCAGGGCACGGTGGTGCGTGCCTATAGTCCCAGCTACTCAGGAGGCTGAGGTAGGAAAATTGATTGAATTCAGGAGACAGAGGTTGCAGTGAGCTGAGATAGTGCTACTGCACTCCAGCCTGGTGACAGAGTGAGACTCTGTTTCAAAGAAAAAAAAAAAAAGAAAGAAAGAAAAGAATTGTAAAATGATATAATACCTGAAACTAATTCATCAGTTTCTTTAAAAACTAAAAATATGCTTACCATATAACCCAGCAATTGCACTCCTGGAAATTTATCTCAGAGAAATGAAAACCCAAATGATCTTTCACAGCACTTTTAATTCTAATAGAGAAAAAACTGGAAACATCCAAAATGTTGGACAGATGAATGGTTAAATAAACCATGGTATATCCATATGATGAAATACTACCCAGAAATAAAAAAGAATATACTTTTGACACATGCAATAACTTACATAGATCTGAAGGGCATTATGCTTAGTGGGAAAAAAAGCCAATCTGAAAAGGTCACATAGTATATTATTTCATGTATATAACTTTAATAAAATAACATACAGATAGAAAACAGATTAGCGATTTCCAGAGGTTAGTGATGGTAGGGGAATGTGAGATGAATGTGACTATAAAATGTGAGGAAGACATTTTTAGTGATAGAAGAATTCTGTAACTTAATTGTAATATTGGTCGCATTAATCAACACATGTGATAAAATTGACATAGACCTGTGCATTTGCACTGTACCACTATCAATGCTTGGTCTTGATATTGTACTAAATTATACAAGTTGTAACTCTTGGAAGAAACCATATAGAATGGCACATAAGACCTCTCTATATCTGAAATTTCCTATGGATCTATGATCTTTAAAAAAAAAAAAACAGCTTAAAAATGCTAAGTGTTCAGTAAATAAAATAGTAGTAACTACATTTTATCCAATTCTTACCACATAAAAATGCGTCACATACATTAATTCATATGATTCAATCTATAGCAGAATCATATTGATGACATTATTATTCCTAATATACAGGCTAGTACCTTATTCAAGGGCACATAGCTAATACGAGGAAGGGTTATTATTTCAGTTCAAGCAACCAGCTCCAGAGGATGTGCTCCCAATACGCACACCGCTGTGTTTCTCAAAAATATTTCTGGATGAAAGGAAAGAAGGGAAGTAGGAAAGAAGAGGGGAAAGGAAGGAAGGAAGGAGGGAGGGAGGGAAAGAAGGAAGGAGGGAGGGAGGGAGGAGGGAAGATACAATAGGAGTTATATTTACTCAAAGAGAAGGCATCATACAACCCTTTTTTTTTTTTTTTCTTTTTTTTGAGATGGAGTTTCGCTCTTGTTACCCAGGCTGGACTGCAATGGCGCGATCTTGGCTCACCGCAACCTCCGCCTCCTGGGTTCAGGCAATTCTCCTGCCTCAGCCTCCTGAGTAGCTGGGATTACAGGCATGCGCCACCATGCCCAGCTAATTTTTTGTATTTTTAGTAGAGACGAGGTTTCACCATGTTGACCAGGATGGTCTCGATCTCTTGACCTCATGATCCACCCGCCTCGGCCTCCCAAAGTGCTGGGATTACAGGCGTGAGCCACCGCGCCCGGCCATACAACCCTTTTAACAAACAGCCTGACTTCCCAAATTCCTTCTCCATTCAACTTCCTTGACTCTAGAATCCTCTTCAGGGTTAATAGAAGGAGAGATCAAACTAAAGATCAGAATGTGGCATGTGTTGTGACATTGCACTGCCAAAGTTCTCTGAGTAAACTTTTCTAGAGCTGGACATTTTGCACTCTATTGGAAAAAATGTCTTAGTTATAATGATTCTGAAGATGCATTTGCCATAATGAAAGTAAGTGGTCACATACAATTTGATAGACATCAACACAAATGACAGGAAAAACTTGGTAAATGTGAAGGGACTGCCTGTATTATATTTGATATTCTATCACCCCAGATCTATCTTCTGAAATCATCACATTACTTAGCCTAACCCTATTAATCTATTTTCTAGATGAACCTTCCACACCGATCAGGTTGATTTATGCACATTTTCCCCAAAATTGCTAGGTACATTCCTTCCTAAATCAACTAGTCAGTTATAGTCTGTATTCCCCATGGATGAGCTATGTTCACCACTTATGATTCTTTGGAGGAACTTCATAGAAGATCTTCAACAGCACCTGTTGGTACATGTTGGACATTACCTAAAAATGTATAGTTTCAGCAACCAACAGATTCTATTTTTATAGCTGTTGTTCATGCTCAGGCAGTTACATGTAAATAATTACACAATGTTTCAAAATTTCAAAATGATTGCCCACCCAAATAAGGTCCTGTACTCTCCTATCCAGCTCCTAAATGATATGCATAATTCAAAGAACAGTTAAATACTACAGGCATATTCACAGAATAACTTCCCTGAAAACATTGGTTAAATCAATGAAGAGCATCCACGGGCAATGCGTCTTCAAGAGTTCAAGATCTAGTGGAAAAAAAAAAAAAAAAAAAAACAGAAATAAAGCAGGAATTTCAATACAATGTGATAAAGATTTTAGATTCTTTCTCCATTGTGAATTTCCATTGCTTATTTGAACACTCAGGAGAATAGTATGCCTTTCCCATTAAATGTATAAATAAACATAAGAATGAAGGTCGACCTTCCCTCCAAATTTAACATAACATCAAATTATTTAAGTAAAAGACAAGAGGGCTGTATAAAAATTAAACTTCATAATTACTTGCAACATAGAAAAAAATTGAGATAGATAAAAACACAACCAAATAGAAACGAATATTGCTAAAAATCACTTTCTTAATTAAATTAGTAACAAAAGTAAAACTATTGTTCTGTTTATATTGATGACATTACTTCTTAAATTATTCAAATTAAAATATATTCTACCCGTGAGTTCAAAATAATTGACAATAAAGGAATAGTTTCCTACACAAAGGAATATAACTCACATTTTTAGCCAACAACAAATCGTTTACAGAACAAATTATAGATTATTCTGCAATAAAATACAATTCTAGCATGTTTTCAACCTTAAATAAAAATTCAAATTAGAATTATAAATGAAATGATGTTCTTATTTTAACAATGAATACAGAAGGGAAATGACTTGGTCTTTCTGAAGACTGTAGTTTTCAGTGTTCATCTGGGTTTAACACTTTAAAGAACCCCTTTTATTCCTTAAATAATATTTAGTTTGTGAATGTAAACACACCTTTTTCAGCTCCACTTGTTCTGCAGAAGGACACTTTCATATCAAGGATTAACACAATATGCATCATGGGTTCAAAAATTTCAATTTGCAGCTATCTTTAGCAAATAATGAGAACCATCTGGACTGATTGATGTGGAGATTGAAAGTAATTGATCCTGCAATTGGGAAGCTTTTTGAAACATGAAATTAAACAAGATGATATTAAGCATTCTGAAGTTCATCAGAATGACACATCAAATGTGTTACTTGCTCTTCATTTTCCTTCATATTTTATAAAGAGCCTTGACTGGTAGAATGGAACAGAAATAGAAGCTAAAAGATCTAGATATTGATGGGTTGATCAAAGACACACAGCTGATCTACTTTTTTATAATAAACATTTTATGTGGTACATGAAGACCTTGATTCCTTGCCAAGTGTCATTTGTAGGTGAGTAATTATTAAGAGGATTATAAATCTTAATATGCAAGGATCACCATTAGTAAAAGTAGATTATTGTAAAGTGAATTAGCAATCATTTTACTTATATATAAAAACTTATACTATTTCAGGTCATTTTCCTTTTGTTTCTTGAAAAAAATAAGTCCTTTATAAGTCCAGTTAAATATTACCTAATTTTCAAATCAAATTTTGTTTTAAACAAGGCTTATTCTTCTTACTTTACTGATTTTAAAAAGCTAAATTTCACTGGAAATATAACATTTAAGACTAGGTAACAATCTAAGACGAGACCCAAAATTTGTTATTTTCTTTATTTCCAGCACACAATATTTTCCATCATGCTATATTACATCTTGCTAAAGAAGCAATGTTTCTTTAGCAAGACAATTGGAAAACATGAACATTGGTTTACTAGAAAGATTTTTTAATATTCCATATCATTTACAACTATTTGCTTATTTCCAGGTATAAAACATTGAATCAATAGACTTCTTCCACATTTGCATGATATTCAGCTATACCACTAACTCAGGCACTATTCACATGGCTCCAGCATTAAACCAATATCTGACAAGAGGGTCTAAAGTGACCTCCCAATTAAATTAGAAGACAGGCATTTTGTGATTTGAGGGAGACATCCTGTTAATTTACAAATGTCCACAAAGTGACACAAAAGAAAAATCAAAGAATTCAGCGTAGTTAAAAATACTGCTTCTATTTCTTGAAATTCGTAAAGTTGTAATAAGTATGATTCCAAAATCTGGGAACAAGGTACAGAAAATGGCATCTCCCGATAAAATCTTGGACATATTTATCAATAAGAAGCACAATGAAATATGATAAATGATACTGCAACTTTTAAAAATTGCTAATAATTCTTTATCTCAGTAATAAAATTTAAATACTGATTCAACCTCACATAGATGAATATAATATACTTATTTTGAAAGACAAATAATATGTATAAATATTTATGTTATGTTTAATACAATTCATGGAATATAGAATTATCAAATTGTACATATTTACCTAGTAAATATTACTCCAACTTTGTTTCTCTAAGCCTCAAGAGAGATTTCTTGGATAAAACGAAATTTTGTAAGCAATGCTAGCAAAAAAACCAAAAAGACAATTTAATAAATTATGGAGAAAAAGGCATATTTTAGATATAAAACACAGCTTGAGAAAAGCTTAGGGGCAAGAAGTAATGCATCACTGGCCAGTGTAAATGAACCATTTAGGCAGTAAAATATGTCCAATCAAGTGGTGAGTCTATCGTATTCTCTTTTAAATATCTAGACAAGTTATTTCAAACAGCCACATGGAGCTCTGAGACACTGGGTGTTCACATAATGTAAGCCCCAATATAAGAGCTGAGGTCAAGTAATTAAGTGAATATGTCCATCAATCAATAAGCAAATTAGAATAAACTAACTGTCACACATTCTTACCCTCATCCCTTTGCTGTATTAGCTGAGCAAACATCTCTAACTATATAGGAAAAGTTTTACTACTCAAATAAAAAGATAAAATTAATAATGTGCTTGATGCTGTATGAAAAAATGAAGCAATTGTCTCAGGCTTCTTCAAACATATGCATATTGCAATCAACCTTATAAGTAGATTTATTCTCAATTATAAGAGTTAAAAGCAAAGGAATTATTAAAGAAAATCCTAACTTTTACCCACCCCATAAAAAGTTTGGTTTTATTACCTTTCTTGAAAGGATGTTTTTAATTTTATCAAAATTTAGTATTATAATTGTTAGTATATAGTGATTTAATTTTATATGTTCAATATAATCTAAATGCTTTTTAAACATATTATTTCCATTTATATTACTTTTACAACTATCAAGACAAATCAGCCTTCAATTCTGGAGATAGGTACTATTATTCTTTCCATATTGCTCATGATAAAATTGAGGAGCAGGAAGGTTGAGAAACTATCCATGATTTTTCACCTATTTAGGGGTAAACTAGGCTTCAACACAATTTAGCCTCAGATATCAATTGATTAACCCCCTGTTATATTTTCTATTAGATATTCAGTTATTTACATGCAGAAAGAAGGTATGAGAAGCATTAGATAAATTATTACCTGTTAAACAAACTGATATAACAAACTCTAATATGTGTAATGTGAACAAATGTCTCTGAAAATAAATTTCGAGCAAAGAGGCTTTATTCCAGTGAACAGTTTGAAAACCTGGAAAATGAAGCCTTTGGTATAAACCAAAAGTGTGTTCCAGAAAACAAAGGAAAGTTTCAGGCTTTACAGCAAAACTTCCTGCCCAGAGTCCCAATCAGTTCCATTTATACCAATCAAGGATTCAAATCTGCTCAGTTCCAGTTAGTTGATACAGCGGAGGCCTGATTGGTCAAGCCAGATGAGCTCTGCTTGGTTGGTTCAGGTGAGCTCTAGTATTCCCAAAGTGGAACAAGAATTATGAATTGTCAGGAAACTCAGAGCACAGGTGTGACCTCTAGTCAGCAAATGGCCACTTGGTGACTGTCATAACTAAGCTCTTTTGAATCCTTCATTCACATAAATGGACCAGACTGGAAACTTCGGCAGAAAGTTTTGCTATACAACATGAAAAGTTCCTTTGTTTTCTGGAACATAACTTTGTTTTACACCAAAGGCTACATTTCTTGAGTTTTTTAACTGTTCACTGAAATAAAGTCTCTTTACTCCAAATTCTTTTCAGAGAACATTTCAAATTTAGACACAATTAGCCATATGGGATCCATCTTGAAGGATTTGCTCTTTCAGATTCATACTTGTTTGCAATAGTAATTCTCACACAATGCAAACATATTGCTATACAATAGTTCAAAGCTGGTGTTCCTTATGAGTAGGTTTATCTTCTTAAGGAAATAACACAGGACCCCAGGATTCTACCATTTGATGCCTCTGCTTTTTCTAATATAATTGCTTATTATTATCTTCAGCCCATACAATGGTGGAAAAGAGTGGAAAGGAGCCATATCTGTCTCCTAAAAGCCTTGGACCAGAGATGGTACACATCATTTTCATGCACACTCCATTGACAACAACTTGTCACATAATCACATATATCTGGAAAATGTACATAAGTTTTGTGCAAAGAAAAGGAAAGTGACTTGGGGGAACAATCAAGATCCTCTGCTATAAAGAGTCAACTAACCATGAGAAGATCCAATGATTGGTTCAGTTTAGAAAGTTTAATGAAACTAAACTATCTTCTTCTGAGAAGCATTGGAATAGACAACAGGGTTTGCATTTTTAATATGACAGTGAAATATTATCATCATGAGTCAGTGTAGTAAGCACAGGTATAGTCATCAATCCTCAGCTTGGGAGATACCAAACAAATAGCACTTTGAAAGTTTCTTAGTTTCCTTGATTTTAATTTTAATTATTAATAAAAATGAAACAAAATACATAGCTTACAAGTTTTTTGTGAAGATTGAGAGAACACATACAAAGATCTGAGTGATCAATATTACTTTTATTGTCAAGCTTGTATCTCTGTGTTTTGCTCCATACCTCCTTTCCTTTCCTCTCCCACTGCTCATCTATTTACTTAGAGTGATTATGTTTACCCTCCCCTTGACTTCTACTGGCAGAAGAAACCTGAATTTAAAAATGCAAATAAAGATAAGTTAGAAATTTCATTCTTGGGTTTTAATTATGTCAATTCAATATAGTTATCGCATTATAGCCTACACAGGTGGTAAAATTGTTGACTCTAATTTATTTAAGCCATATACAAGCTTATAAATTACTACTAGTATCACAAGTGATATTTCTAGTGAAAACAGTAATTAGCATTATATATGAGAGACAAGAGGAAACAAATCATGATATATACCATTATAACTAATAAATAATGGTATCCAGCCTTCTAATTCAAATCTTGATACTATGTCTACTACAACCAATTGCTCCCTCTTCATACACCTTCAGAAGTACCATTGTTCTAAGTCATATTTTCTTTATATAATTATACTTAAATGTAAATTATTACTTAAGTAATCATTTTATGGGAGAATTTTTTTAATGAAACACAGGCATTGAGAAAAGAATTACTGATATAGTTTGGCTGTATCCCCACCCAAATCTCATCTTGAATATCCACGTGTTGTGGGAGGCATGAGTCGGGAGGTAATTGAATCATGGGGCAGGTCTTCCCATGCTGTTCTCATGATAGTGAATAAGACTCACAAGATGTGATGGGTTGTCTAACGGAGATGTTTCCCTGCACAAGCTCTCTCTTTGCCTGCCACCATCCATGCAAGATGTAACTTGCTCCTCCTTGCCTACTACCATGATGGTGAGGCCTCCTCAACCAGGTGGAATTGTAAGTCCACTAAACCTCTTTCTTGTGTAAATTGCCCAGTCTTGAGTATGTCTTTATCAGCAGCATGAAAACAGGCTAATACTGTAAATTAGTACCAGTAGAGTGGGGCACTGCTGAAAAGATAGCCCAAAATGTGGAAGCAAGTTTGGAACTGGGTAAGAGGCAGCAGTTGGATCAGTTTGGAGGGCTCAGAATAAGACAGAAAAATGTGGGAAAGTGGAACTCCCTAGAGACTTGTTGAATGGCTTTGACAAAATTGCTGAAAACGATACGGACATTGAAATCCAGGCTGAGGTGGTCTCAGATGAAGATGAAGAACTTGTTGGGAACTGGAGCAAAGGTGACTCTTATTCTGTTTTAGCAGAGACTGGTGGCATTTTGCCCATGTCTTGGAGATTTGTGGAACTTTGAACTTGAGAGAGATGATATAGGGTATCTGGTGGAAGAAATTTTAAGCAGCAAAGCATTCAAGAGGTAATTTGGGTGCTGTTAAAAGCATTCTGTTTTAAAAGAGAAACAGTATAAAATTTCAGAATATGTACAGCCTGACAATATGATAGAAAAGAAAATCCCATTTTCTGAGGGGAAATTCAAACCACCAACAGAAATTTGCATAAGTAATGAGAAGCCAAATAGTAATCCCCAAGACAATGGGGAAAATGTCTCCAGGGCATGTCAGAGACCTTTGCAGCATCCCCTCCAATTAAAGGCTGGGAGGTTTAGGAGGAGAAAATGGTTTTGTGGGCCAGGCCCAGGCTCCCGCTGCTGTATGCCATCTAGGGACTTGATTCCTGTATCCCAACCACTCCAGCCATAACAAAAAGGGGCCAATATACTGCTCAAGCTGTTGTTTCAGAGGGTGGAAATCCCTAGACTTGGAAGCTTCCACATGATGTTGAACCGACAGGTGCAAGGAAGTGAAGAACTGACATTTGGGAACCTCCACCTAGATTTCAGAGGATATATGGAAATGCCTGGATGCCCAGGCAAAACTTTGCTGCAGGGGCAGGGTGCTCATGGAGAACACCTGTTAAAGAAGTGTGATAAGGAAATGTGGTGTCAGAGCCCCCTCATAGAATCTACTGAGGCGCCATCTAGTGGAGCCTGTGAGCTTGGCTCCTAGTGGAGCCACCGTCTTCCATACCTCAGACTGGTAGATTAACCAACAGCTTGCACGGTGTGCCTGGAAAAGCCACAGACACTCAATGCCAGTTTATGAAAGCAGCCAGCAGCGCTGGTTTAACCTGCAAAGCCACAGGAGCAGAGCTGCCCAAGGCTATGGGAGCTTACCTTTTGCACCAGTGTGACCTGAATGTGAGACATGGAGTCAAAGGAAATCATTTTGACATTTTAAGGTTTGACTGCCTTGCTGGACTCCAAACTTGCATGATGCCTGTAGTCCCTTTGTTTTAACCAGTTTATCCCATTTAGAACAGCTATATTTTCCCAATGCCTGTACCTCCATTATATCTAGGAAGTAACTAACCTGTTTTTAATTTTACAGGCTCATGGGCAGAAGGGGGACTTGCCTTGTCTTGAATAAGACTTCGGACTGTGGATTTTTGAGTTAATGCTGAAATGAATTAAGACTTTGGGGGACTGTTGGGAAGGCATGATTGGTTTTGAAATGTGAGGATATGAGATTTGGAAGGGGCTAGGGGTGGAATGATATAGTTTGGCTGTGTCCCCACCCAAACCACATCTTGAATTCCCATGTGTTGTGGGAGTGAACCTGGTGGAATGTAATCAAATCATGGGAGCAGTTCTTTCCCATGCTGTTCTCATAATAGTGAATAAGTTTCACAATACCTGATAATTTTATAAGGGGGAGTTTCCCTACACAAGCTCTGTCTCTTTGCCTGCAGCTGTCCAGGTAAGATATGAATTGCTCCTTCTTGCCTTACACCATGATTGTGAGGCCTCCCTAGCCATGTGGAACTGTAAGTCCATTAAACCTCTTTTGCTTTCCAGTCTCCAGGTTTATCTTTATCAGTAGCATGAAAATCGACTAATATAATTACTAAACATCATTTATGATAAACTGTAAGAATAAATACAAATTTAGCCATTTTTTATTCTTTTTACTTCTATATGTATTTTTAAGAATCTAATGAACACTTGCAAATTTAGTACCAAATCCAAGAGCCAGAAATTAAAACTAACTTAAATGTACTCCTTTGTTTCACATGTTTTTCTTCTATCCTGTCCTTGTATCAACAACCAAAAATAACTGCTATTCTGAATTTTAATAATGGTTATATCCTCATAGGTACATGTACATGCATGGGTGTGTCAGTGTGGTTTAGATTCCATTCGGGTTTTCTTGAACAACATTAAGTTTTGTGTAGTGTTCTAAGATTCGAATTTAAAGCATTCAACATTACAGTACCAAGATTTAACCATGCTACGCACATACACAAGGTTTGTTCATTTTGAACAATTTCTGCATCAATTTCCATGTTCAGAATACATCACTGTGCACTCATCTAATCACCTATAGATAGGCATTTGGATTTTTGGTATTATAAAGACCTTCTCTATAAAAATCATTGTAATTATCTCTTGGTGCAGATATGCATGGGTTTTTCATGACTATGTATTTAGGGCGATCTCAGGCATGAAAATTTTTATTTTTTACATTTATTACAACAACATATACATTGTGTGTCAAGACATATTATCCAGAAATGGAATAACTACATAATAAATGGAGGTGGAATCACTGGTAATTCACACAGAAAATAACTGAAATTTAATCAAAGCATCTTACACATCAAGAACACATATCTAAAATATTTTAAGTGAAAAAAAAATACAAAGAAAGTTTCCACTTTAGACCACGTTCAAGAAACAGGTAGCACATTTACCACCCTGCTACTCTCCCCAGAACAACTATAATAAGGGCAAAATATGTGAAACAAAGACTCCTTAGACATTAGATATCAGGCAATAAAAGATAATGATCTCTGAGTGATGGGGAAGGGGGATTGAGTGAGTACTACAATTTCCTCATCTGTCTGACTTGATAGGGTTTCCAGGTCATGGTACAGAGAGAAGGAATAGAAGCAGAGCCCAGTGAATTGAGAACAGGTAGCTGAGTCTGGAGAGAATAGGGTAGCTAGAGTTCACAGGAAAGTACTACAGAGGAAAGAACAACAGAGAAAACATCCCAGATGCAAGTAAAAAAAACAAAAAATCCTTCGAGCATTCTGCAGATAGTCAGTGCTTTCATACAAGGAAACTAATTCAGCGCTAGAAAGGAACCACCAGAAAGGACTAGAAATAAAGTACAGTGACCAGGTCTCACACAGGAAAGGGAATAGTGCCCAATTCTACCAACCAGACTGGAAACAGAGTGCTTTGTGAAGCACTGGATAGAGTACACAGAATAAATTTGCCTCAGTAGTGGGGAATAATTAGCCCTAGATTGAGACCTGCTCTGATCCCAACTAAAATATATACACAAATTTTTAATATAAAGTATACAAATATGTATTATGCAATATATGTTATAGTACATATTTATATAAAATATATTATACTATATATTTATATATGAAATATATGTGTATATTTTATAAGCACATATAAATATATAAATATACAAATATATAAATGTCATATCAATTATAAATACATAATATAAACATATGTAACATTAAAAGCAAAATCTAAAAGGATCAAACTGTTTACAAACTTTATGTCCCAATAAAGCTCAAGAAGATTTACAGGAATACAAAAATATCTAGTACCCAATGTGGCAAAATTCTCATGTATTGCACCCAATAAAAATTACCAAACAAGCAAGGAGGCGGGAAAATATGACCTATATTGGGGAGAAAATAACAATCCATCAAAACTTATACAAACTTAGAATTAGCAGACAATTACATTAACACAATTACGTTTAACTATATTCCATGTGCTCAAAAAGCTAATTAGAGATAACAAATATATAAAAAGACCCAAATAACAATTCTAGAGATGAAAATTTCAAAGTATATAATAAAAAGTACATTGCATGAGGTTAGCAACAGATTCAACATTGCAGAAGAAAATAGTAAAACCAAAGACAAAGTAATAGAAACTTTACAAAATAAAACACAGAGAAAAATTATTTAAAAACTTCGACTTGATCGAAGATGGCTGTTTAGGAACAGCTCAGGATTGTAGCTCCCAGGGAAAGCGCAGAGGGTGAGTGGACGCCGCATTTTTATTGCCCACAGACTAGGCAATTCCCAGTCAGAGGAGCTCCACAGGTCACCAGCGGGGCTGTTTCGGCCAGCGCGGCTGTGCCGGCCGGCCCCGCTGCTTTGCCCTGCGCGCCTGCTTTGTAGGCACCCCGGAGCAGCGGTTCTCCGTACAAAATACACCAGTACAGGTTCCCTTTTGGCTGGTGATTGGAGCCACGGGAAGTCGCC
>NW_016107603.1:413867-417516 GCF_001604975.1 Cebus imitator
CATGTTCTCACTCATAGGTGGGTGTTGAACAATGAGAACACATGGACACAGGGAGGGGAGCACTACACACTGGGGTCAGTTGGGGGGAAATAGGGGAGGGACGGTGGGGGGTGGGGAGCTGGGGAGAGACAGCAAGGGGAGAGATGCCAGATGTAGGTGATGGGGAGGAAGACAGCTAATCACACTGCCACGTGTGTACCTATGCAGCAATTTTGCATGTTCTTCACATGTACCCCAAAACCTAAAATGCAATAAAATAAATAAATGGGGAAAAAAATTAAAAAATAAAAACTTCAACAGAACTACGGTGAGTGTGGCACAACTTTGAGCAGTCTAATGTACTGCTACTTAGGATTTTTGAAGTAGATGAGAGGAAGGATGGGTCAGTTAAAGCTTCTGAAGAAATCCCCCCGCCCAAAAAAAAAAAACACCACAATTCTGGTAAAAACTATAAACCCACATACCCACATATCGAAAAACCTTAACAAACTCCAACACAAGCACTGTGAGGAAGACACATATAATGAAATTGCTTAAAAACTAGCGATAATTAGAAAATCTTAAGAGCATCCAGAGTAAAAATCTACATTACGTATACATGAATAAGGAGATGACAAGAGATTTATTTTCTTCAGAAATAATGCAAGTCTGTATGGAGCATTATCTTTAACTTTTATGTTTAAGCTACTGAAAACAATATATGAATATTGTTCAGATTTTGAAGTATGAAATGAATTTTTAAGCAAAACACATGTAACCCTGAAAGAAAAGGCTGGCTCATAAATTAGAGCATTAAAACTGAGAAATTCTTAATAGAATGAACTCATGTTGTTAATAGAAAAATAAATATTTACTTGTTCTGTTGACGGAAAAGGCTTAGAAACAGTGACAAATCCAATAGCTAAGGTGCTCACAAAGCACCCAGATTGTGGTCTCTACAGAGCATTTCCTGCTCATAGAAATTAGGTTCCCTGGACAAAATGACTGATTCTAGTCAAGGGGGTGTTTTGAAAGCACCCAGGTAAACTGGGGTTACAGTACCAGAATGGCTAGTAACCCTACCATAAGTGGGAATGAAGGGGAGCTAGATGTGGGTGTTTACAAGGTGCCTCTTATGGGATACTTTTTTAACCTGGGATGTCCTAATGCCTAGTTGTCTGACCTACAACCAGGAGGTCCCCTACACTGGAAACTTGTTTATACTGGCAGACACTTCTGTGGCTCTTGTCTGACCCACGTCCAGGTTATATCTACCTGATTATTGCTCTGTTGCTGGGAACTCAACCTTGTATCCTCCTACCCACCCACCTGTCCCAGAGAAATTGCCCAAGGAAGCCCCTCCTGGTTCTTCAGATGCAAGGTACAAATTCAGTAAATCTCCACAATAGGGAACAAGTTCAAAGATTTTTACTTATAGATCCTGGACAGGAAGGACACAATGAGCTGAGTGGGCTGACCTCAATTCCCAGGTCACACTAGGCAGGAAAGCCAAGTCAAGGCGGGGGGGAAGGGAGAAAATCATGTGGCCATTAGCCATATATGTAAGAGAATAGGCCATAGACCACTAATTTTATGAACAAATGCTTGAGTGCTCTCTTTAAGGAAAGAGGCACAGGAAAGCTGGGAGCACAGTTTGCTGGGCTGCAGACATCCCCCTATGTACTCATCTCTGACCACCAACTTGAACTGTGCCAGTCCTGGCTCTGGCACAGAACTGGAAACCATGTCAAAGAGGACTGATTCCTGTTTCTGGTGAGAGAAAGTTAAACTTGTATTCAAAATGGATACTGAGGCAACAAACAAGTATAAGAATTTACTATTTACTATAGAGAGCAAGAAATGAATAATAGAAGGCTGGGAGATGCTGCCATACAAGCAAAGAGCTGTCAAAGACTAATAAGATGATGTCTGAAACAGATACAGGAGCACACCTAGATAAAATCCAGTGGCCAAAGATGGTATAATTTTAGCATTAATAAAGGACAGTAGCTGCAATTTGAATTAAAATATATGAAATATATTTAGATCCATGAAATAATTCTGTTAAAAATCTAATTGAAAAACCTTTATAAGATACTAGAAAACAAACAATTTTTAGAAAAGTTATAAAGTAAAGACTAAAGCACCTTTTTCTGCTTTATTGATATGTCTGCCTAAAGGCAACAAATTGTTAATGAGGACAAGCTCCTCTTTATAGTAGCATTCCACTAATAAACAAAGAAATAGTGATGGAAATAGAACATTACCTATTCTCAGAATATAGTGAAATAAGAGATAATAAGACAGTAAACATCATTAAGAAAGGCAATTAGGTTTTATATACATCCTGATGGAAGTATATAACATCTCCTATGAAGCAGTCTTGCAAGAAAGAAAAAAAAAAATGAACCTCTGTTTGATCAAGATCCGAGACCTAATAACCAATTTGCACAAATACAAGAGAAATAATAGCTTTTTAAATGATACCCTATTTCAGAAAAACTGACAAATCATGTTTTTCTCTGCTGTCACACCAATACAACAACAATCAACAGAGAAGACTTCGCTGACCCCAGAACATGGGGATTTCTACTTCCCAGCAAGCAAGCAATGGATTCTGCAGCAGAAACCAACTGGGTGTCCTCTAATTGAATTCTGACACTTCTAGACCTGGAGATAGTGTCAGATCCCATAGGTTGAGTACTCAGTCCCCAAAAAGGCCACCTCACCTTAAGACATCAGTCATGAGTCTGGGCGTCTGGAAATTCTGACTGACCATCACCAAATTAGGGTTCTCAAGACCCCAATTTTGGGGTCAGCAATTTGCTGGGGTGGTTCACAGAACTCAGAGAAGCACTTACTTAAGATCACCATTTTATTACAAAAGATATTACAAAATTGCAGATGAAGAGATGTGTAGCGGGAGGCATGGAGGGAAGAGTCAGGAGTTTCCATGTTTTCTGTGGGCTCACCACCTTCCAGGAGCCTCCAAGTGAAGAGCTATCTGGGAGCTCTCTGAAACCTTTCCCCTTGGGCTTTTATGGAGGCTTCTCAAGGGAAAGAATAAGTGCTGGGAAAACATATAAGACACTTCTGGAAATTTCAACCAATAACAATGTATGGATTTATATGGGCTTATATCAAAGAAACTGTTAAAAAATGATTGGAAAAATATGAATAACATTTATTAAATTTGTAGGAATGCTAATTGCACTGTGGTTATAACTTTTTTTAAGCCCTAAAGACCGTTATTTCTCCTGGATCAACTAGAGAAACCTGTTTTGTTTTGTTTCCATGGAAATCCCTGACTACTACAATGGGAAAGGCAAAAGCTTACAAATATCACCCCCGCACCCCTTTACCTCCACCCTAATACTACCTTTCTAAGTTCAAACAAAAACACACATACTTCACACTTTTACATACATGAAAAGTTTCTTAATACTTTTTGGAGATTTTTGGGAATTTGAACAGAAGTTTTTTACTTGAAAAAGGTATGTTTTGTATCATTTAAGTTTAATTATCAAACATGCTACATTTGAAACTGGAAGGAGAATGCAAAGGGGAGAAGAAAGAATATACATATCAACATTTACTAGATAAAAATAAAATAATTAACTTACAAATTAAATTCTCTTTCTCTCTCTGTGTATATACAGTTTTTTTTTTT
>NW_016107603.1:417576-432839 GCF_001604975.1 Cebus imitator
GCTGGAGTGCAATGGCGCGATCTCGGCTCACCGCAACCTCCGCCTCCTGGGTTCAGGCAATTCTCCTGCCTCAGCCTCCTGAGTAGCTGGGATTACAGGCACGCGCCACCATGCCCAGCTCATTTTTTGTATTTTTAGTAGAGACGGGGTTTCACCATGTTGACCAGGATGGTCTCGATCTCTTGACCTCGTGATCCACCCGCCTCGGCCTCCCAAGTATATACAGTTTTAAATGTCAAATACAAAATTCCATTTTGTGCTGACTTTCACAGACTATTCTAGTATTTATTTGATCATCAGCAAAACAATAGCATCTGATATCATTTATATTGATAAATTAATGCCAAAACTGCTATGATGTATTGCTTAATAATTATGAATTAGAACAAAAACCATATGTTCTTGAGTTGAAAATACTAATTTGTAAAAAAAAGGTACATGAACATTACACATATATCTCATAGCATTTTAATAACATGGGATATACATGTAAATGTTCACAGGGACAATTTTATTTTCATGTTTGTATTAGTTTGTTCTTGCATTGCTATAAGGAACTATCTGAGACTGAGTGGTATATAAAGAAAAGAGGTTAGGCTTAATTGGCTCATGATTCCACAGGCTGTACAAACAAGCATGGCTGGGGAGGTCTCAGGAAAATTACAATCATGGCAGAAGGCAAAGGGGAAGCAGGCATGTCCTACATGACAGGGGCAGGAGGAAGAGAGAGCAGGGGGAGGTGCTGCACATGTTTAAACGACCAGATCTGCTGAGAACTCACTCGATATCATTAGAACAGTAAGAAACCTGACCCCTGGATTTAATCATCTCCCACCAGGCCCCTCCTCCAACACTGGCGATTACAATTCCATATGAGATTTGGCCGGGGACACAAATCCAAACCACATCAAATCATATCAGGATATGTTAAAATATTCAGATATATTTGTGAAAGCAACTGAAGAGGTCAACATTAACATATATATAACTTCTCATTCAAACTACTGTCACTCTGGTCTTAATTCTTTCAGGGTCTGACTATTATACAGTTACAAAATCTATTATTCCTTTTCTTTTTAAATATGTTTTCCCATTCAATGGCAATTATATACTGCAAGAGAATGGTGGAGCAGATGAAAGTGGGAAACGCACTGAATAGCAACAATTCAGAATTTCTTAGCCTTATGCAAGGTAAATAGGAAGCTCTGAAATTATTGACATTTATTGTGTATCAGCTACTTATCTTTTTTTTTTTTTTTTAACTGAGATGTGCTTTTACTAGGTTGCCCAGGCTGGACTTCAACTCCTGGGCTCAAGTAACCCTCACACTTCAAATTTCTGAGTACCTGGAATTAACAGCATGCACTACTGAGCTTGGCATTTTATCTCTTTTTTTAGTAATTAAATAAAGTACTCTTTTACATCACTCAGCTTAATTCTCTGAAGAACCCCTTGAAATATGTATCATATATTTTTGACAGAGACAGTGGTGATATCTGTATTAGTCTGCTTAGGTTGCTATAACAAAATATCACAAGCTGGGTAGCCCTAACAACAGACTTCTATTTTCTTACAATTATACAGGCTAAAAGTCCATTATCAGGTTACCAGTCAATTCAGTTCCTGGTGAAGGCTCTCTTCCTGGTTTGCAGGTAGCCATCTGCTCCCCATGTCCTCACCTGATAGACAAAGAGAGAGGTCTGCTGTCTCTTCCTCATCTTAGAAGGGCATCAGGCTTATATATCCTTTTCACCTCCTTTTTAACCTTAAGTATACTTCCTTAAAGTCATTCTCTCCAAATAGGGTCACACTGTGGATTAGCGTTGGAACATATGAATTTTGAGAGGACAGAACCCGGTTCACAACACTTTTTAAATATCCTGCCTATTCCTACACATTTCCTGGTCCCACTGCAGTTAGACAGGGACATTGACCAATTTTAGCCAGCAGGATTGCATGCAAGTAATGTGTGTTATTTGGGGATCTAAGTATAAAAGAACTAAAGCAGAACTCTAATAGTCTCTTCCTCTGCACCTCAGGTAACCGAGGAGAGGTTGTGTTCCAGATGGCACAATACATGATAGTGGAGTCCCCATCATCCTTGATCTCCGGGCGCATTTACAGATCGCAGCTCTCTTGCCAGCATGTGGTGAGATTAAAAAATAAACTTATGCTCAGTTTAGTCACTGCACATTTGGGATTGCGTGTTATTACAGCTTCCCTATTTTTACATCCTACTTAATGATAGTGGCACAAGTTAGGAATTAAATCACCTTGCACCAACTCTTCTACATATAAAGTGTTCGAAGGTGAGTAAGTTTCTTAACATCCTTCACATTTTCCCTTTGTGAAATGGAGATAATAATAAAGTCCATCTCGGTCCATTGTCATAAAAAATGTTACATGTAAAGTGCTCTTTAAAGTGCTTTGCACCTAAATGTCTTTTATTTTTATGTTAAGAATCCATCGCTCATAGTTTATGCAAATGTTGTTGATAAACCTAAACTTTGATGAGTAACCTAGGGAGTTCTCAGAGACAGCTGGTGGCTTGTCAAAGAAAAAAATAATAATTGAACTAATTTTATAGCTTTATATAGACAAGGTGAATGTACACCAAAATTAAAATCCTAAACTGCCCCCTGCTCCAACACAAATTGAATGGATTCCCTCTTGGCCAAGGGGATTCCAGAGAAATCAGAAGACCTGAATTCCCAGCCATGACAGGAACAGAGGTTGGACACATACAATTACACTCCCTCCCTTTTGGAGTTTAGGCCCAATTGCCTAGCACTGACATTAAAATAGAGACAAGACTGAATAAACAGATTCTTTGTGGTAATAAGACACTAAATTCAAACCTGACTGTGGTATAGCATCCCATGCCAGACAGCAGACCCTGAAGGAAATCAAAATATTTTACCCCAAAGTATATTTCTTTGACGTATTTTGGAATGCCTCTGAAAAGCCGCCTTTTGTGGGGGAAATTTGCATCTATAGAGAACTCCACTAATGCAGATAGGCCTCTCCCATATCTAGGAGAAATTAACCAACTTTTAGGTGTGAAATTGTTACTTGGAAGCTTCATTTACATAAAAAGAACCTACTTTGTCTCCACAAGCCCCCTTATTTTAACTCAAACATTTCATTCTACTGACTTCATATCTTTTGGCAAAATCTGTTTCAATTAATTGCCAAAGAAAATCTTTGAATCCATTCATGATACTTTCCGCTGAAACAATGTACACTTTTCCTGTATTGATTTATGATTTTACTTGCAATTCCTGTCTCCCTAAAATGTGCAAAACCAAACTATAATTCGATCACCTTGGGCACACTTTCTTGGGACTTCTTGAGACTGTTTCCTAAATCATAGTCACTAATACTGTCTCAGATTAAACCTTTTCAAATATTTTACAGAGTTTTCTCTCTTTTTTTTTTTTTTTCTGTCAACACCCTAAAAGATCATGGCACTCAGGTATACAAAGTTGAGTTGAAAAAAGTTCAGGATGTTTACACATAATTTCAACTGAGTTCACATTTATTCATGGAGGTAACCACATAAGTAGGGAGTTGCTGGTGATCGTAGAGTAGCAATTGTTTCCCTGATTCAGTTTGTCAGCATACATTTTTTTCTCGGGAATCCATATGCTTCTATAACTCAGCATAATTCCCTCAGATTTTTTACTTATTTATGGAGCCTAGATACGAAAACTGCCACATTCATACAATTACTAGGCATTAAGTATCCTGAACATTTTGGAAAATCCATTTATCAACACTCACTTATTTCATCAGGAAGAAAAAGTTGCAGTTGTTCATACTAGCTTAAGAATCATTAATTTTATGTTTCCTTAGTCCACAAACTCTCAAAAGCCACAATTTCAACATTTTTAAAGAATGTAGCAGCTATCAAAGGAAAGATTTGTATGAAAATAAACAATAAACAGAAGCTGCTCTAAGTTTAATATATTAAACTTCTCTGTACAATTTCTTAGTCATTGCTCTGATTAGAAAGATAGATATGCATTGCTGTTGCCTTAAAACAAGACAAATATTGGGCTCCGTTAGTGTACTTGGTCACAGAAATGCCTCAGCTCTGGCTGTCTTCCTGAGAATGTCACAGTATACATTACAGATACGTGGTAGGTCCCACTGTGGGGACCAAAGGAGCACTGAAAGACGGGATCTAGTCTTGCATAATAGGGAGACACACTAAAGCCAGATAAATATAGGCCACAGCAGTCACTGACCATGATATTAGCTAAGTCACCGCACATTTCTGAATTTATTTCATTCTCTTAAACAGAACGGTTGTGTTGCTCAAAATGAAAGTTTTTGTTTTTTATTTTTTTTGTTTGTTTTCAAACCAGTCTATCCTCTCTACTTCCACTCTAGTTGTGAGAGCTGAAAGAAATAATTCAAATAAAGTTCTAAGGACAATGTCTGAAACTTAGTAAGCCATCAATAAATGTTATCACCAGGACTTAGAAAAAAATGTTATACCTATCTAACATCCAAAAATACATTATAATAAGCAAGGAAAGAGGCTAGAATGATCTGTATATATAGATTAAATGGTTTAGGAGAGTAAATGGCCAGCATTACAGGAGGCACTGAGGAAAATACAGTTGGAGACATCAGGAATAACTCATGTTTATCTTAAAGTATTACAAAAGGTGGCAAATTTAAATATTTTTAGATATGTGCCTATACACAGATTAGTACACACAACTGTATCCCTTTGTTTTGTCTGCTGAGAGGGCTATTGCAGAAGCCACAAGCACATCTAATGCCCAGATCATAATTTCTAATACCATTCTCCTATAAAAGGAACTGAAAGCTCCTCATAGAAATGGCTGATTCAAGGACTGACAGGAGTTATACAAGATAAACCTGGAGCAACTTACAGTGCCAAAAAGTAAGGGTGCTTAAAAACATACAAAAACAAAAACATTGTTGGAGGTATGCCAAAGGGACACAGGAGACAACTGAAAAAGCTCCTAATGGCCAAAGCTGGAACAATTTCAGCTACAAAATAAGTAAATTCCTATTGGATTAGAATCCACGTTACAAAGTTAATATCTATGATTCCATACTAATAAACATAAATGATCAAATAAGTTAATAAATTGGGGAAGATATAAATATCCCATGCAAACAAATTCCAAGCAATTTATGTAGATACTTCTCCTTCAAGGAAGGGGAACATAAATCTCGACTTCTTAAGTGCAAGTTGCTTAGTGACTTTCTTTTGAAGAGCATACTATGGAATGGTGGGGAAATACAGTAACTCTGCAAGGGAGAAATGTAACAAACACACCTCAGCAAGATTATCATCCACAGCCATGAATCATGCTGCTAATATGTATTTTTCATATGATGTGATAAAAACAGCACTTTATGTCTATGATCTTCTTCCCCCAAACCCATAACCCCAGTCTAAGCATGAGAAAAACATCTTTAAAATTCCAAAAGAGAAGAAGAATCAAAATGCTGTGAAACAAGGAAAGTCTGAGAAATTGTGGTAGACTATAGGAGCCTAAGGAAACAACACAACAAAATGTCATGTGATGTACTGCCTAAAATCCTGAAGCAGAAAGAGGCAAATGTGAACAAATTATAGACTTTAGTTAATAATTACATATCAGTATTAGGTTATTAATTGCAATAAATGTATCAAACTAATGTAAGATGCTAATAATAAAAAAAAAACTTAGGTGGATGTAAACTCTCTTCACTGTCTCCTCAATTTTTCTGTAACTCTAACACTCTTATAAAAAAATTCTATGAAAAATGCATTGCAATAATTGGAAGCATTTTGTCTAAGACCTCTGTTAGTCATTCCTAATGATAGCAGATTGCATGGGAAGTGCTGTAACATTAGGCATATGGAGTTCAACTGCACCTCTACCATTTAATAGATGCATAAATCAACATAATTTCTTATCTCTTAAAGGCATGGTAACCTTTTAAAATGTACAAATGGGATGATAATAACAACCTCAGACAGTTACAATGAGGATTAAATGAAATTATATATATATATATATATATATATATATATATATGGAGCATCCAAAACAAACTAGTCACAGAAAGCTTAAATGGTTTGCCAAAAGATACAAAACTAGCATTTAGAGAGCCAGCATTTGGATCCGGCTCAGATCTTTGTCCCATGATCTTGTCATTATGCTATTTGTAACTCAAATATCAGAAACCAGCCATTGGAGCAGGCCAGTTGGGCTTAGTTATTTGCTTCTATAGACCCTCAGCTGGGATAAATGTGCTATAGCAGTGACAAGGCGATTTTGGAACCCAAGGACAACAGCCAATGGGAGTCCCTTCCCTGAGGGTCTGGTACAAGTGCTGACAGTATAATGGCGTAAAGCCTGCTGGAAGTAATAAAGTCACAGGGATGAAGAAAGAAAACAAAAAGGAATACAGACTACTGGAAAGGAGGCAGGATAAAAATCGTATTTACCTTGTCTTCAACTGAGTTGTTGTCTGTATTCACAGCATAAGACTAGGTTTCTAAATTAAATTCAACACACTCTGATGAGACATCCATTGCTACATATTTCGGGGTGAATATGACAGTTTCCTGGTATATAAATTTTATGCAACATCACATAATTTTTAAAAATTTACCCTCTTTTATGTTTATTTATTGTTTTTTATATTCAAGTAAGCAGATTTTGCATTTTATGACATAGAATCCAGGTTCAAAAGAATGTCTAAAAAAAAAACCCACCAAAAACACAAGATAAATATTGTAGCAACTGACCTCAACTAACTACATTCTTTGTTGCTTCTGGATATGCATTTACTCTTACTCTTCTTTGCCACATGGTTTAGGAGATTAAATGGCCAGCATTACAGGAGGCGCTGAGGAAAATACAAGACAGGCTAAATGGTATGACTGCTTTCCTCTAGATGTTAAAATAGAAATAGGCAAGATAAACACACAAATGGGTAATTGCAGCACAATACATTTTGTGCCATGGTAGAGGTCTAATGGTACATAAATAAGACCCATTCACTGTTTACTGTCCCTGCCCCAACTTTAGTGGCATATAGCTATTGCTTTATACTAGTAACTACTGATACAGTAAGCAGAATCTAGATATGCTTTCTGAAAAACAAAGACAAAATCAGAGTTGCATTTTTGTTTTGATTTTCTTTTTTTAATTGAAAGATGTCTCCATAGCTAAAAGGAAGAAAACTAAGGAAAAACAAGAGTACATAATGAAAAATTTAACGTATTTTAAAAGACGATTTCTCAAAAGTACTAAAAACATTCATGTATGTGTGTATAAACATACACTTACACGTATATAAAATAGATTATAAAGATAGATTCTAAATCATTAACTATGAAGTTTCAAATATATATTCTTTTCAACAAGCTTACTCTTCAAAATGTTACCATGACCTATAGAAGTTTATGATGATAGGTGTGTCAGAACTCATTAGACATTTAATATAATTTCCTCCAACTGTGAGTTATGGAGTTACTCTCACTGCTTTTTTTCTGCCTCTGAGCTGCATCACAATTTCTCAGAAACAGAGGTTGAAATGCGCTAGGGAAGAACCTCAGGTGCAGAACACAATCTATTTTTAGACTTTAGCTCACTCTGACGTGAATGCAAGATCCACTGCAGCTACGGTACCTGGGAATTTCCCGTGCTTAGTAAACAAGGTCAGTATACAGCACTCACTGTATCTGAAGCTGTAAAATTCACCAGATATTTGTCATAAATTTTAATGAAGGGTTCAAAAAAGCTTGAAAATTTTACAACTGCCAAATCTGATCATTGTAATGAACAAGAGCAGGCTAGATGGAAAATGCTTTAGGGATTCAACAAAACAAGTAGGGAGAGAAAGATGGAGAGGAGAAAGAGGGAAACAAAGGATAGGGGAAGGGAAGAGCTAAAACTGATGACTTATTGTATGTGATGTTTGCAATCAGTATTTTCATCTGTACCAGCTCAAATGTTTTTATATATGTTTCTATACTCAACACTTATCTGAGCCTCATTCGACTCATTGTTTAAACCTTGAAAGATGGCTACAAAAATTAACAACAATATATTTGTAACCTAGTGGCTAACATTTAGGAAAAACTCAGTAAATTGTAGCTAGTATCAGTATTCCCTGTCATCACCTATTCAGGTATTTTCCAGAAAAACTTTCTAAGAATAGTTTCCTTCCTTCAAAACAGAAAAAAAGAAAATGAACAAAAACAACAACAAAACAGAATGGCTATTATGTTTTTGAGAAAGGGAGATTCAGCGTCATCTGCATCATCTGGCTCTGGAGTGAGTTATTTCTAGGAAGGGAAACCTGCTGTCTTTAGAAAGGAACACCTTCAAAGTTTTGTGATAGTCACTACTTAAAAGACTGCTGCTTACAGGATGCATGTCAAGCATGCAATATGCCCTTCAAAGACTCAAACACGATTGAGAATAGCAGGAAACAGCTGGAAACAAGGCTACAACATATCAAGGCAAACATAAATTTTATCCTGAGGGTCATCCCTGTACTAATATTTTTATTTGCCTTAACAAACTCAGGGAGAGACATTTACATTCCACACACTGCAAACTCAGTAAATACAGTATGAATTAATCATGGGTTTCTTCCTCGAAAACTAGCCAAAATTATCAAAAGAAATTTCTCCTTCATTTAAAAATTTTACAAACACTTTGATGACTTCTCTTCTCAACATAGTATATGGTTTGGATCTGTGTCCCCACCCAAATCTCATGTCAAAGTGCAATCTCCCTCATTGGATGTGGGACCTGGTGGGAAATGGCTGGATCTTGAGAGTGGATTTTCCCCTTTGGTGCTATTCTCATGATAGAGTTCTCATAAGATCTGGTTGTTTAAAAATATGTGGCACCTCCTCCCTCACTCTCTTCCTCCTGCTCTGGCCATGTGAAGTTGTGCCTGCTTCCCCTTTGCTTTCTGCTGTTATTATAAGTTTCCTGAGGCCTTTCCAATCATCTTTCCGTACGACCTGTGGTACCATGAGCTGTTTAAGCCTCTTTTCTTTATAAATTACTCAGTCTCAGGTATTTATTTATAGTAGTGCAAGAATGGACTAATACAGTGTTTCATGATTCACTTTCCCTGTGTTAACTTAAATCATTTTTGTTACATCAATAATTACTTTAGATATATTCTAAATTGTCCAAGGGCTTAGACATTATATTGCTTGTGGAATGTAGCAAACTTTAGTAATGTGAATATAAGGGTTTTTTCTTAGGCATGGCCTACCCAAAATTTTAATGTAGTATTTATTGTATTTAAATACATGTATATCTTCCCACTACCATGTTTTATGTGTAGATAAAACTTCAAATTATCCCCAGAATTAGCCTCTTCTTTCCCCATCTTTCAGTTCTATCATATTCTCTATTTATTTTCTTCTTAGGTAAGAATTCTCTTTATGAGCAAAATAAAGATGTCTAGAAAAGAGAAGGAACAGAAATTAATGCTCTCAAATTACTTTGTTAATATTTCTAGTGGAGAACAATTTTAATATTATACTTTACATTGTGGATAGTATTGTCTAGAACCTTCTCATTGTACCCCAGAAGGTGTCTGAAAAGAGAAAGAAGAATAAACCAGAGCTTGTTCACAATAATTGGGAGTGCCAGGATTTCATGGTTTGCAAGGTTCTGAATCACAGAAAAGAACTCTCTCTTCCACAGTGTTTATACCAATGCTGGATAAAGAACATATATTGGCCTTGCTACAGTTATGAGTTCATATGTGGATCAATCACCGTTTTTAGGTTACACAGACCTTAATATTGCATCTCCCTGATTTGAAGAAAGAAAGGCCACGAATTTAACAATTTCATGTAGTATGGGAGGAGTGAGGTATAGCTAGAAAAAAAAATCATAAATTAATACATATCTACTCCACTTGATTTCCCTTAATTTCAGTCTTCTCATTCATAAAGTGTAGATAATGGCCACAATCTCATGGGTCTACAGCAAACATTGAATGAAAGGACACATATAAATCTGGCACGTGGGAGCTGCCCAATAATTACTAAACTGAAATTGCAGAACACGGTGATTGCATCTAAGAATTTTACGATCAGTTTTAATCATCTTTATATGTATGTAAACAGTATTTTAGCAGTAGTAAAGCTACATACATAAAATCCCACCTGTTTTAATTCAAGAGTTAAAAGAAAACTGTAACTCACCAAATGACTGAAAGTTGTAAGTCTGGTGTAGAAATTTTTACCTGACTAACTTACCACAACTGAAGGTCACTCATTATTCCACAACAATCTCATCACTAATGAAAATGAAATTACAATGCAACATAGGCTTATGAAGTTATACAATGATTTCCCAATTTTTGTACTCTGTAGGTTAATCAGTGATGTTGTCCTCATTTCAAAAAGTCTCTAATGTCAATCTCACTATTCATGTCACAGCATTAACAAGCAGAACTGTCATTTAGAGATATACACTAGTGACACTGTAGCTCAGCAAAATAATTATTTGATGTCCCAAACTGACTGACAACTGTTAGGAGAACTGTTTTAATATTTCAGATCAAAAGTTCACAAAATAATTGGCAGGATGAGAATTATTTAACAAGAAACATTTCTACTTTCTTTCTGACTGAAAGCCCAGTGTTTGTATATTTTATGTGTCCTATATGCTACATGACATATATTCTCTCTCAATTCAGCCTTTTCAAAGCCTTTTATATTTTAAAGTATAAATGTAATACCTCTACATCTATCAAGCCTTCCTAAATTATTGATTATCCCCAAATGGAATCATGGAAGTGATTCTCTACTCCAACAGAAATAAATGCTCTCAAATTACTTTGTTAATATTTCTGCTAGAGAACAATTTTAATATTATACTTTATATTGTAGCTATTATTGTCTAGAACCTTCCCATTGTACCCCAGAAGTTGTCTAGAAAAAAGAAGGAAGAAGAAACCAGGCCTTGTTCATAATAATTCAGACATTTCATTTTCCTAGTAAACACAGTAGTGGAAATTCTTTCAGAGAACAAGGCACCTGTAGCTCATCTCAAAGGAATATATTTTGATTTAAGAATATAAAGATTGAAATATATATTAGGTAGAAAGATGTGAGGTCCATCTTTTTCAAAATAATGTATTTTATGGAATTCATAAAAAATAACTAGAGGAAAATCTTTGACTCACACTTACTGGAGCAGAAAATGAGACCTTGTTTTTGAAAAGCCTAAAGCATCTAACCTTTACAAAGAAAAGTACAGTTACTTCTGAGGGGCATAAAGGATTTTGGCAAAATGGCTATGGAATACTAGCAAAGAATAGTGTAGAAAATGTCAGTTCGTCAAACAAAAGAACCCTAAGAGATTACATACGCAGAGGTGGAGTATTCAAAAGACCTGTTTCCAGGGTAAATAAAAACTCTTGACAGGGATTGATGGATGAAACAAAATTCTAATGTACATTTGGGGTTCACTTCATTGGTTTAGTGTTAAGCTTCTAAATTTTGCTAGAGGTTAACAATTATCTTTAAATTTCAACCTTCCGAATTATGCTGGAAGACACAAATGAGCTTACCTTTGTCATTTTCTGTATCCTATGGTAACTAAAATGATTGTAGAAAAATTAAAACTATCATTTAAATAAATTAAAGCCTATATTTTAGATGTCAGTTAAGTACACTATGCTAAATATCATAAAATTATAGTGTAATACTTTGAGATAAACTTATATAACACAATATATATAACAAAATACATACTATTATTCTACTAAACATAATTTGAACTACAATTTAGACAAAAAAAATCCGCTTTTTAAAAGTCATATTCCTTAGGGGTATGGCTTCAATAATGTAAGGACAACTTCAGTGTTGGTAAAATATGAGAGATGGACTGGGATTTTTACTTTCAATCTGGAGGTTGTAAGAAATTGTCAATGTTTACTTAACAATACATAAGGGCCAAATATGTGCCTCTGATTGTGGATGAATGACTTCAAGGTGAATGTAAACTGCCCCAATTGTGATTAAAAAACAAAACAAACAAAAAAAAAACTGTATTTGGTTTTGCTATGACTTATACTCAGCCATCATCACACAGACTCATCTCCTGTGTAATAAATTGTCATTTGTTGGTGAAAAAAATCTAAAAAAACATGCAGTTACCAGAGTCACTACTGAAGAGCATTTTCTATGGCCATTGATGACCAAATCACAGATTGCTAGTGGGGATCATCAGAATTGAAAATTAAATAGGAAAATTAAATTGAATCCAATGTGCATTCTATAACAATATTTTAGTGATTACTATATTAGGGCCCTGGATGATTTTGAAATCTGTGATGCATATGAATGAAAGCTCAGGCATTGCCTTCCTTAAAAAAGTGAAAATGGAATACGTGGCAAGAATGTCACCCAAATAAAATTTGGAAAATGAGCTCCTATGTATATTACACTTTAAGCATAAATCATCACTCCTGGCAAGATTCAAAAATTGAAAAAACTGAAATCACTGCTGTATCTAGACACTGACCTAATCAATTGGTTTGGTTTCCTTCCATTACATTTATGAACATGATAGCCAAGGAAATATATTATCTCTCCTGAAATGTTTTTAAAATGATATATAGCATAGTGTAACATTTGAAAAAATCAAATATTTACGGGAGACAATCAAGTAAGGTGAAAGTTAAATAATATTTATCTTATTGTAACCAGCTGGAGCATTCATGAGCCATCTAGAAAGGACAACTGAATAAAAGGTAGAAACAAGTGAGCCACTCATCTTTATTTAATTGTTGCCATGCAGGAATACAGAAATGCTATATTGTTTAAATTCAGGAACAGGATATCTGGAACTTCTAGGATTTTTAGAAAATTTAAAACAATTTTATGTGAAAAATTGCTATCTTTAAATGCTAGGAACTGGCTCAAATACTTTAAAAATGAAAATCAACATTTACTTCCTCTCTTTATATATATACCTACTTTTATGTGTGGGTACAGACATAAACATTCTATATAAATATGTGTATATATTATAAATATGTATGTATATGTGGGTTTATGTATATAAATGAAGATATAAAATTTACTTCTTGACTTTGTTGTCTTGCTCTCTTAGTAAAATTTAGTATTTACTTTCCTATTCTTTATTTTCAAGGAATATGTGAAAGGTCATTTTTGTCTCTTCTAAAACATCTGCAGAAATGCAATATTTTTTAGCTAAATGAAATAAATGCATATTATATATGGTGCTCAATATGTTTAGTCAATAACACAAAACATAAAATTCTAGTATAATAGTTTTAGAATAAAATTAAAAGTGAGCATAGAGAGAAATGAGCACATTTGCCTAAATGAATGTAATTGATTCTTACACGTCTTGTGTTCACAAAAGACCCTCATCAAATATTAAGCTATATTGTGTATGTGGCACTATGGGAGAAATCTGAAAAGCACATTTGCCAAAACAGGAAATAAAGCATGCATACAGATAAAGAGTTTTTTACATACCACGTGACCATTTGTATTTTAAAATGTAAATAGGTGCTATATGAATGAATAATCTGCATAACGCAAAAGAGAAGGCAAACAAATACTAGAAGAAAAAGCAGATCTGGATTAAAAAAAAGTTGTGATCATTTTAGTAGCCACTTAGTATCTTATATCACTAAAAGAAATATTGAAATTCTGTTTCAGGATACTCAGAAGCATCGACCTCTTAATGAGAAACAACAGAGTCATGGGGTCATGGGGAAAGAAGTTAGAAGGTTGAGACTCTTTAACTAACCATATCTCTTAAAACTACATGTCCATAAATGATTATTGGAACTCCTTTCACGTTAGAAAATTAATTCTATCATTAGCTTTATGAGAATCAAACAATAAAATAATGTGTATTTGAAAGGCTCTTGTGTACTCGAAAAATACTATGCTGTTCTTCAATAATAGAGCACGTTAGTCAGGACTTGCTCATGGTTGTGATAAGGAATTCCCATTCCAAGTGAACGGTTACGACTGTTCAATAGTAACTTAAAATATGCTGTCTGGTAGGTCTGTGTAATACCTATGTCTACCAAATGTGTGCCACATCATACTCACTTTGAACATCATACCAAGCTTTCAACAATTCTCAAATTAACTCACAGATGCTTTGCAACACTGCTCTCTGCACCTAAGGGCACAGCAGGTTTCAAGATAGAGAAGGCTTCAGGAGGCTAATGGTAATACGGAGGGGGATATTTGCATCACTACAACTTTGAGAGTGTATCATTGTGGTCATTGAAAGTATTGGATTAAATAGATTAAAGAAAATCCAATAAACTTAAATTTACTCTGTCTTTGTGCTATTTATTTATTTATGTAAATAATTTAGTTTTAGTTTGCTACAAAGCATACATGGTCACAATTATGCACTCCTACCAGTATCTACATTCCATTACAACATGACATTGTGTTTCCTCCCATCAAGTATAGGGTATATTGCCTCATCCCTTGAATCTTGGCTGGTACTGTGACTTGCTTTAACTAATAGAATGTGGCAGAATTGGAATACACCAGTTCCAAATTTTTTAGGTCTTGCTCTCCTCCACTCTTTCCCTACCAAGCACTGGATGTGAACAAGCCCAGGGTGGTCTTCTGGATGATGAGACACATGTGACCCAGTCACTATTTTCATCCCAACCAGCATCTAACAATTGTGCATCTAACCACAGAAGCATAAGGAGCTTAACCATGGCAGAACAACTGCCTAAATGAGCCCAGACCAATTTTCCACAGAATCATAAGCTAAATAAATGTCTGTTGTAATAAGGCTCTAAATTTGGGATAATTTATTAAACAACAGAAGCTAATTAATATAATGGTTTTTGACCTTCAGTTTTCTCATCTGTAAAATGAAATTAGCAATATTACCTATTTTGTCTGGGTAAACTGAGAATTAAATTAGCAAACATTTACCATTCATTGAACAGTACCTGGCATTCAGTAAGAACTAGGAATGTTATTTGAATTTAACATACCTTTGCTTGGAGCAAGTGATTCAAAGGTTCTCTGTTTTGACTTGTCATGTATTACCTGGAACACAAAAACATAAAACATGAGTGCATGAGAAATGCAATACCCTCATCATCCTTCCCTCCCTCCCTGACTGGTTCCCTCCCCACTTCCTCCTTCCTTCCTTCCTTCCCTCCTTCCTTCCTTCCTTCCTTCCTTCCTTCCTTCCTTCCTTCCTTCCTTCCTT
>NW_016107603.1:433164-446912 GCF_001604975.1 Cebus imitator
ATGTCTTGAATACAATGTTCTTGATGCCAAATAGATTTTAGTTTTTTAGTTTGGTTTCCCCTATTATTTTATTCAAAATGCCAATATACACACGTACCAAAATTATCTTACACTTCCCTGAGCCTCTGTTTCTTTTACTATTAAATGGAAGGAGTAATGCTTTTGCCCTGCATATTTCAAATGGATAGTTTAGTGATAAAATGAAATGATGGATTTAAAAATACTTTGTGACTGACAAAGCCTATGCAAATGTAAGTGATGAAAGTGTATATTATTTTACTGGCTAAACCAAATTGCTCTATTGATTCATTTCACATTTCTTGTCTCAGAAGGAGAGAAAAATCTATAAATGACCCTGGCAGTATCATGGAATGGGTGAAGTTGTCTTCTAAGTCCAATTTCTTCTGGCATCTTCAAGTAACCCACAGCAAAGAGGTCAGCTGAGTCATATTTCCCACAAGCGGATGACCCCAGCAAGTGTGTTTTTGCCACTAGCAATGCGCTTGGGAATCTCAACATTCACGGTCAGTGCTTATGAGCTGACAGCTGGGATTTAAAGTACTTGTGGCTAAATCGTAAGAGCAGCTGAAAAGCACAGGCCATGTGTTGCAGGTGTGTACTAAATATCCTCAAATTCAGCAAATACACATTGATGTGCATTAACAAAACGCTTAACAGTGAAAGTTCTTTTCAGTAGTCTTCTTCGGGGATAAGATTCAAAATGTTATTAGTAGACTTTATGTCTTATCCATAGGAAACAGTCACTGTCCTTAGCCAAGCAGCATGTTCAGACAGAGTGGCGTTCACATGGCAACCACCATCAAACCCCATGGAATTTGGTAACCTGGCACATCTTGGCTTTACACCTCATCTGTCTGGACTGGACATTTATTCAATAGGTGTTTGTGGTGCAGACAGAATTCTATCTATCTCGTTACAATCCTCTGCATTGACTTCACTGGCTGCAAAAATAGAGTGCACAATAAACCCTGGGCTCAAATTTCCAGGAAGCTGAAGTTTACATTTATGTGGTTTTTTTCCTCTACTTAAGTGTACATATCTACTTCATGTGCTCATGCTATTCTAACTGCGTTTCAAGTGCTCGTTATGCCTTTCCAAGTCCCCACTGTGTTCTATATTGGCCTAACCTTTCATGAATGCTACATGAATACCATAAATTCCTCCAACTGGGCATTTTACTTATTTTTTATGGAAAATAATTGTATTTAACCATTTTGTAACAAGCTGTGAATTATTTCCGATATTATCTTCGTAGACTGTATAATAGTAGAATAGTAATGAATGTATATTAGTAGAACAAGCTGTGAAATATTTCCCATATATCTTCATAGACTGTATATTAGCCAGGGTTCTGCAGAGAAACAGAACCAATAGGAGATTCATTATAAACTTCTGGCTCACATAACTATGGAGACTGATAAATCCCACAATCTGCTCTCTGCAAGAGACCCAGAGAGGCCGATGGTACAGTTGAAAGGCCAGAGAGCCAGAGAGCTAATGAATGGTGTAGAGTCCAGTCTGAGTGTAAAAACCTGAGAATCAAAAAATTAGGAGAAAAATCTATGTCCCAATTCGACTAATCAATAAGGAAGAGAGAGTAATTCAACTTTTCTTCACTTTTCTGTTCTATTCAGACCCTCAGAGGATCAGATGATGCCTATCCATATTGAGGAAAACCATCAGCTTTACTCAGTTCACCAGGTAAAGGGCTAATCATTTTCAGAAACACCCATACAGACATGCTCAGAAATGTTTAACCAATTATTTGGGTATCCCTTAATCCACTAAAGTAGACACATAAAATTAACAAGATGCTTCATAATAGACATCTTTCAAGCCAGCCAGAGCCTAATATACATTCTTTGTTACTGGATTGTGTTCAAATGTAGATTTTTCTGCATTAAATTTAAATTTGATGGTAGCTATATTAAGGTAAAGTAAACAGGAAATAGTTGACATTAAAATAATACATTTTATTTAACCTAATATATGCAAAAAATGTTTTAACACTTAATCAGTGTTAAAATTATTTGTTTGTTTTTTGAGACAGATTCTCGCCCCATCACCCAGGCTGTAGTGCAATGGCGTGACCTCGGCTCACTGCAACCTCTGCTTCCCGAGTTCAAGCAATTCTGATGATTCAGCCTCCTGAGTAGCTGGGATTACAGGCACTTGCCACCACACCTGGCTAATTTTTTGTATCTTTAGTAGAGATGGAGTTTCACCATGTTGTCCAGGCTGGTCTCGAACTCCTGATCTTGTGATCCACCCGCCTCAGCCTCCCAGAGTGCTGGGATTACAAGTGTGAGTCACCACTCCTGGCATTAAAATTGCTAATGAGGAATTTTATGTTCTTTATACTAAGTTTTCAAAATCTGATGTTTATTTTACACTTTCAGCACATCTCAATCTGGCCACTAAAATTTCAATTGTTAAAGTGTGTTTTGAGTCATGTTTAATGAAAAAAATATTGTGCACCATTTCAGCTTCTAAATTCAAGTTCAAAAAATTACAGATTTAGACCTTGATCTGCAGTAGTCCCATTGCAGGCGCTTAACACGCAACGAGTGGCTATAGGTTGACTCTAGACTTAGTTTTCCTGGATTTACATAAATTTGTTACACAACCTTTGTTAGACAATTCCTGTTCAGGGGGAGTTTTTCAGGTCATACAGCCATAAGTATGTGGGTTGTACATTATTGTTGTTTATATTTTATCAAAACTGAGGAAGAAAGTAGTGGGAGTCAGATTAAATTTACAATTTATTTAAATTTAATCAAGTGAATTTGAGTCTATATCCTGACTTTGCCACTTAGTGAATGTGGGATATAAGGAAATTTTCTCACAGAAAAACAGAAATAAATAACATTTACCTCATAGTGTTTTCTAAGAGTTATTTTAGGTAACAAATATAAAAACATGTAAAGCACTTAACTCAGGACCTGGCAAAGATTAACTTCTCAGTCTAAAATAACAATTACAGCTTATCTGGTTTATAGCTTTGGCTCTTTGATAATATTCTGTTTGATCTTAAGAATTTTAAGATGGATATTTTATAAACTCTAATTTGGATCTTCTTAAATGTTTTTTCTTTCCTTTAAATTTTCTTGTGGGAGTTTGAAACCGTCTTGGTTTTTGTTTCAACACTATTCTTGAGAGAAAATGCATACTTAAAGTAGGAGACCTAAACAAAGAACTATTTCAATCGTGTGGATGAGTGTGAGATAAGAACTGAACAGTCTACAGATAGTAGCAGTATTTCACACATTTATTGTAAGTCTACAACATACCTCCACATGCCTGGTCAATAATATGAGACCATCTATGAGCTGACCATGCAGGACATGATTACCTCCATAAAGCTGCTCTCGTTCCTTTCTCTTTCCATCTCATCTGCAGTTTAGGTCCCAAAACGAATAGAAAAAAATGTAAATGTGTAGTACAAATTTTAATTTAAGTATTTACTAGCCTTTCCTCCTGTAGATATTTCTAAAGACAACTTGAGAAGTTTGAAGTTTCCTTTATTTATCCTGTTCCTGAAAAAATCAGTTTCTTTTCTTTCCCAGACTAGTATCCTATCACTTTATGATTATTCCTGCTCCAATGATGTAATTGTCATCTGGAATATTTCGTTCAATTTTTTTCTTATCTATTGAAATCTCATTCCTCAAGACTTCTTTAAGTTCTTCAAGTCAACTAAAGTATCCTGTTATGTATAAAAGACTCTGTGATGGCTATAGTTAATCTTCTGTCTTCTTGCTATGAATTTTTCTTACAAATTGAATTAATGCTGCAAAACTTAGCACTTAATTGCTGTTTTCTCTATTTTGTTTCCATTCATCTTGCCTCCTAACTGCGTTGCAGATTCCTTAAGGGCACAATTATAAGCATATGCTAGATATACGTTAATGCTTGTCAGTTGGTTTCTCACCAAAGGCTTCAAGCCAATCATTAATTTAAGAGGCAAATTTGACATCAGAAAAAAGCTCTTACACTAATAAACTATAGGTGTTAAACTAGTGTGGTATGCTACAGGCCTATTTCAAATTCAATATGCCAAGGCATAAACTCAACAAAATGTTTGCCTTTGTCATCTTAATCTCCTAATATTTGATATTCATCTAAAATTTTACTTTAGTTAGTTGGATTCCACCTAAAGGAATATTGGGAAGATATCTCATTACAAAATATTAAACAGGGGACATTTTCTCCAACACTTTTCCGTTCTTTGTATTATGAAGAGAATTCTTTTAATATGAACATATTTACCAGCTCGGGATGGCAATCAATAAGACTATATGAACAGTGCTAATACAGGGTGTTGTCACTCTCATTCTAATGTTCTGCTAATTGGTGAAATGAGTGTATCACCTCCTTAGACAGACTTATTGGAAAGGGATCTTTTGGAGCTCTAGCTTGTCAACTCTAAAGAAAAAAAAAATCTTCTCCCCATGTCTCCTCCCCTGACAAAAACAAGCAATAGGGAAAGGACGCCCTGTTTAATAAATGGTGTTGGGAAAGCTGGCTAGCCATGTGCAGAAAGCAGAAACTGGACCCCTTCCTGACATCTTACACTAAAATTAACTCCAGATGGATTAAAGACTTAAACATAAGACCTAACACCATAAAAACCCTAGAAGAAAACCTACACAAAATCATTCAGGACATAGGGATAGGCAAGGACTTCATGACCAAAACACCAAAAGCATTGATAACAGAAGCCAAAATAGACAAATGGGACCTAATCAAATTCCACAGCTTCTGCACAGCAAAAGAAACAGTCATTAGAGTGAATTGGCAACCAACAGAATGGGAAAAAATTTTTGCAATTTACCCATCTGACAAAGGGCTAAAATCCAGAATCTAAAAAGAACTAAAACAGATTTACTAGAAAAAAACAAACAAACCCATACAAAAGTGGGCAAAGATATGAATAGACACTTCTCAAAAGAAGATATATATGAGGCCCACAAATATATGAACAAATGTACATCATCACTGATTATTAGAGAAATGCAAATCAAAACCACACTGAGATACTACCTCACGCCAGTTAGACTGGCAATCATTAAAAAATCTGGAGACAACAGATACTGGAGAGGATGTGGAGAAATAGGAACATTTCATACTGTTGGTAGAAGTGTTAAGTTCAACCATTGTGGAAGACAGTGTGGAGCTTCCTTAAGGACCTAGAAATAGAAATTCCATTTGACCCAGCAATCCCATTACTGGGTATATTTCTAAAGGATTATAGATCATTCTATTATAAAGACACATGCACATGTATGTTCACAGCAGCACTGTTTACAATAGCAGAGACCTGTAACCAACCCAAATGCCCACTGAAGATAGACTGGACAAGGAAAATGTGGCACATACACACCATGGAATACTATGCAGCCATAAAAAATGATGAGTTCGTGTCCTTTTTATGGACATGGATGAAGCTGGAAACCATCATTCTCAGCAAACTGACACAGGAACAGAAAATCAAACATCGTATATTCTCTGTCTTAGATATTGAACAATGAGAACAAATGCACACAGGGAGGGGAGCATCACACACTGGGGTCTGTTCAGGGGGCCAAGGGAAAGTCAGTGGGGGGGTGGGGAGTTTGGGGAGGGATAACATAGGGAGAACAGCCAGATACAGGTGATGGGGAATGGAGGCAGCAAACCAGATTACCATGTGTATACCTATGCAACAATCCTGCATGATCTGCACATGTACCCCAGAACCTAAAGTACAATTTAAAAAATAATTAATTCTATAATTAATTTTTTTTAAAGTAGGCTTGTAGGAAGAGAAATTAGTTTAGAAATCCATTTTAAGGCTTTCATTTTTCCAACAAAGTAACTGAGAAATATGATTTGCCAAGTAAAAATGCTTTATCCATGAAAAATATTACTGTTAAATAATGATTGCTGCTACCCTAAGAACATATGATATCAAACTATTATATGTTGATTATCATTTTGTCATAGATAAAAGAACAAATGGGTATTTTTTTGTATTTGAGGGGCAGAAAAAAAGTAAGTACAGAAATACAGATAGGTAGATAGATAGATAGACACATAGAGATTTTGGACACATGTAATACCATGTTTCTATATTATTTGAGATTACTGGCTTAGTCATGCTATTTATTTTGATTTAAATATGGCCAATTTAGATATTCTGAGTCTTTTAAAAAATTATAAATGAAAATCTCTACACCTTGACCTTTAGAGATATAGAAACCATGGTTTCCTTTCCCTTTTAAAAGAGAAATAGACTGTTCTTGGGTTTCTTGTGTTTGAAAGTCAGTTTTCGTCCCCATTATCTCTAAAGCTGGCCTGCCACTATTTGTATAGGAAGGGTCAGCAAGTGTAGGTTTCTTCCTATGCAAGTTCATTATTGTCTCATGCCAGACAAGTCCTTAAGCTCTGTATTAGTTTGCTCTTGCATTGCTCTCAAGAACTAAGTGAGACTGGTTATTTGTTGAGAAAATAGGTTTACTTTATTCACAGTTCCACAGACTACACAGGAAGCATGGCTGGGGAGGCCACAGGAAACTTGCAATCATGGCAGAAAATGAAGAGGAAGAAGGCACATCTTACATGGCCACAGAAAAAGAAACAGACAACAGGCAGGGTGGGGGGTGTTACACACTTTTAAACAAACAAATCTCATGAGAACTCACTTACTATCAAGAGAACAACAAGGGAGAAATTCTCCTCCATGATCCAATCACCTCCCAACAGCCCTCACGTCCAACACTGGGGATTGCAATTCAACATGGGATCTGTTTCATCAAGCTCTAAGAGCCACGTGCCACAATCACTGTTGCATTCCTCTATGGCTCTCATTTTATGTTATATTACCATTTTATTACAAGAGTAAAATAATAACTTTATAGCAAATTTAGATTATTATTTCACCTTAACATGCTTCTGTTTCCTTATCCAGCCTTTTCTCATCAATCTATTTTGTATATTCATAAAACGAAAGCATTTATTAATCATGGCCTATATTCCGGCCCTGATAATTGTTAGAAAGAGCTGACATGGGACGTTCCAGCAGTTATTTTTGAACATCTCACTTTCCACTAAAAATGGTCTAGCCTTTAATAAATGTGTAATCTGTTTGTATGTCTAAGGAACATCACAACATACCCTTCTCCTATAGGAACCAGACCGTTACTACTCTTTGTTTCCCTTCCTACTTCATCACCAATATAAAATCTTTCATTTCCTTTGCAAGCTTTTAAGAGAGGTTTATCTAATCTTTAGGACTGAGAATTAGAATCTAGGATATGAATGAGATAATATTTTACTGAGTACTAATATATTTGAACACACAGTGGGGTTTTTTTTTAAGCTACCACATTTAGTACAGATTGTTCTGCCATGCTTACCCAGAAAATAATTTTAACCCTTCTAAATAGGAGATTACAGTGAAAATGTCAAACAAGTCGATTGTTCCCTTTTCTTCATTTGAACGTTTTTGTTATTTTACTGACACCAATAGAGCCATACAGAGACACTTCAGTTCTAAAAGCCAGCAGAAAATAATATGTAACAAAAGAATGGCACACTTAGGCAACGGCAATATCTAGACTGGTATTTATCACATTTAATAGAAAAAAAATGTAGTCTATATTTATTTCTTACATAAGAACATTCCTTTTCACAAATAAGTCCACGAATAGGCTATAAACAGAACATAATGTTTTAGCTTTTATTTTTGATCCATAATTGCATTTTATATCACCATGTAACATGAGAGATTGTTACTCAATTTTTAAATTTGCATTCTTTGTGTCCTTATATTATAGTCATTCATTCACAAAATATTTACAGAATGAATTTTTTGTCCCAGGCACTGCTCTATGTAGTTGGAGAACAAAGGTTTCTTTATTCGTAAGACATTCTTTTGAGTAAGAGCAGGCAGGGGCAATGAACACAGTAAATAAAGGCATAAATATAAATATAAAGGAGATGAGTGCCATGGAAAAACAAGTAGAACAATGTAAGGGGATTTGGTATTGCAGCACTAAATAAGGTTATTTGGGTATTTCCTAGGACAGAAAAAAAAAAAAAAAGCAATTAGAGCACAGGCTTTAAAGTAAGAGGGTCTAATGTATCAAGAAACAATAAGCAGAGCAATAACAGTCAAGGTCAGAGAGGTCTCAAAGGTCTAACCACACAGGACTTTGCAGAATAGTGTAAGGAGATTGCTTTTATTATCAGGTTTACCAAATAAAAAGATGGGGCACTCAGGTAATATATTAATTTCAGGTAAACACCATTTTTAGTATATATATGTCTTATGCTATATTTGGGACATACTTATACTAAAAAAAATCTGAATAATTATCGTATAAGTATGCTCCATGAAATATTTGAACATAATCTTTAAAATGTTTTGGGTTTATCAAAACTATATATCAAATTGGACATGCGTATGTTATCTGTCAAACCATCGAAGTGTTTTAAGCAGAGGAATTACATGACATTATTTAAAAGGATCACTCTGGTTGCTGCCTAGAGAATGGACTGATGGTAGGGAGTTCAGAAGGCAAGAAGATCTCCTGGGTGGCTTCTGCAGAGATAGAAATGAAAGATTATGGTGCCTGGAACCTGGAGGATAGATTGTGGTACAGAAAAGAATGAGAAAAGGTAAGGCTAGAAAATAAAATAAAAGCAAGATACCTACTAACTGCTATCTACCTATCTATTTAAACAGATATAGTTAATATAAATGTTTGTTTAATTTAATCTGATTGGTTTTGTGACCAAATCGCTCTAAAAATAAAAAAGAGGAAAGAAAGAATGGCTCATTGCTGACCTGAATAAAAGAAGAAATGCAAAGGAGAATGCGGGACTAGAAATCACAACACCAGGGCTGTCACTTGTTTATATTTGACTTCAGATAAATAACAATCTCTCAGAACTCTCATTTTTTTTCTATAAGCATGGACGAAAATGTCCATCTTTCTTACCTCACCAGGCTATTGTGAAAACCAGAGGAATGTGGATACTTAACGATCTCTGTAATGTGTCATGTAAGTACTCACTGTTATAAGTATTGAAGTTACAGGAAAATCATATGGGTAAGATTATAAACACAAGAGAGGAAACAAAGGATTAAGTAAGATGAAGAAATGTCATATTTCTTACTTCAAGGAAAACTAACTAAAAAACATTTCTTCCAGGTAACAAATCAAAGATGCCAGGAATTCATAATGGTCTTTGGAAGATCATGTACATCTCTCCATTTTATCTTAAAAAACTGTCTTCTTTCTTCTTTCAACAGAAGCAAGAAAACAACATATATTAGCACACATTCTTTTCAGTTTTAGGTGTTTTCTACTAAGAGAAGTAAACTTAATGAACAATGAACACTCAATTGTTTTTTATCTCAGAAAATTACTTAGGAATCATAGTAGAATACTGTTAATATGATTAATGAGAATATAATCTAAGATTCTAACACGGACCCAAAAATAATTGGTCTGCTAGTACTGGAATCAGTGTATAAAATTAAGTAATAGACTGACAGAGAAATGTGGCAAGTGTCCATCTATTGATTCATTCATCAATTCATTTAATAATTACTTCTTGGGCACTCTCTATGTATAAAGGTCTATAGGATATTCAAAAAATAAAGAAAATAGAGCCACTACTCTCAAAACATATATACATCAATAATTAGAATATTAGATAGTTTATGATAAGTACTACAGGAGAAGTATAGATAATGTGTTTTAGTAGTACGGAGGGAAGAATGGACACTGCAAAGCTTGATCGGAAAAATGCTATGTTGTCAGAAGGTGTCCTACCACGTGGGATAAGGGAACCTGGTAGTCCCTGGCTGACTGTGGTTACAATGTAGAGAAAATGAAAGCAATGAGCAGAGGTGTACAAGATGATTAACCCAACATTATGGAAAATACTAAATATCAGATAAAAGAAGATGGTTTTATTATGTTGACAAAAGTTAGCTATTGAAGGCTTTGGAGTTGACAGGAACATTAGAGCCAAGATTAAGAAAAATCAATCTGGAAGCATGTGTAGGAAGACTTGGATGCAGGGAGACACTAGAAAACTATTACATTTGTCTCTTGGAAAGAAGGCAGTTGAAAGAAAAGAATTTGTGAGGTGTGTATCAATTAGCATTGGAATTAAATGAGTATAACAGGCAGTCTAAAATAAGGGTGTCTTATACATGATTCATCTATCACTCATTTAAAAGAGAATTGGTAACATTCAAGAACCAAAACATAGCTTTATATAGTTTGCAGTGACAGAAAATTCTAACTTTTTATACTACTATTTTTTAATTGTTTCCGCTATCACGTTCCCCGAGATATTGGCTGGATTCCTATGGCCTCATCTTCATTGCAGGCTGAAAAAAATAAAAAAGAAAACGAAAAACCTCCCCTGTCCTCTGAGTCAGCTCCCTCCAAGCAGCTTATCTGAAAAGTACCCAAAGGTTAAATTTTCTAGCCCTATTGTACAACTCAAGAGACGTTATACTATTGTGATAGCATTTTCACTATAATATTTGCTTTTCTGTTACCACCCTGTGAAGACTATTGAAAAACAGATGAATTTTACTTTCACCTGATTGTACAGTATTGCAATTGCAATCAAAATACAATAGTTATATTCGATTTATTCATCCATTTATTTAAAAAATATTTGTGAGTGTCTTTCACATGTCAGGGGCTATTCTAAGTGCTAAAGATATAATAAGAAATTAAACAGAGAAGGTTTTTGCTCTAAAAAAGTTTACATTCTAGTAGGAATGTAGTAATCATTTGGAGAGGTCAAATAATGAACAAATATATAAGATAAAAGCAGAGAATAGAGTAGTGAAATAAATTAGAAACAGTGGAAGAGTAGGAGAAAGAAGAATAAGGAACATATGGGAAATGAGTCCAAAGAGTCCGGAAAGCAGAAGCAATAGCAAATGTAAGGTACAAAGACAGGAAGGAGGGAAAATGGATACAGAGGGGAGATCATGTACTGACTTGTAACAAATGGAAAATATTTTGTTTAAAAAATTTTTTTTAAATGAATCAAGTGAATCAATGGAAATACTATAAGCATGGAAGGGAGGATAAAAGCACTAATGGACCCTAGAATAAGGAAATATTTTAAACTGGTTTAAAGAGGTTATTGGTTTTATAGATAATAACTTTGCTTCAATATAACCTCTATAAAGAAATAAACTATATTTTAACTAACTCACATTTATTCTATAACTGTTCAGTTTGCTTTGCTTTTGTTTTATACTGATTTTGAGTATAGGTGACCTAAAGCATCAAGTACCAGAGCTGAATCTGGAGTGTGTGAATCTTGGGTGCACATTATCTAACACTTCCCTCCCACCAGGCTGAACTGTTACTTCTATGCTCTTCCCAGGGCTATTTTCTTCTGATATGAAACACATGAGTTAAAGTTCTAAACTTGAGGTAAGTCTCCATGGTTACAAAAGGGCAAGCTGTCTCTTTGTGCCCAGAAGAGCTGGAATTGTTTTCACTTGAAATTGAATAGCACACAAGCTGCATTGCAGAATGACAAACTCAATTGTGAGTGACACGTTTTTATTCCAGTGTAAACAGGATGCATTTAAATCACATCAAGAAAGAGATGAAAAGCATTAACATAGGCACTTATTATTCCAGTCCACACTGACACAGTATTCAAGAACATCAACCCAAGAGGTCAACTGTGCAATTCTGAATTCTCTGAACACTACACTCAGAGTGAAAATATCTTCCTAGAATTAGAGAAAGAATTAAACTGAAAATAATAATAACAATTGACGGGACAGGAAACCTATTTTCCTGATGTAATATCTATATAAACATGAAATTTATGCATTTCTTCAGTTTGGGATTTCTATTTCTTAAGTATATTTATGAATTCTCTTCAAGTTAAGTAAGAAGCTCTACATGTATCCATGTTAAGTGAATTTTTTCCTCTGTATTCTTATAATAAAAAACAATTCTTTAATGTAGATGTTTCTCTTTTTGTAATTTGAAAAGATTATACTAAAGTAATTTTGGAGATTTTGAGTATGGTTACAATTTTTGAGACCTTTCATATTTGAAGTAGAGTTGTTTCATCAATGCTTAGCCGAAGTATGGGCATCTGTGTCCATCTGTAGATTTACTTGCTGGAGGATTCCAAGGAATGGCAGTAGGCTGGACCAACGGGGATGGGGATAACCAGGTATAAGAAAAAGGAAACCAAATAGGAAGAGAGGACAATAGATTCAACATGGATAAATCAAAGATATATGGGAATGCATACAAAGAACAAAAATAAAATTAAAGAAAGAATGAGTTTGCCTTTTATTTTACTCTTAAAAAGGAATTCTGGTCACGAATGTGAGAGAGTCAGTAGCCAAGATGAAAATCTAGCAGTTACTTAAGAAAGTAAACGTTTTCAATCATTTCTAATGTTGTATAAATAAATTATATACCAAAGCCAAGTAGAATTTATACTAGATATGCAAGGCTAGTTCAACATTCAAAAATCAATCAATAAAATCTGTCACATCAACAGGCTAAAAAAGAAAAATCACATGATTATATCAATAGATGAAGAAAACACATTTGACAGAATCCAGGACCAATTTATGACTTAAAAATAAAACCCTCAGCCAGGCATGGTGGCTCATGCCTGTAATCTCAGCACTTTGGGAGTCTGAGGCAGGTGGATCACAAGGTCAGGAGCTCCAGACCAGCCTGGCCAAGATGGTGAAACCCAGTCTCTTGGAAAAATACAAAAATTAGCCAGGCATGTTGGCAGGCACCTGTAATCCCGGATACTTGGGAGGCTGAGGCAGGAGAATCCCTTGAACTTGGGACGGGAGGTTGCAGTGAGCCGAGGTCTGCCACTGAACTAAATCCTGGACAAGAGAGACTCTGTCTCAAAAAATAATAATAATAATAGAGTGAATTTTCTCAACCTGACAAGGAATTATCTACAACCCATGAAAGAAATAATTGATAAACTGGACTTTATTAAATTTAAAATTTCTGCTCTGCAAGAGACATTGTCAAGAAGCTAAAAAGACAAGACACAGCCTGGAAAACATATTTCCCCTGGAAAACAAGGGGAGAGAGATCCAAGATGGCTGATCACTAGCAGCTCGGGATTGCAGCTCCCACTGAAAGAGCAGAGAACGAGAGGACGCCACACTTTCAGATCAATTTTTGTTGCTCACACACCAGGAGATTCCCAGCGGAGGAGCCCCACGTGTCGCCAGCGTGACTCTTGAGGCCGGCGAGGCGGTTTTGCCACTGCCTTGGAGCGGCGGTTCTTGGTGCAAAGTCAGAAAAGCACCATCAATCTTAAAGCCGCTGTTTTGGCCGGAGCAGTGGGTTGCTCAGATTCTAGCGCCGGGAATCAACAAGTTGGACGTCCATTCAGAAACCCAACTATAAAGACGGTAATTATAAAGACCACAGATGGATAAATTTATAATGAAGGGAAGAAACCAGCCTAAAAAGGCTGAGAATACCCAAAATCAGAACGCCTCTTCCTCTACAGGGGATCACAGTTCCTCATCAGAAACAGAACAAGGCCTGATGGAGAAAGACTGTGTTCCATTAGCAGAAGCTGGCTTTAAAAAGTGGATAATAAGAAACTTCTGGGAATTAAAAGAACTTGTTTTAACCCAATGCAAAGAAACCAAGAACTTTGAAAAAAGGTTTGAAGAAATGTTA
>NW_016107603.1:448612-496105 GCF_001604975.1 Cebus imitator
AAAAAAAAAAAAAAAAGAAAAGAAAACATATTTGTAATAGACATGTCGAATAAAGATCTATTACCCAAAATATGAAAGAAAATTATTAACAAAACTTTTCAAACACAGACAAGATGGCCAACTAGTAGCAGCCAGGAAGTGTCACTTCTATGAGAGAAACCTAGGTTTTAGTAAGCCCACATAATTAGAACAGCTCTTCAGAGAGAATATGCTGAGAGTAGATGGAGATGTGATGGGCGGCTTGGAATCCTGTGTAGGGTACCCAAATGCTCGGGCTAGTTTGTGGCCCTGAAGAGCGTCTGAGGAATAGACGAGTAACAGTACTGATGACTGTACACCCTCTAAGATTCTCCATACAGGGAATCCCACATCCCCCATGGACTTTTGAGCTGACAGAGGGATCTGTCAGAGAGTAGACAGAAAGAGGGCTCCAGCTAGCACAGAAGTGGCAGGTCTTTGTACAAGCACAGCACCTGTAGAATGTAGCCATAGTGCCTATTCTCTGGTGCTCAACATCTCATTCCAGGAAGCTCCAGCTCAGCTGACCACAAGGCCTAGAGAGAGTGGAGCCAAATTCTTGGGGTGGGTGTTACTGGGACACACTGTTCTATAGGCCCTCCTGCCCACAAGCCCCTCCTAGGACCCCTACCTGGCCACCCTGCAAGAGCCTGTCCACAGCACAGCCTCCACTGCCAAGCCTGGTGCTTTGACTGCCTCATTACATTCCCAGGAAACCGAGAGCCCTTGAGATTACTCAAAGCACCTAGAACCTGCTTCTAAGAGTATGGAAGGCAGAGCTGCAAGCCAGTCCCAGGTGCCCAAAGCTACAGTACACAACTTGAGAATTCTGAGCTAAGATCTCTGGCTAGTACTTGAGTAGGAGAGGAGCCCACACTTTCAGAACACTGAGAGGGATGATGTGTGAGTTCTTGGGCTGAGTGGGAGTGGGAGCAGGGCATGCCTCCTCCAAAAGGACCAGCCTAAAAAAGGTGTAGCCTATTCTGCTGCAGCAGCTTATGCCAGGGAGCACTGCAGATTGAAACACCTAACAAAATAAAATGTGGGTGCAGTGCCAGTGATTGGAGAGGGCTCTCCCAAGGCATCTGGAGTGGACCTGGTGAGAGAGTCACCTCTCTCACCCTGCACTGCAGATCATGGCTTCAAACATGAGGATATAGAGCAGTTCTGTGGCTGAATATGAGACTATCCTCCACCCATTACTCTTAGGCACTATCTACTGGATCTCAGCCCAAACTATAACACCAAAAATATTTTGGTAATATAACCCCCTGAGAAACCAAGAGTAAGAATTCAGCCATAAAAACCCTGTAAAGAGCATTGGCATTCAGAAACCATCCATGAGTGAAGCCAACTGGCTATACTCAACGTACACCACAGTTAAAGGAACAACAACCCTCCCTGAGGAGAAATAATCAGTGCAAGAACTCTGACAATTAAAAAAGAGTGTTCCTTTACACCAGATGTGTCCATTAGCTCCCCGGCAAAGGTTCTTAACCATTTTGTAATGACTAAAATGATAGGCACAGATTTTACAATCTGTACAGCAAGGAAGTTCATCAGGATTCAGGAGAAAGTTAAAACACAACCCAAAAACACCAGTAAAATGAACCAAGAGTTGAAAGACCAAATAACCTGTTTAAGAAAGAACCAAAGTCAACTTCTCAAGCTGAAAAAATTTACTACAAGAGTTTCATAATACATTCAAGAGTTTTAGCAGCAGAATAGACCAAGCTGAAGGAACAATCTCAGACCTAGAAAATCAGTTCTCTAATCAACTTTGTCATACAAAAGTAAAATAAAATAATTTTAAATAACCAAACCTGCAAGAAATATGGGATTATGTAAAGAGACCAAATCTATAACTCATGGGTATTCCTGAGAGAAAAGAGAGAATAAGCAACTTGGAAAATGTATTCGAGAATATGGTCCACAAAAATTTCTCTAATCCCACTGAAGAGTTTGACAGGTACATTTAAGAAATTCAGAGAAACCCAACTAGATACCATACAAGATGACCATCCTCAAAGTATGTAGTTATCAGTTTCACCAAGATCAATGCAAAATAAAAAGTCTTAAAGGCAGCTAGAGAGAAGGGTCATGTACAGAAGAAACCTCATTAAGCTAGCAACAGACTTCTCATCAGAAACCTTCCAAACCAGAAGAAACTGGAGGCCGATTTTTAGTGTCCTTAAATAAAAGTAATTCCAACCAATAATTTCATATTCCACCAAACTAAGCTTCATAAAGAAAGGAGAAATAATATCCTTTTTAGACAAGCAAACATAAATGGAAATTATTTCAACCAGACCAGCCTTATAAGCCCTTAGGAGAATGTTAAATATGGACTCCAAAGCATAACACCTACCACAAAAACACATTTAAGCACATAGTCCAGAGACACTATAAAGCAACTACACAATCAGGTCTACATAACAATCAACTATCAGTGATGACAGGATTATAATCACATATATCAATATTAACGTTATGATAAATGCCCCACTTAAAAGACACAGAATAAAAGCCTGGCTAATAAAACAAAACAAAACCATCTGCTTTGTTTCAAGAGACTCATCTCACGTGTGATAATACCCACAGGTTCCAGTAAAGGAATAAAGAAAGATCTACCATGTAAATGAGAAAAAAGAGCAGGACTCCCTACTCCTATATCAGATAAAAGAGACTTTATCCCAATAAACATTTAAAAATACAATGAAGGGCATTACATAGTGATAAAAATTAAAATCCAACAAGAGGGCTTACCTATCCTAAATATATACACACTGAACATTGGGGTACCCAGATGCATAAAATAAGTTCTTAATGTGAAAAGACTTAGACAACCACACAATAATAGTGGGAACCCTCAACACCCCTCGGACAGTGTTAGACAGTTCAACAAGGCAGAAAACAACAAAGAAATCCTGGAATTATATTTGACACTTGACCAATTAGATCTAGCAGATATCTACAGAACACTCTGCAGAAAAAGGAACAGAGTAGTGACTGTCACTACTCTGAGTAGTCACTACTCTGCTCTTTTTTCTCATTTGCATCATAGATCTTTCTTCATTCCTTTACTGTAAATCTATGGGTATTATTACACGTGAGATGAATCCCTTGGAAAAAAAAAAAGATGGTTTTGTTTTGTTTTATTAACTCAATAACCACAGAATATTCATTTTTCTCATTTGCACATAGAATGCAGTCTAAGATCTAGGATCAACCACATATTTCATCATAAAGCAAGTATCAATAAATTTAAAAAACTGAAATCATACCAAGCCCGCTCTCAGACAACAGTACAATAAAAATATAACTAAATATCAAGAAGATTTCTCAAATCTACACAAATACATGGAAATTAAACAACTTGCTCCTGAATAACTCCTGGGTGAACATTAACATTAAAGCAAAGATTTAAAAAATTATTTGAAATAAATGAAGAGAGGAGTACAACTTACCAAAATTCTCTGGGATGAAGCCAAAGCAGTGTTAACAGGAAAGTTGTATGGCCCTAAATGCCTTTATCAGGAATTTACAAAAATCTTAAATTAGCAATCTAACTTTCCAACTAAAGAAACTAAATTAAAAAGAAGAAATCAACTCCAAAGCTAGCAGGTGAAAATAATTAACTAAAATTGGGGCTGGGCGCGGTGGCTCACGCCTGTAATCCCAGCACTTTGGGAGGCCGAGGTGGGCGGATCACGAGGTCAGGAGTTAGAGACCAGCGTGACCACCATGGTGAAACCCCATCTCTACTAAAAATACAAAAATTAGCTGGGTGTGGTGGCGTGTGCCTGTAATCTCAGCTACTCAGGAGGCTGAGGCAGGAGAATCGCTTGAACCTGGGAGGTGAAGTTGCAGTGAGCTGAGATCTGACCACTGCACTCCAGCCTGGGTGACAGAATGAGACTTTGTCTCCAAAAAAAAAAAAAAAAAAAAGGAAAAGAGCTTAATAAAATTAAGATGCAAAAATTCATACAAAATATCAATGAAACCAAGAGATTTTTCTTCTAAAAACAAACGAGATTGATAGCTTACTACGAGATTAACCAAAAAAAAGATAGAAATACATACAATTAAAACTGACAAAGACGACATTACAACTAATCCCACAGAAATACAACAGATTCTCAGAGAATGCTATGAAAAACTCTATGCATACGAATTAGGAAACCCAGAGGAAATTGACATATTCATGGAAATACACACTCTTCCAACATGAAACCAGGAAGGGATTGATACCTTGAATAGATTGATACTGAGTTCTGTAGTTTATTACATTAGTAACAAAAAGCTATAAACCAGAAATAGCCCTGAATCATGTGAACTGAGTCACTGAATTTGAGCCCGTCTGGGCAAAAGGTGAAACTCCATCTCTACTTAAAAAAAGACAAAGTATTACCTGGGAGTGGTGGTACATGTCTGTAGTCCCAGCTAAAGAGGCTATCGCAGGAGAATTGCTTGAGCTGGGAGGTGGAGGTTGCAGTGTGCTGTGATCATGACACGGTATTCCAGTCTGGGCAACAGAGCAAGACTGACTTAAAACAACAACAACAACAACAACAAACAAACAAACAACAACAAACCACAAACCCAGCATCACATCAAAAAGTTAATACTTCACAATCAAGTAGGCTTTTCAAAATATGCAGATCAATAAACATGATTTACCACATGTGTAGAATTAAAAGCACACAAAATACCATCATCTCAATGGATGCAGAAAAAGCTTTCAATAAAATCCAGCATCTCTCAATGATTAAAAAAAAAAAAACCCAACAAATTAGGCATTGAAGGAACATACTTCAAATTAATATGAGCCATCTATGACAAACCAACAGCAAGTATCATACTAAATGGGCAAAAACGTGAAGCATTCCCCTTAAGAAAAAGCATAAGACAAGCATGCCCACTCTTAACATGCCTGTTCAACATAGTACCAGAAGTCCTAACCAGCGTAATCAGGCAAGACAAAGAAATAAAAGGTATTCAAATAAGAAAAAAGAAGATGTCAAAGGATCTCTGTTTTCATAATAAGACTTTATACCTAAAAAGGCATAAAGAATCTGACAAAAGGCTCCTAGAACTGATAAATAACTTTGGAGAAGTTTTAGAAGACAAAATCAGTGTACAAATATCAGTAGCATTTATATACAACAATAACATCTAAGCTGAGAGTAAAATTAAGAACACACTTGCATTTACTACAACCACAAAGGAAATGAAACACCTAGGAATACATCTAACCAAGGAGGTGAAAGATCTCTACAAGGATAATACAAAACACTGATGAAAGAAATCAGAGACTACACAAATAAAAGGAAAGCCAGTCTGTGCTCATTGATTGCAAGAATCAGTATTGTTAAAGTGGCCATACTACCAAAACAATTTACTGATTCAATGCTATTTCTAGCAAACTACCAACATCATTCTTCACAGAATTAGAAGAAAATTTCTAAAGTTCATAAGGTACCGAAAATGTGCCTGAATACCCAAAGCATTCCTAAGCAAAAAGCACGAAGCCCAAGACATCACACTGCTTGACTTCACGCTATACTATAAGGCTACAGTAAAAAACAAGCATGTTGTTGATGCAAACACAGACACATAGTTCAATGGAACAGAATTAAAAACTCAGAAATAAAGCCGCATATCTATAACCATCTGATCTTCAATAAGATTGACAAAAACAAGGAAATGACTTCCTATTCAATAAATGGCGCTGTGAGTACTGGCTAGTCATATTCTAAATAATGAATCTCGACTCTTTTCACCATATATAAAAATTAACTCAAGATGGATTAAAAATTAAAATGAAATACCTCAAACTATAGAAACCCTGAATGGCAATCTAGGAAATCCTTCTCAATGATGACCTTGACAAAGAATTTTTGGCTTAGTCCTTTAAAGCAATTAAAACAAAAACAAAAATTGACAAGGGGGACCTAATTAAGCTAAGAAGCTTCTGCACAGTGAAATAAACTATTAACAGAGTAAACACACAGCCTACGGAATGGGAGAAAACATTCATAAACTATGTATCTGACAAAGGTTTTAATCCAGAATCTATACGGCATTTAAACAAATTGACAAGTAAAAGCAAATAACCCCATTAATAAAAAACCCAGCAAAGGACATGAACAGACACATCTGAAAAGAAGATCTAGAAGTGGCCAAGAAGCATGTGATAAAAATGTTCAACGTCACTAATCATCAGAAACATGTAAATCAAAACCACAATGAGATACAATCTCACAGTAGTCAGAATGGCTATTATTGAAAAGAAAAACAAAACACAAAAAAAATGGCATTGTCAAGGTGGTGGAAAAAGAGAACACTTACACACTCTTGGAGGAGTGCAAGTTAGTTCAGCCTCTGTGGAAAGCAGTTTGGAGAGTTCTCAAGAACTTTTTAAAAAGCTACTATTCAACCCAGCAATATCATTAATGGGTTTATGTTTAAAGGAAAATAAATCGTTCTACCAAAAAAGATATAGGCACATGTATGTTCATTGCCACACTATTCACAATATCAAAGACCCAAAATCAACCTAGGTTCCCATCAGTGATGGACTGTGTTTACAAATGTGAGGCATATATATATATATATATATATATATATATCTTACAATAAAATACTGCACAGCCATAAAAAAAAGAAAGTCATATCCTTTGCAGCAAATGGATGCAGCTAGAGGCAATAATCCTGAACAAATTTATGTAGAAACAGAAAATCAAATACCACATGTTCTCACTTATAAATGAGAGCTAAACATTTAGCACACATGAACATACACATGGGAACAAAAGACACTGCAGACTAGAAAGGAGAGGAAGGAAGTGAGGCATGGGTGAAAAACTACCACTGGGGACTATGATCACTACTTAAGTGAAGTATCACAGAATGCTGGCATTATGGAATTTTAAATTTCTTCAACTTTAATGTTTTCCTGATTTTCCAAAATTAAAATATACTTTGTTTTAAAAAGTCAGTATAAACTTTGCCACAAATTTCCACGTTTAGCTACATCCACATATTCATATTTTATTGAATATTCTCTCTATCACACTGGATTATAAAGTCAGTAAGAGAGGCGAACATGTTTGTCTTTTATTGCCACTGGCACAGATATGCTATGCAATACTGCATCCACTCAACAAATATTTTTTTCAAAAATGACTGACTAAATGAATAATTGCAAGAATCATGGTTAAACAGATCAAGAATAGATGCTTCATATTCTATTGAGTCAGCACATAGTATACAGAATAATTTTCCTTAAGCAGATATCATATACTCACCCTGTAATGAATTATCCCCCAGTGTATATGGATTCACATCTGATAAAATTCTAACATCCACACTTTTTTTGAATTCAAATATTCTCTAAAACTCGATTTTCTCAAAAGTAAGCAGGGTAAATAAACTCCCTATAGTAAGGCTGCAATTAGAGATAATCTAGGTATGATACGATGTACCTGAAATAAAGAAATTATTAGTATTCGTATTGTTATCATCTACTTCCTTAATCTAATCTATTATTAAAGTTTTGTCACCTAGTTCTCAATCATACCCCCTTTCAGTCAAATAGCACTACTTACTTTTTATTAAAATAAACTATAGAATTTTCAAAATTTCAATTATTCTAACATCACCCTCTCAATATTTGCCAATCTGAATATCACATATACATATTATTTATTTATTTTTAAAATATGTCTTATATTGCTTTGGTTTCTTAGATTATTTTTTGGCAACAATATTGATGAAATTATGGCTTTGATATTTTTCTGATACAAAATATGCAATTATTAAGTAAATAAATACACACAGAGACACATATTTCTTCAACAAGCACTTATAACATTTTTTTGAGAGACACTGCCCCATATTATAGTGGCAATTGGTAATTGGTACTGTGGAGTCATTTTGTGGATTCAAATCCTAAAATCAAATGCGTCTCAGAGCTCACGTAACTTTTCTGTGTTTCAGTTCCTTTGTTGATAATTGGTAATCAAAATAATTTTAAGAAAAAGAAGAGTAATTTAAATTTTTTTCATCTTGGTTCAGTGAAAAGGTTTAAAAGCAGTGACTAATTCAATAGAAATGAGGATTCTTAGTTCTTACATTGTAGTTCTAAATACTATTTTACATTACACCAATTTAGATCTTCTTGAAGAAATGGCTGATTCCAATTCTGAGGTAGAAAATGGATCAGATGAGCCCCAAGAGTAATCATCCAAGACTACTGAGGTCATATCAGAAGGAACCAATTTAAATAGGTTTCCAGTGACTGAACACAGAATAATTTAAGCACTGGTAAGCATAATTTAACTGTAATGAATTGAAACCTATCAATATGTTTATATCCATGAGTTTATGATGATACAACACAACAAAAATTCATTGATTACCTTTAGTGGATGCAGGAAAATTATCTCATTATTTTGAAAACTGATAACTAGATTAAACGAATTAAGTGTTTATTCTGCCTTTCCTATAACTAACTATATTTTTAGGTAACAGTATAATTAATGAGGAAAATACCTCTCTATTGAAGTAATTCAGCTAATAGACGCAGGAAAATAATCACAAATAATCACCTTTCCATTTATGAAATATAGATATGGAATTAAGGGCAAATCCAAAGTTTGAGCCTTGAGGTTACAGCAGGATGAAGTGATTCTTATTTAAAACAACATAAAATAATCATTAATTGTGAATTATGACAAGTCATTTAACCCTCTCAGCAGATGCTCCTCTGGTAACTTGGGAATCATACATTCTACACCAAGACCTAAATCTTGTAAGAATTCAGTGAGATAATATATTGGAAAACATATGGAGTGTAACATTCTAAATAAGCTTAACATAGTCCTAGGACTTTATCCTTCTTTCTTTGAGTCCTCAAAACATTTCTATGGACCCATTTTACAGCAGGTATATTTTTATCTTCTAATTATTTGAACATTATTTTAAATTATTTATTGCCACCTCTTAGATTATGAAATCCCTATAGGAAAGAAAGATGTTTTGCTTATTTTCCATGCTCTGTTTTGCACATATCAGGATTTGAAAATATCTGGCAAGCAAGCAGGCTCATTCTCCTACACATCTGCCATATATCTATCATTCTTTTCCAATGGAGCTGGGGTAGAGAGTCAGTACTTTTTATAATATGCCCTCCTGTGCAGCCACTGCTTTACCTTGCACCTGAGAAACTTGTTTGTCACAATTCACCACTACCTTAATGGCACCAAGCAGACCTTTATTGAATCAATGAAGTTAAAGTATACCAAAGTCAAACTAAGTTCTCTTAAGCTGTCTAAGTAAAGTGGACAAGTTTCATTGCAAGAATTTTACAATCTTTTTTGCTTACTGAAAGATTTTGCTTACTTTACAGATCTTAGGTGTTTTTGGTAAGGGTAAGTATGAATATTAGACTGAGGAAGTGTTAATATAATGGGATATGATTATCATAATGCTAAAAGGTTTAACTTTCCCCTTCAGACTTTATTTAAAAGGTTACAATTATTTTCTAGCAAATTTTACCATTAATCATTTTTATAAGGCTTTATTTACAATAGAAGGAAATTCAAAGTATTGGGAAAATGACACCAAGAAATTAAGTGCAAGTATATCCAAGGAAAATTATTGGCACAGTTTCCATTATATAATGATATGATTTAATTCTACTGTCACAAATAAGTCAGTAGATATTCAATTATTACAGTAATTTTGAGTAACTTTTTTTAAAAAACAAACTCTAATCTCTATACCAAATGAGCTAAATTAAAATTGCTTATCAGGGTGACATTTTTCTGCCAATGCTTACACCACAAAATCAAACCCCTTCCTTATATTTCAGAACCCCTTCTGGAGAATATTTCCAGAATATCACTGGGAGACATTTTTTTAAAGTTTTATCTCCCAAGGACATCTGAACTCAAATGTAAAAAGTTAAAATTTATCTATTCTGTTTTAACTAGTACAGAATGTATATTAATTTATACAACCCATTTCAATACTTTTGGAGAAAATATCTATAAGCATACTCATAAGGTTAAATAATTTTAAGTAAAATGTTTTAACTGCCCATAGTAACAATTTTAGAATAATATTATACAATATAGTTATCAAATATATATGTATTATTTTTTCTGATACAGTTCTACTGGAAATTTTACATGAAACACATTAACACTTGACAACAGGCTTAATGTTTTCATCTATAAAGTCGGTATAGTAAAAACACAGAACTTACATTATGTATTTTAAACCATAACAAGTGCTGAGAAGGATGTGAAGAAATTGGAATTATCACAGTTTGCTGATGACAATGTAAAATGTTGCAGTTGTTTCAAAAAGCAGCTTGACAGTTCCTCAAGGAATTACTTACAGAGTTACCTTATTACCAAACAATTCCACTTCTGGACATATAGCCAAGAGAATTAAAAAGATATTGAGCACACAAAAATTTGTACTGAGCATTCATAACATTACTCATAATAGCCAAAAGGTGGAAAAAAACCAAAGTTCATCAACTACCAAGTGGATAAACAAAATGGTATGTCCATACAACAGAACATCATTCAACCGTAAAAAAGAATAACATATTGATTCATGCTACAACATCGATGTATTTTTGAAAATGTTATACCGAGTGACAGAAAACAGACATAAAAGGCACATATTGTGTAATTCCATTAGTATGAAATGTCTAGAACAGGCAAATCCATAGAGACAGAAATAGAGCAGTGGTTGCCAGGAGGTGTAAGAAGGGAGAATATATAAAGTAACTGCTAATGGTTAAGGGGTTATTAGGGGGTTAAGAAACGTCCTGAAATTACCGAATGACATTGGTTAGGCAGTTTTATGAATACAGCACAAAGCACTGAAGAAATGTCCTGAAATTACCGAATGACATTGGTTAGGCAGTTTTATGAGCACAGCACAAAGCACTGAAGAAATATCCTGAAATTGCTGAATGACATTGGTTAGGCAGTTTTATGAGGACAACACAAAACACTGAATTGTACTTTTTGGTAAATGTGAGTATTATATGTGAATTACATATTCCTGAAGAAAGACTCAGTCAGAGGATAGATGTCTAGCTACTATTGTCAAAACTGTTCTATTTCACATAATAAATTAGAACATTTCTTTAGCTAGGTTGTGCTAGCTAGTACAAACTTTTCTTTGATTCATGACACATTTTTAGCTAAAATCAACGTATTGTTTAATTATAGTATTGTTAATATAGATTTTGATTTTCTACTTCTACAGAAGAAAAATAGAAATATTCTAAATTAGAAAACACCTCCCATCTAGTTGAAATCTGCATTATGTTTTCTATACCAGTTTCCAAGTTTAGTCTCAGACAAAAAATTAAGAAATATACTATTCTTTGAAGTTCAAATTTTTAAAAATGTGACTTAAATAAGTGAGAAATATAAAAATGTAATTTATAAGACACATGATATGGTTTAGTTCTGTGTCTCCACCCAAATCTCATGTTGGATTATAATCCCCAGTGTTAGAGAAGGAGCCTGGTGGGAGTTGATTAAATCATGTGGGTGAACTTCCCGATTGCTGTTCTCATGATAGACTCATCACAAGGTCTGGTTGTTTGAAAGTGTGTAGCACTTCCCTCTTCACTTGGTCTATCTTCCTCTTGCTCCAGCCATGTAGATAATATGCCAACTTCACTTTCACTTGCTGCCATGATTGCAAGTTTTCTGAGGCCTCTGCAGAAGCAGATGCCACAGTGCTTCCCAAGCAACATGTGGAACCATGAGCCAATTAAACATCTTTTCTTTATAAATTACCCAGTCTTTGGTATTTCTCTATAGCAATGTGAGAACAGACTAATATACCATAGAAATGCAATAACAAGAAATATCCTTATTTTTCTATTAAAATTATTCAAGTATATAAACAAATATATGCAACTGATAAAATGTCAAATAAAATATAAATTATTATAGATTTTATTTCAATTATTTTTTGTTCTAATGGACAAAACCAACCAATAAATCAGTATTAGTTGAAAGTATATCTTCACATTTACAGATTAACATGTATTTTGATAATATACATAAAGCAACAACTTAGAGGTTATATAAAATCTAATTTTTGTTTTTCAAATAAATATATTTAAAATAACCAAAATTTTGCTGTAACTATTATGGTGACACCTGTTCTTTAATATTTTTTTATTATTCTTTTTCTAAATCTACTCCCTTAAGGGCTGTTTCTGAGACATATGATCAAAACACACAAGCATTTAATTTAGAAAACACAAAAATACATTTACTCAGGATGAGAGATATGTGAATTATATCTTGTTAGTGTAATCACTGAGGCTCTGAATATCAACAGGAAATAAATGCAATAAAAAAAAAGAACCAGTGCTCAATATTAAATCAGAACTCCTTAAAGAAATGACAAATTCAAAGCTAGGGTAGGGATGATACAAAATGAGCTCAGAGAATTTTGTAATGCCAAAGCCTAAAGAAAAGCTCAAACACACATAAAAACATGCACACATAGCGTATGTTAAAGATTTCAAACAGATAAAGGAGCCACCTGAAAGAGGTCCCAATGCCAAAAACTGAAATAATATGAATGACAAAATATACAAAGTGGTATCTGATTATAATCCAAAGCTCAACAAAAATGTCCATGAGGCCATACTAATATAAACCAATGTTTAAATAAATAAATAAATAGAGAAAATAGACAACCCTTTCATGTAGAAATATTTCAAATGACTTATGTGGATAATCCAACTCAAGTAAGTGGTATATAATTCCTCATATCTTAAGTGTAGGCTGTGCGTAATTACTTCCTTCCAAAGACTATATCATGAAATGGGAAAAGGAGTAACTTGATAGTGAAAAAATCTCACAAACACTATCTGAGCCAGGCAATCAAGTTTAACACCCACAGTGCCAAGTCATGTTGATTAATATGTAACTTGATGTAATGTGATGGAAATGGCACTTTACTTCTATGGTCTAGCTCCCCAAAATTTTTAACTCAAGGGTTATTGTGGGAAAAATTCTGCAACATACCTTACCAATATTCCTTAAAACTGTCAAGGTTATCAAAAATAATAATTATTTGATAAAATGTTACAATATAGAGTAACCTGAAAATCCTAAAGACACATGGCTACTAAATGTAACGGAATATGCAGGATGAAATTTTGGGCCAGTAAAAGGATATTAGGTAAAACTCATGAAAAGCTTTAAAATGTGTGAACTTTGGTTATAATTATCTATCAATATTGGTTTATTAATTGTGACAAATGTACCATACTAACAATAGGTACTAATAATAAGGGAAACTTGAGTGTTGGGCATAAGAGAATTATATATATTGTCCTTAGTTTTTTTTTGTATATTTTTAAACAAGTCTAAAGTAAAGTTTATATTTGAAAATGAGTCTTTGCACAGAGAAACAATGAAAGACCAGGTCTCTTCCTCAACATTGGAAATTACAATTCAACATGCAATTTTGGTGGAGACATAGAGCCAACCCATATCATTTTGCCTCTGGGTCTTCCCAAATCTCATATCCTTCTCACATTTCAAAACACAATTATGCCTTCCAAGTAGTCCCCCAAAGTCTTAATTGATTCAGCATTAACTCAAAAGTCCAAGTCAATGTCTCATCTGAGACAAGGAAAGTCTCTTCCACCTATGAGTAAAATCAAAAACAAGTTAGTCACTTGTAAGATACAATGGGAGTATAGTCATTGGGTAAATAGCCCCATTCCAAAAGGGAGACATTGGGCAAAACAAAGGGGCTAAATTTTCCATGCAATTCTAAAACCCAGTAGGCCAGTCATTAAATTCTACAGTTCTAATATAACCTTATTTGACTCCATGTCTCACATGCAGGCCACACTGATGCAAGGAGTGGGCTCTCAAAGTCTTGAGCAGTTCTGCCCCTGGGCTCTGCAGGTTACAGCCCCTGCTGCTGCTTTCGTCAGCTGGTATTCAGTGTCTGTGGCTTTTCCAGGTGCATACTGCAAGCTGTCAGTTGATCTATCATTCTGAGGTGTGGAGAATGGTGGCCCTCTTTTCACAGCTCTACTAAAAAGTGCTCTAGCAAGGACTCTGGATGAAGATTCCAATTCTATATTTTCCCTCCTCACTGACCTAGTAGAGGGTCTCCATAAGGGCTCCACCCTGCAACAGACTTCTGCATGGAAGTTTCCATACATATTCTGAAATCTAGGTAGAGGCTTCCAAACCTAAACTCTTGCCTTCTGTACACCCACAGGCCTCAAACCACATGGAAGCTGCCAAGGGTTGAGGCTTCCACCCTCTGAAGCTATGGTCTGAGCTTTACCTTGGCCCCTTTTAACCAGGGCTGAAGTTGGAGCAGCTGGGATGCAGGGTGCCATGTCCCACGCTACACAGAGCAGCATGGCCCTGGGACTGGGCCACAAAACCATTTTCCTCCCTAGGTCTCCAGCCTTGTGATGGGAGGGGCTGCCAGTAAGGTCTCTGAAATGCCGTGGAGGTATTTTCTCCATTGTCTTGGCTATTAACATTTTACTCTCTTTTACTGCTGTAAATTTCTGCCGCCTTGAATTCCTTCCCTGAAAATGAGGTCTTCTTTTCTATTCCATGGTCAGGCTGCAAATTTTTCAATATTTTATGCTTTTCTTCCATTTTAAATATATTCTTAACCTTCTAGGACTCCATATTTTTACTTAATTTGATGTAAAAACACTGAAGCCAATGAGAGAGACATTTGCGAGAAAGAATTGTTTTTCAATGTTAAAGGTATTATCAAGGATCTACAAATAATAGCTTTATAGTTCTTAAAGTCTACAAACATTCTAGATAGGTCTTACAAGACAACACCCATTTAAAAGAAATTTTGTGCATAGTGCTCAGTAGAAGTCTAACAGAGAGAACATAATATTTTTCTGTCTGATATTGGGCAAGCTACTTCAACTCTTAGAGTTTCATTTGTCTCATATATAATATTGGAATAAAAATACTTTAAGGATAAGATTCTTAAAATTATTGTATGTGGAAAGCATCTGATAGATTGTTGGGCATATACATGGCACTAGTAGCCAGAAACATATTAGATCCATTCATTTATTTCATTAGATTTAGGAACAATAGCACTCACAAGTTAAAATTTGTTACAATATGAAATGCCATGAACAAAAACTGAACGTGACCACTGGCTACTATGTTACACAAATGGAGACACTGAATTCCAAAAAAAGTTACATATTTTTTCTGAAGACATAGACTTTGTTAGTGCTGCTTTTCAGCCCACAACTAGAAATTTAGATATCAAGCCCAGTGACACATAATCTAATGCGTATCATCTCAGGAATGGTTCCTACTATTTTAAAAATAACCAAGTTCACCCTTGAGCTGAAAGGCACATGTCTTATGGTCAATGTAACTATTTAAATAACTTTTCAGGAAAATGAATGCAGAAGGCAAGAAAACTACCTAAATTAATACATTTTTTTAAAGGTAGGTTTTCTTATTAAACTGTTATATTAAGAGATTTTCTAGTTCCAGTTTAGAATCTCCTAGTAATGCAAATTGCCATTTAAAGTCAAGCTTAAATTTTACCTAAAACTGTAGGAGGTATAGCTAATCCTTACTAAAGCTGATGAATATTCATTTTCCCTGTCCAGAAGAATATTATAATAGATTCAACTTGCTTTGAAATCCCCTCAGGATATGGTCATGATTTCATTATATGTCTGATTCGATAAACAGGAAGGATGATTACTAAGCTCTCCAGAAAATTGTTAGGAAAATTATCCCTTATGGCACTAGCAACTCTTCACTGGGCTTAAATATTTTTCAGTTTTCAGACAGAATTCTTTTTAATGTATTAAATATACAATATTTAAAAAGACAGCTAAATACAACTCAACAACTGGGAGGGATGAAGCTTCTAACACATCTTACTTCAAATATCAAAAGAAATCCCTTTCTACCATACAAGTTTCTTTTCCCACAGTAACTGAGCAAAAACAATGATACAGATATTAAACTAATAAAAGAGAGTGAGACAGGCTTACAGACAAATATGTTGTACCAACTCTGTGGGATGTGGCTGGATATTGAAGTACCAGGCTCCTAACATGCAATCTTCTCTTAGAAGCCTGGTACTTCAATATCCATTCTATTCTACAAATAGCCTCTGCCCTTGAATTGAATAGGTAAGTTAGCCTACATCCCTTTTATTTACAGATATAAACCATTGTCTTACTATTTACTTCATCTATTAAAAAGTTTGTATTTTGATCATTATTTGCCTTATGACACTCTTGTATCATTTAACTGCTCTGATACCCAAGTTTAGAAGAGGAATGACATTGGTTAGAACCTCTTATATCCTGAAATAAGCCGTGCTCTTCCAGCATGTATTAATATGCCTAAAATAAACCACAAATGGCTGCAAAATACAGTCTGAAATGAGGCCCTGGTCTGAGCTGAAACTAAGAAATTATGTGTCCAGTAAAGGTTTTCTGCTTCCTAATTAGAAGAAAAATTGATAATGTTAATCTGACTTAAATAATTTTGTATATAAGACCTAACTCATAGTATATAGAAGAGCTGCATAATTATTTGTTGAAATACTGAACAAATGAATGAATGATATTTTTTCTTACCTTCAGGCAGCATGAGATATGCATGATCCAACACCAGCTTGGATACAGTGCACTTTAAAGCATCTATATCCATATGAAGGAAGAGCAGCTAAAGTGAAGAAGATGAAGGACTACAGCAACTGCTTCAGCAAACAAAATTTCCAGACAATAATGCAGGCTGATTCTTTCAGAGATAGAAATTATAGGCCTGGAGTGGTGCCTCATGCCTGTAATCCCAGCACTTCGGAAAGCTGAGGCGGGTGGATCATGAGGTCAGGAATTTGAAACCAGCCTGGCCATTATGGTGAACCACATTTCTACTAAAAATGTGGTTGTTCTTGGCCTTCCTGAAGTCAGAAGTTTAAAAAGTAAAATTACCCAGTGGCATAAAAGTGTTTTCTTGAAATTTTACTTAAACTCCATAAAACAGTAAGTTTAACAAGAAGAAAAATGTATTGTGAGCGATCCATTTTCTGTTCTTTTATTTTAAATTTAGCTAGCTTCTTGCATTAAGTAATGTTTCCATAAAAGTGAAAAACACTTACTTTGTTAATTTCCATGAGGTATTTAAAAGCTCCCGTTACTCTTTCCTGAGCAAAAACACTAGGCTCATGGGAGAAGCTCCCAATTCACAGCTGTTCAGCATCACATTGTCACGGCTTATCACAGTTGCCTGGAATGTCTCTTTGAAGATCAATTTCCAAGTGAGCAATCAGATCCAGAGCAGTCAATCTAATTCAGTCACTTTAATGACCAGCTAACTGAAATAGTGCTGGTAATTTTGGTGATTTAAATGACAAATACAATTCAATTGTGCAAAATTGACATCTCTCGCTGCTTGACTGTGATGTCAACACACAAGCACACACAAAACCCCTCTGATCCTGAGCAAAGCACTTTGTGGACACAGTCCAAAACTGCCCCTCTCTTGCCTTTGCTTTGCAGGATTACTTTTGCATTGTTGGGGTCTATCATTTTGACAACTCATCATAATAATACATTTTCTTCTGTATTCCTTACACAGCCTTATCTTAGTGAAAAATAACTAAAATTGCACCTTATCTCAATCATGTTGAATCTAGTGGTAGAGTTCTGACATTATGATTAAAGTAATCACAATCACTTATCACTCTGGTGGGAAAACGTTTCCTTTATTTGCAAAACAAACATAATGCCGAATAATTTGCGATTTTGGAGAACATTTTAGAAAAAAGAAATCTGGAACACCTGTTGTTGTCAAGTCTCAGGAAAACTGCCAGTAGCATTTTAAATGCTGCCTTTACCTGTTTCACACAACAGCTGAGTCTTACCATCTGGCCTAGCCTGAAATTTCCATGAGTTCATCCAAATTGTCAGAATAGCTTCCTTTTGCCAGTCCTTCAAGAAATGGGCTGCTTAGAAAACTGAAAATACATTTGACATCAGAAAGCCTTCTCCAAATGCATGAAGCCTGAATGCCATAAAATGATGGGAAGAGTATTAGGCTTAAACACCATATAATCATTTCTAGTGTAACACCATATTAGAATTAGGGATTAAGCCAACAGAGCGTGTTTGTTTAGAATTGTGATAATTGCTGAGTGCAGAGCAGTATAAAAATCATTCCTCAAAATGGAACATTGCATTTTCCTAATGGACAGCTAAATAAATAAACATGTTGTAAATGTTTCCACAAGTCAAGCAACATAATTCTTTAAAGCAAAACAACATATACTCTCAGATTATAAACTTAATGTATAAAATACTTTAGGTAATGCCAATGAAATTTAACTGCACTTAGTCCATTTTATCCTCAGGAACTGTGGAGATTTTAACTTTTAACTTTAATTATTATTGATTAAAATGAAAACAAAAATTAAACCAGAAGATACTGACTGGCAGGTAGAATGGGCAACATTTTTGAATGAGGTATAATTCACAAGCAGTGAAATACACAGATCTTAAGTGTAATTTCTCAATGCATTTGGCAATTGCATGCATCCATGTACCCTACATACTTACTGAGATAAAAAATATTTCCATCAACCCAATAAGTTCCTTCTTTATATGTATACAAAGAGATTTAATTGGCTCACAGTTCTGCAGGCTGTGCAAGCATGGCAACAACATTGATTGGCTTCTGGGGAGACTTCAGGGAGCTTTTATTCATGGTGGAAGGTGTAGTGGGAACAGACACAGCATATGGCAAAAGCAGGAGCAAGACAGAGTTAGAGCAAGGTGCCCATACCTTTAAATAACCGGATGTCACAAGAATTCACCCACTATCATGAGGAAAGCACCAAACGGATGGTGCTAAACCACTTATGAGAAATCTACCCCCATGATCCAATCACTTCTCACCAGGCCTCACCTCCAATACTGGGGATTACAATCCAACATGAGATTTGGAGTGGGGGACATATATCCAAACTATAATGTAGGGATAACTAAGCTATAAGCACATAAACTTCAATCAATTTTATTGTCATTTACATCAAAAAAGAGAAATACAATTCATCCATAATTGTGCAGTCTGCATAGTATCCTTATTTATACACTTTAGACATAATAGACCATTTGTTTTGTGTAAGCATTAATGAGAACCAAATTCCCTGTTTATAAATTTGAGCATCTAATGATTATAATAAATTTTGATATAATACTACAAACTTCATATATTGTATTTGTATATTTTTGCTACTCACCTTCTTCTAGTGTCAGGTACCATAGGACCGATTTATATCACAATATTACCTTTTTCTTCATATTCATTCACCATACTATGTAAGGAACAGGAGTCTTCTGCCATAATTGTGAGGACCCTCAGCCACATTTAACTGTGAGTCCATTAAACCTCTTTCCTTTATAAATTATGCAGTCTTGGGTACGTTTTTATTAGCAGTGTGAATACAGACTATTGCAATGTCCCACATAAAAGACACAAAGTGAAAGCCTGGATAAAAAGATAAGACCCAACCCTCTGTTGCCTTCAAGAGACCCATCTCACATGTAACAACACCTACAGGCTCAAAGTAAAAGGAAGGAGAAAAATCTACCATGGAAATAGAAAACAAAAAAAAAAAAAACCAGGTGTCATGATTCTTACATCAGATAAAACAGACTTTATGCTGATAAAAATTAAGAAGGACATTATGTTATGATAAGGGCTACAATCCAACAAGAAGCTTTCACTCTTCTAAATATATATATATATATAATATATATATTTAGGATGTAAATATCTTAACAATGGCACACATAGATTCATAAAACAAGTTTCCTAGGCCTTCTTAGGCAAACATGTAATAATAGTGGGAGAATTCAACAACCCACTGACAGTGTTAGACAGATGATCAAGGTAGAAAACTCACAAAGAAACTCCAGACTTAAACCTGACAGATGGCCAACTGGATCTAATAGATATCAACAGAACACTCCACCCAACAACTACAGAATACACATTTTTCTCATATGCACACATAACATGTTCCAAGATTGACTAAATGCTCAGTAATAAAGCAAATTTCAATAAATTCAGAACAACTGAGATCATACCAAGCATACTCTTGGACCACAGGGCTATGAAAATAGAAATCAATCTCAAGAAGGTATCTGAAAACTACATAAATACATGGAAATTAAACAACTTGCTCCTGAATAACTCCTGGGTGAGAGATTAAGAAAGAGATAAAAAAAAAATTGAAGTTAATGAAAATGGAGATACAACATAAAAAAACATTCTGGAACGCAGCCAAAGCAGTGTTAAGAGAAACACTTCATAACCCTAAATGCTCTTATCAGAAAGAAATATCTCAAATTAACAACCCAACTTTCCAACTAAAGAAACTAGATTAATTATTCTCAGCAAACTAACACAGGAACAGAAAAACCAAACGCCACATGTTCTCACTCATAAGTGGGAGTTGAACAATGAGAATATATGAGCACAGGAAAAGGAACATCACATACTGGGCCTGTCGGGGGTAGGGAGCAGGGGAGGGTTAACATTAGGAGAAATACCTAATATAGATGATGGGTTGATGGGTGCAACATACCACCATGGCACATAAATACCTATGCAACAAACATATTCCTTCTGCACATGTATCCTAGAACTTAAAGTATAATATTAATAGAAAAAAAGAACGAACCAAGTCCAAAGATACCAGGAGAAGAGAAATAACTAAAAATAGAGAAGAGCTTAATGAAATTGAGATGCAAACATTCATACAAAAGATCAATCAAATAAAAAGTTGGTTATTCAAAAACATAGATAAGATCGATAGACTTCTAGCTGGATTAACAACAATAAAAAAAGAAGACCTGAGAAAGTACAATCAGAAATAACAAAGGCTTATTACAACTGATCCTACAGAAATACAAAAGATCCTCAAAGACTGCTTGAACAACTCTATAAAGACAAATTAAAAAATATAGAGAAAATGGATAAATTTCTACAGATACACAATCTTCCAAAATTGAATTGGAAGAGTTTGAAGCACTGAATGGAACAATATCAACTTCTAATACTGAATGAGTAATAAAGAATCTATCAAGCAAAAAAAATTTCAGAACCAGATGGACTCACAGCCAAATTCAACCAGGTGTACAAAGAAGAACTCATACTAATTCAACTGAAACTATTTTTAAAAATTGAGGAAGAAAGACTCCTCCCTGTCATTCTATGAAGACAGCATCATCCTGATATCAAAATCAGATAAAGATACAATGAAAACAACAAAACTTCAGGCAAATATTATGAATATAATTGCAAAATTTTTCAACAAAATATTAGCAAACTGAATCCAGCAGCACATCAAAAAGTTAATACACCATGATAAAGCAGGCTTTATTTCTGGGATGCAATGCTGTTTCAACATATGCAAATCAATAAATGTGATTCACTATATAAACAGAATTAAAAACAAAAACCATATGATTATCTCAATAGATGTGGAAAAACTTTTCAACAGAATCCAATATCTCTTCATGATGAAAAACCAACAGACTAGACATTGAAGGAAGATACCACAAAGTAATAAGAGCCATCTATGACAAACCCACTGCCAACATCATACTGGATGAGCAAAAGCGTGAATCATTTCCGTTGAGAAGTAGAATGAAAAAAAAAATCCCCATTCTCATCACTTCTATTCAAGATATTACTGGAAGTGGTAACCAGAACAGTCAGGCAAGGAAAAGATATAAAAAGCATCCAAGTAGAAAATTAAAAAGTCAAACTATCTCTCTTCACTAATGATATGATTCTAAACCTAGAAAATCATAGACTGCTAAAAGACTCCTAGAACTAATAAATGACTTTAGTAATGTTTTAGGATAAAAATAAATGTGCAAAAAATCAGTGGCATTTATATACACCAAGAATGTTTAGGCTGAGTGAAATTAAGAATACAATTGCATTTACTGTAGCTATAGTGAAAATGAAATATTAAGAATACTGCTAACCAAGAAGGGGAAAAACATTAACAGGGAGAATTAAAAAATACTGCTAAAAGTAATCAGATATGACACAAATACAAAAACAAAAATTCCATGTTCATGGATTGGAAGATTGAATATTTTTAAAATGGCCATATGACCCAAAGCAATTTACATATTTTACCCTATTTCTATCAAACTACTGATGTATTCTTAAGACAATTATAAAAGACTATTCTAAAATTTATGGATATGAAAGAGCCTGAATAGCCAAAATTTCCATAGCAAAAAGAACAAAGCTAGAAGCATCACAGTATCTGACTTCAAAGTATACTTAAAAGCTACAGTAAGCAAAACAGCATGACACTGGTACAAAAACAGACACATAGGCCAATGAAACAGAATAGAGACTCCAGAAATAAGGCCACACACATACAACCCTATAATCTTTGACAAGACCAACAAAAGCAAGCAATGGAAAAAGGACCTCCTATTAAATAAATAGTGCTGGAATTACTGACTAACCATATGCAAAAGAATTAGGCTGGTCCCCTACGTGTCACCATATATAAAGATTAACTCACAATGTATTAAAGATATGAATGGGAGACCTCCCAAAAACAATTGCAACAAAAACAAAAATAGACAAGGATTACCTAATTAAATTAAAGAGCTTCTGCACAGAAAAAGAAACTCTCAACAGAGTACAGACAACCTATAGAATGCAAGAAGATATTCACAATCTATCCAACAAAGTTCTAACATTTAGAATCTACAAGGAACTTAAAAAATTTACAAACAAAATACACAAATAACCCTATTGAAAAGTGGGCAAAGGACATTCTTCAAAAGAAGACATAAAAATGGCTAACCAACAAACGAAAAAATGTTCAATACCACTAATCACAGAGAAATGCAAATAAAAACCACAATGAGACACCATATCACACCAGTCAAAATGACTACAATTAAAAAGTCAAAAAACAAGAGATGTTTGCAAGGCTGCACATAAGGTGGGAATTTAATATAATTCAGCACCATGGAGAGCAGTTTGGAGAGTCCTCAAACAACTAAGAAAAGAACTGCCATTCAACTCAGCAATCTCATTACCAGGTACATACCCAATATACAAGTACAAGGGGAAATAAACAAAGGAAAGAAAAATAAATAAATTATTCTACCATAAAGGTAGGGAAATAAATCATTCTACCAAAAAACACATGCATGTTTATGTTCATTGCTGCACCATTCTCAAGAACAAAGACATGGAATCAACCCATTTGCCCATCAATAGCAGATTGGATAAAGAAAATATGGTACACATACAGCATGAAATACTCTTCAACCACAAAAAAATGAAAAAAAATCATGTTCTTTGCAGGAACATAGATGCAGTTGGAAGCCATAATCCTAATCAAATTAATGCAGGAACAGAAAAACAAATATCACATGTTCTCACTTATCAGCAGAAATGAAACATTGAGCACAGATGGACATATACAAGGAAACAACAGACCTATGGACTACTAGAACAGGGAGGTGGGAAGGAAGGCACTGGTTGAAAAACTACTAACAGGACACAATGCTCATTACTTTGGTGATGGGATCAGTACCCCAGACCTAAGCATCACAAAATATCCCCATGTAAGAAACTGCACATGTACAGTCTATATCTAAAATAAAAGTTAAATTTTTAAAAAATATATGAGCTTAATTTTAGAAGTAGTTCAAAGAACTTGATGGCAGGTTAACTGTGGATATAAAGGAAAGGAAAAGAGAAATAAAAGATAATCAATAGCCCCTAGATATTTATTCTGAGCAACGTGTGATCAGTGTTGAAGTCAAAATGAAGACTATATGGCCATAAGTGGATTTGGAATTTGAGGGAGGGTGGTATAAGTCAAGGATCAAAATGCCTATTACCCATGCAAAAAGAGATGTTGAGTAAGTAAGCAATTGGATACAGGAATCTGGTGTTCAGAGAATTAAGACTCTCTAATATTTAGATGTCTGTACCATAGAGATGATATTTCAGTGCTTGTGTGGTCCTCGACCTCAAATTTCTGTCCCAGTTAGGGTATTTATGTCATTTATGTGGGAGATTTCTCTAATTAATTCCTGGGCATGTTACTGTTTCACATGGGAGGGACGTGGCTTCCTCAATTCTCTCATCTAGGCTGTTTCCACAAAATCTCCTCAATGTTTCTCACAAATAAGTATAACTCCTGCCCTCCCTCCCCAGCTCCCAATTTACTTCTCCCATGTAATGTCTTAGTTCTGTGAGAAGTGTAGCAAAGAGGGTCTAATTGTTGGTTAGATATTCATGTTTTAATTCCGCTATCCAAAGAGTTCATCAAAAAAGTAAACTCTACTTGAGGTTGTGATTGGTATTTAATAATGAGAAATAATAAGTAATTACAAATAATAAAATTACTTCATTTTGGTGAAGTTTGTTTATTTCAAAATTTAACTAAAATGGCAATTTTCCAAAATGTTATTGTTTGGATGTCACTGCCAGATAGTTAAAAACCTAAAATGCACAAATATTAAAATAAGTTGAAACCATTAAAATAAAACAGTAAACAAAACAATACAATACAATAAAAAAACAAGGTGCAATTCCTAATATATGGGAAAATTTAACACTCTCCAAGGATTATTCTTCAAATTACAGAAGGATGTAAATCTTAGTAACAAATAGTGTTTGCACATGAGGTTAACTAATGGGAAAAAAAGTAGTTTTGAGTTCTATAGTATGAAATTCAATAAAATGTTTAGTTAAAATATTAATTATAAATAAATTAGCTTATATCAGGTGAGAATGTACACTGATTTCATATTAGGAATGATTTATTCCAATAAAGCATGAATAGCCATATCAAAAAAGGGTTAGATTTAATTACACAAAATTAAAAATATATACAAAAATATCTCAGGTACAACTTAGACTATAATGAAAATTGATAAGAATAATTAGCAAATTATATGACAAATGAGAAGTTAATATCTTTAACATAAAATAAAAATTAAGAATCAGTTTAAAAAAAATACAATACAGTGTGTTTTTGTTTCAATGGGCAAAGAAATGCTAAGAAAATTCACATACACGCAAAAAAAAATCTTTTCCAGTCTTAAAAAGAAAGGCAGTCCCCTTTGTCACTAATCAAAGGAAAACTCATAAAATGCTATAGTCTTTGCATTTAAAATTGGTAAATTATTTCATGCATTAATTTCTTGAACAAATATTTTTGGATATCTGCTATGTTCTGGATACTGCTAGGTGCTGAAACCTTTAAAAATAAGTACCTTTTTTTCAATTCAATGAAATACTAACTCAAACTCTCAGTGGGAGTTTAAATTGATACAACACTTTTAGAAGGCAATCTGGAAATATCTCCAATATCTGCATATGATTTGACTCCATTATGCTTACAGAAAAAACAATCATTAGAATATTGTGCAAAGATAAATGTGCATCAATGTTTTCTTGGTTCTGTGTGTAATATCAAATGAATTGATAGTGGTTAAGAATAGAGGATTAGTTAAATAAATTATAATACATTCAAACAATTGAAACTACATAGCTATTACTTGAATGAATGATACAATTACAGTAATTTTAAACATCTTTTTACAATTATTTATATAACATAAATACATTTCTTCTATTTTTTCAAATACAAAAAATGTGATGGTGGTTACATGAATCTACATGTGTCATGACATAGAACTAGAAATACATTTTGTGCCAATGTCAAATTCCTGGATTTGATACTATAGTAGGGATAGCACACAATATAACATTACTATTTGGAGGAACTGGGAGAAGGGAGCATGGGACTTCCCTGTACTATCTTTATAATTCCCCGTGACTGTATAAAATTATTTTAAAATAAAAAGTTAAAAATATATAGCAAAACATGAGAAATCAAAGACCTTTTTCTCCACTGATTTCCATTCTGATTTACAGCTCCATCTTTCAGTCCTCTCCTATTCCCAGAGACAACGAATGCTACTTTGGTATTCACCTTTTCAAGCCCCCAAAAATATTTTAAAATAAATATAAGGTAGATCAGATCAAAACAGAGATCAAGATATAAAAATTGCAAAAAACTCTCTGTTTAGATTGCTTTTACTTTAATTTCCTGCAAACCAAAAAACAAATATGCAAAGATGCATGACAAAATCAAGGGTACTAGGGAGCAAGTAAACACAGTTTTCTAAAGCACCCCAAGATCTATCTGATGGCAACCTTCCTGGAAAAGCAGAATTGCCCCCAAAACTTGCAGTTTGTTTGTTTGCTGTTCGTTTGTTTTTAACATTTTTACTTTTATTGTATGTACTGCATGTTACATTCTACATTGTTCACTAATCTAGGTGAGATGATATGTGAAATATAGAGAAATGTTGTTTATAACATATCAAAAACCTTTCAAATTTTTGCTCATTAATTTCAACAGATGCTCTGAAATAATTTGCATCCCTGGGCACAAATTTCATTTCTTCCTTCATCATACCCCCAATATGTAATAATTATTATTAACTCACCTAAGTATGGCAAAAGATGCAAAACAAGGACACAAAAATGGAATGCAAAAGGAAAACAACACATTTGCATGGTAGTTTATAAACAAGCGAAGGCAAAAGAAATGAATTTTAGCAACTAAATTCAATTTTTTCCATAAACTGAAGTTGTATTACCTTACCTACAAGTCATGTACAGATGTTTGTTTGGTTTTTAAATAACTCTTTTGGAAGTGGTGATCCAAAGTTTGGAGGAGCATAGAAAATGGAGATTTACTACATTAAATAGAGGAGGCTAGCAGCATCCAGGTCACATGTGTGAATCTTCCATCAGTTCCAATATATAAAGTAATTCTCCCCTGTGACGAATTACATAGGCTATTGTTCTCTTTTGTGCTTCATCATTAGATCTTTATTATGTTTGGCTTGCCAAATCATAGTAAATATAAAGCGTAAATTGTATGCACATTTTCATGTCAATTTTATTATCCTGTACTTAGATTTATAAGTTGCTTTTTAAACTCAAAATATGTTAAAGAAATAGACACATTAATGACTCTAGGTCTAGTTCTTTCCTTTTAAGTGTTTTGTAGAATTCCAATGTAGAACTAAGAAATAAGGAAGCCATTTACTACAAAAGGACTTTTAGATCATATCCACTACTCTGATGTTGTAATTAATGTTGCAAAAAATATATATCTAAGTAGCTTCCATTATCCTCCACTGCTTTGTCAAGAATACATATTTAGAAGGAAAATTAGGTCAATGCAATTTTTCTTTCAAATAATACTGTCAAATTGCCTTCTAAAATGCCTGATTCAATTTATATTTCTTCTTTTGTGTATGAGTGCACCCCTTTTTCCCAGCAGTCCACAAATAGTTGCTTTTATTAATTGTTTGGATTTTGCTGAGATTAAGGCATTTCGTTATAATCTGCATTTTCTCAATTATCTTTTTTATTTGCTTCCTTATGTTTGTCTTAAATTTATTCCTATTTTACTGTTACATAGTTATCACCCTCATTTTATTTTATAATAATAAACCCTCTTGACACTTATTCAGCTGCTTTCCTCCCATTAGTTTTGCTATTTTACATTGGCTTTTATTGTCAAACATGATTAAAATACACACACAGACACATGCATACACACATACACACATATGCCTATTTCAGGACTTTTAAAAAATTTATTTATTTATTATATTTTAAGTTCTGGGGTACATGTGCAGATGGTTCAGGCTTGTTACATAGGTATACATGTGCCATGGTAGCGGTTTGCTGCATCCATTGCCCTATCATCTACATTATGTATTTCTCCTAATGCTATCCTCCCTGATACCCCCACACCCTGATATTCCTCCCCTAGACTCCCACCCCCTAGATCCCAGTGTGTGATGTTTCTCTCCCTGTGTCCATGTGTTCTCATTGTTCAACACCCACTTATGAGTGAAAACATGCAGTGCTTGGTTTTCTGTTCTTGTGTCAGCTTGCTGAGAGCGATGGTTGCCAGCTTCATCCATGGCCCTGCCAAGGACATGAACCCATCTTTTTTTTATGGCTGCATAGTATTCCATGGTGTATATGTGCCACATTTTTTTTACCCAGTCTATAACCGATGGACATTTAGGCTGGTTCCAAGTCTTTGAAATTGTGAGCAGTGCCAAAATGAACATATGTGTGCATGCATCTTTATAATAGAATGATTTATAAACCTTTGGGTATATACCCAGTAATGGTATTGCTGGGTCAAATGGTATTTCTAGTTTTAGATTCTTGAGGAATCGCCACATTGTCTTCCACAATGGTTGAATTAATTTACACTCCCACCAACAGTGAAAAAGCATTCCTATTTCTCCACATTCTCTCCAGCATCTGCTGTCTCCTAGTTTCTTAATAATTGCCATTCTAACTGGTGTGAGGTGGTATCTCAATGTGGTTTTGATTTGCATTTCTCTAATGACCAGTAATGATGAGCTTTTATTCATGTTTGTTGGCTGCATAAATGTCTTCTTTTGAAAAGTGTCTGAACATATCCTTTGCCCACTTTTTGATGTTTTTTTTTTTTCCTTGTAAATTTATTAAGTTCTCTGTAGATTCTCGATATTAGCCTTTTGTTAGATGGGTAGATTGCAAAAATTTTTTCCCATTCTTGGTTGCTGGTACACTCTAATAATACTTTCTTTTGCCGTGCAGAAGCTCTTAATTTTAATTAGATCTCACCTGTCTATTATGGCTTCTGTTGCCATTGCTTTTGGTGTTTTAGTCATGAAGTCCTTGCCTATGCCTATGTCCACAATGGTATTGCCTAGGATTTCTTCTAGAGTTTTTATGGTGTTAGGCATAATGTTTAAATCTTTAATGCATCTAGAGTTAATTTTTGTATGAGGTATAAGAAAGGGATCCAGTTTCAGCTTTCTGCACATGGCTAGCCAGTTTTCCCAACACCATTTATTAAATAGGGAATCCTTTCACCATTGTTTGTTTTTGTCAGGTTTGTCAAAGGTCAGATGGTTGTAGTTGTGTGGCATTCTTTCTGAGGCCTCTGTTCAGTTCCATGGGTCTATATCTGTTTCATACCAGTACCATGCTGTTCGGATTATAGTAGCCTTGTAAGATAGTTTGAAGTCAGGTAGCATGATGCCTCCAGCTTTGTTTTTATTTGTTTGTTTGTTTGTTTGTTTTGCTTAGGCTTGCCTTGGCTATGCGGGCTCATTTTTGTTCCATATGAAATTTTAGGTGGTTTTTTCCAATTCTGTGAAGAAGGTCATTGGTATCTTGATGGGGATAGCACTGAATCTATAAATAATCTTGGGAAACTTCTGAGAGATTTTTCACCACCAGGTCTGCCCTGCAAGAGCTCCTGAAGGAAGCACTAAACTTGGAAAGGAACAACCAGTACAAGCCACTGCAAAAACATACCAAACTGTAAAAACCACTGACACTATAAAGAAATGCACCAACTACAGGGGCAAAACAACCAGCTAGCATAAAAATAGCAGGATCAACTTCACACATAACAATATTAACCTTAAATGTAAATGGGCTAAATGTTGCAATCAAAGACAAAGACTGGCAAATTGGATACAAAGCCAAGACCCATCAGTGTGCTGTATTCAGGAAACCCATCTCACGTGCAAAGACACATATAGGCTCGAAATAAAGGGATGGAGGAAGATTTACAATGCAAATGAAGAGCAAAAAAAAAAGCAGGAATTGCAATCCTAGTCTCTGATAAAACAGACTTCAAACTAACAGAGATCAAAAGAGACAAAGAAGGGCATTATATAATGGTAAAGAAATTAATACAAGAAGAGCTAACTATCCTAAATATATATGCACTAAATACAGGAGCACCCAGAAACATAAAGCAAGTTCTTTATGATCTACAAAGAGACTTAGACTCCCACACAGTAATAGGGGGAGACTTTAGCACCCCACTGTCAATGAGACAGAAAATTAACAAGGGTGTCCAGGATTTGAACTCAGATCTGGACCAAGCAGACCTAATAGACATTTACAGAACTCTACACCCCAAAACCACAGAATATACATTCTTCTCAGCACCACATTGCACTTATTCTAAAATTGACCACATAATTGGAAGTAAAACACTCTCAGCAAATGCAAAAAATGTAAATCATAACAGTCTCTCAGACAACAGTACAATCAAATTAGAACTCAGGATTAAGAAACTCACTCAAACCACACAACTACATGGAAACTAAACAACCTGCTCCTGAATGACTATGGGAGGCAGAAATAAAGATGTTCCTCGAAACCAATGAAAACAAAGACACAATGTACCAGAATCTCTGGGACCCATTTAAAGCAGTGTCAGGCGGGAAAATTATCACACTAAATGCCCACATGATAAACAAGGAAAGATATAAAATTGACACCCTAATGTCATGATTAAAAGAACTAGAGGAGCAAGAGCAAACTCTGACTTAGTACATGTAGAAAAGTCTTGAAGCATTACATGAGAGGCAGTCCTGTGCCATGTTTGAGGGACAAATTGCCTACATTAAGCTCTGATTCCACCATTAATGTCTGAGGGACCTTGGAAAGTTCATGTAATTTTTTTACATTTCAGTTCTTTCATACTTAAAATAGGATTAATAATAATGGTAGAGATGTCTTAGGCGTTTAAATGAGTTAACTAAGCTTAAATCAGCATCTGTCACATTGAAAATATTAATGACTGTTAGCTGGCATTCTATTTGCAGTTGCATTTGGTGAAAAAAAACTTTTAAATGCTTAATTAAAATTAAATTGAAGTGAGACACTATTTCCCAGATTAGCTTCAAGGGGAACAATAACATTCCCATATTGCCTTTCTTATTAGAGATAAATGCCACTTTATATAATTAAAACTTCTACTAGAATATTAAATATGAACTTATTCTACCTGACAACTGGTTTGCCCAATAGTTCCATGAAACATTTAATATGAAAACAGATGCATATGACACTGACTGAATTCCCTTCTTTTCTCTATCAAATTAATTTACAAATGCCTTTGATTCTATTTCTGAAGTACATGCAAATGTCATCTATTTCAGTCTAAGCTACTGTGCTTTCTCACTAGGTTAATGGAATGGCCTCCTATGTCATCTATGTGCTTTTCTGGATCCATTCAATCCCGTCTCTACATAACAGGTCAAATTATTTCTGAAAAATAAAAAGTAGCACAGATTACTGTTTGTCTTAAAACTCTAAAGAGAGGTCTCGTGGATTGTTTTAATGAAAAAAGACTGTTGACAATATCCTAAAAAGGCTCTTATGCTGGGGGCCTTTCAAGTGTCCAACTGCAAATTGCTTATGGACAGAGGGGGGAAAAAAGTGCAAAAGCTCTGGGAAAAAACAACCTTTGCCCAGCCTCACCGGTTTTCTTTCTCTTGAACAACTTCTTCCCAAATCTTTAAATGGGAAGCTCCTCATCTCTTTTGACCCCAGCTTCAATAGTATGCTCAGGAACATCATTCTTGAACCCTTCACATAATTTCCCAACATTTACCCACAATCGGTCTCTGTCATTTATTCCACTCTGTTTTAATCATAACACTCATTTTTATCTGTAGTTGCCTCATTTTTTTTTATTGTCTGCCTCTGCCCCATTCTATCCTATATTTCAGAATTAGAATTACATTAAAATGACAGCAAGTACCTTGCTGTTCTTGTTCACCACTGTACCTCAAGCATCTGGAATACTGCCTGCCACATAGTAGATGCCCAGCACATATGTGTCAAATTATTAGTTAGTAAATGAAGATAGTATTGGTATTAAATATGAAGCTGCAATGTCCACTCTTTCTTTAACAGATGCAACTTCAACAGGTGTAATTTCAGCCTATGGAAATTACTGGTTTTGTTAACTTTTACTTTAAAACAGAGTTCTCAAAAACAGAGAAGACACTTTATCATTACCTATTTGTGGCTTTGTCTGCCTTGTAGGGCTCAGCTCCATTGGCAAGGTGACAAATAGTGTGGCTTACAATGCAACACATATATTCAGCATATATAAACATACATTAGAAATCCCAATATAATCTCTGAATTCTCTTTTAATCTGTATCTCCATATATTATTTTCCCTTACATTTATGTTTTTGTGGTTGAAAAATTCAGGTCACTTGTCCTGTGAGGCTTCTCATGTTGTCAATTTTACTCATTATATTCTTAAATACTAGAATTATTAATCTGTCACTCTATAAGTAACAGAAAAAATTCTGGAAATAATTCAAATATCTAACACAAGGAACAAGTTGAATAAACTATTTTACATGTACACAATGCAGTATCATGCAGTTGAAAAGAAGTCAGGTATTTCTCTAAATGGTACTATGTACTAATCTCTATAATATATTGTTAAACTAAAAAGCTAAGTGCAGATTTATATAATGTGCTACCATTTATTTAAGAAAGGAAGGATAACAATAGCAGTCCCTGAAAACTGAAAGAATTATGAAATAAGTGAACCTACATAATGTTAATGGCATAAAACTCACAGAGAAAAACTATCCAGTTGATATGAAGACATAGAAATTTTATTATATATTTTTAGTAGAAAATACTCTTTAGTAGGAATGAAAATAACTGGAAAAATGAACATAAAATAGTTTTGGTAATTTTATGGTTGGTGTTAATATGGGTATCATATTCTAAGACTTGTCAGTGTAGGGTGGGAGACAGTAAATGATAAATTATGTTGGTTACATTAAAAACATAGTTTGTCTTAGGAGAAAAGAGACAGGTTAAATTAAAATGATTAGGTTAAATTAAAATAGTGTTGCTCTAAATTTGAATTAGAAATGAGTATAAAATTATGATGCATTTTACTAGATAGAAAATAATTGTGGGGGGGGAGAGAGAGAGAGAGAGAGAGAGAGAGAGAGAGAGAGATGTGTATTTAATGAAAATGCTGGCCAAGTGTGGTGGCTCATGCTTGTAATGCTTGCACTTTGGGAGCCCGAGGCAGGCAGATCACTTGAGGTCAGGAATTCAAAACCCGCCTGGCCAACATGGTGAAACCTCGTCTCTACTAAAAATACAAAGACTTAGTCTGGTATGGTGGTGGATGCCTGTAATCCCAGCTACTTGGAAGGCTGACGCTGGAGAATTGTTTGCACCCCGGGAGGCAGAGGTTGCAGTGAGTGGAGATCGTGCCATCGCAATCTAGCCTGGGTAACAGTTCAAGCCTCCTTCTCAAAAAAAAAAAAAAAAAAAAAAAAAAAAAAAAAAAAAAAAAAAAAACACTGAGCAAAAATGCAAAATAACTACTCAGTAGCCATGAGCAAAACTAGCACCCAGATTATGATTGCTAAGTACCATTTTGGACTAAAAGTAACCATATTACATGGGAGAAATGGCAGATCAAAATACGTGGAAAATTATCCTGGAGTATGTTGTCATGCAAGAAAGTAAAGAAGCCATTAAAGATCAGGAATGTTTATCCAAAGGACTTATTTTGATAGGCCCCTGTTAGGTACGTACTGGGCCAGAAAATACAGTTTGAGTACCAATAAGATAAAAAACACAATGATTTACAGCATGTTAAATATATTTAAACCCATCAGTTCAAGATGAAATAAAAAAATAACATCTCATTGGTCAAATTTAGCTGTGAAAACTAGAAGATAAATGGGAAATACAAAGTATTTATCTGCTGTTCTTCTAGAAAGTGTACCTAAGGGTAATCAAAATTTGATGAGGACAAATACCTATTATAAAGGCAATTCGTTTAACAAAATAATAAAGAATGATATTATTAGAATACCATGATTTTTGTAGTGCCTGGGGAACGGGAATTAATACCCCACAGCAATGATCATCTGTGTCTGCTAACATCACTGAAAGAGAGCAAGCTGGCATTATGTGCCCCCTTATGGAAGTTCATAATGCCGTTCATGAAGTAGTCTTGGAAAAAGAAAAAGGCAAATAGTAACAAAAGAAGAAAAGGAAACTTTAATCTTTTGAAAACATTTAATGGAAACATGTATATGATTTCAAACTTTATAAATCACCTAAAAGGCCTCCCAAATATCTCAGGGAAATTGTAGTATCTGGCACCTTGTTAAACCTCAAAATAAATTGAATGAATAAGTGAATAAATTTATTGAAGACACTTTTTATTTGAAAAGCTGCTGAAAATCTGTTAAAACTCTCATTAGAAAATATTAATAGAAAATTTGTTTCCTAATGAATATTGAATGTGTTTGATAATTGATTCAGAGGAGAAAGACAAAAATATAGTCAATATAATTTAAACACATAGTCTTTTTCCAAGACAAAGGATATTACTAATATAAAAGAAATAGCTAGCTATTAATAATAATTGTGACTCACTATTAAATTCAGCTTGCAAGCTTCTCTTTAAAATAATAATAATAAAAGCTATTTCTAAAGAGACGTTTTTGCAGGTTAATGTTTTAAAGTCAGCATGAGCCACACAATCCCATGCAGGGAAGAATGAATGTGCTGAGCAGGATACAAGCTCTTTGTCAACACGGGAAGAAAAAACTGTGTCATCTGTATCCTTGTGAAAGCCATCCTGCTGGGCGGTAGCTTTGAAATGATAATCTCTTTTGTCCACCCTGTTGGACTCATATGACTCTGACACACATAGTACTGTTTCCTACTTAGTCTAAAACATTGATTATTTTGTGATAACATTGCAAACTATGACTTGCACATTTTCTAAGAGGCTACCCCTAGCACAAACACAAACACACAAAAATCACACTCCCATTTTGTATGTAAGAATCCACTGCCTAAACCACTTTTGTTGGGTTTGTAGCCAAAGAAAACTATTCCACTTGTACAAAACAGGCATACTTAAGTAGAGAACAACTGTGTTAAGTAGAACAAAGCATTGATTTTGAGTGAAATTTATTAATAAAGCTTCAATTACCTAGTAATATTTAATTGCCTAACGATATTCGTTTGCATGTTGTAATCATCTTATTATTGACTCAAAAGTTTATACAGGACACAAAACACACCACCAACCAGCTTTTCGTTGTTGGGAAAGTCACTTAACTTACCCAAACCTCCATTTTTTTATCAGGGAGAATTGAAATAAACAATCTCCAAAATTCATCCAATTCTGGAGGACTCTGAGACTATAAAAGACTTTTCACTTTCTATCCACAATATCATAAGCAATGCCTATGTGTACAGTGTGTCTAATTGGCTGTTTATATGTGCATTTAAGATCATGATTACAAAAATGTTTTAAACATATTTTTCTGAAGAGTCAAATGCCATGCCTACTATTACTTGCAGTTTAAAAAAGAAAAAAATCATACAGCTTCTGCCTTGGAAGACTTATAGAAAGACAGTGATATAGACAAAAGCAGATAATTTTCAATGCTCAGTTAAACTAGTGTTACCAAAGAGATAAAGACAACATATCCTTTTTGAATCAGGGAAACATTCATGTGGGGCTTAACATTTGAACTCAATCTTTAAGATGAGAAAGGTCTAGCATAGTGTTTCCAACATGTCTCCAAATACCTGTCATCATTCCCTAAGAATTAGTACTATGTCTTATTAATCTTTGCTTTCCTACATTGTTATATATTGGCAGCTAAAAATGTTTTGTAGTTAATTGTGAATAGAGAAATTCTGAATCATAGAATCTCAACTGAAAAGGGCATAAAAATTACTGAGAACAAGCTTCAGGTGCTGAGAGCAAAATTTCTAAATCACTCTAAAGTTGTTATTCATCATAAATTGAAGACATTTTTCAAAATGTCAGTGTATTAGTTTGTTTACATGCTGCTGATAAAGACATACTCAAGACTAGGCAACTTATAAAACAAAGAGGTTTAATGGACTCACAGTTCCACATGGCTAGGGAGGCCTCATAATAATGGTGGAAAGCAAGGAGGAGTGTCACGTCTTACATGGATGGCAGCAGGCAAAGAAGAAGCTGGTACAGGGAAACTCCTTTTTGTAAAACCAGCAGATCTCCTGAGACTTACTATCACAAAAACAGCACAGTAAAGGCCTGCCCTCATGATTCAATTAACTCCCACCACGTCCCTCCCATAACACATGGGAATTGTGGGAGCTACAAGTCAAGATGAGATTTGGGTGGGACATGGCCAAACCATATCACTCAAGATACCTTTAAACTTTAGGTTGAATATAACCTGGTAATATATCATCTTGATAACCCTTGCATTTTTGCTAGCTAATTATGGCCTAATTTATTTTAACAATAATTTAACTTCATTTCTTATTTGATTCTTTAAGGAGATAGAAAAAACTAGCCACCTTGTTAATAGTGATCCTTTCTGCAATTAAAATAACATTAAATTTAAAATGACCATGATGGGTATGGAGGTAGGGTATAATTTCAAATATGCAATAAATATATAGAATTTGTTTTTCACATAGCATATCTTAATTTCTAAATAGAACTTCTATTCCCCCAGCATATTAGAACCTGAAATGGCCATTTTTGTAATTAAAAAAATAGAGTTTTTCAAACTAATAAAAACTTAATTATATTCAGTCTAAGTTTTTCTCAGTGAATTTGATCTTTTCTCTACTCTTCTTCCTGTTCTTTCAGTTACCTTACCAAACAAAAACATTAAAAATAGAAAACTTGACACAGTCCAATGGCCAGAGAGAATAGTTACTTTAAAATGTTTCCCAAAACACTTAAAGAGCAGGGGTCCTGATACTGACAATGAACACTTTGCAAATTTTGCAAGTGCTTGAGTCATTTTTCCTAATTACTACCACCATATGATACTCAGTTATTCACAGTGTGAGATAAGATTGAAAGTTTTTTATTATTCCAGGGGGCCAGGGAGAGATCATATGGCACAGGAGGCCATGACTGAGCAGGAGCAGTTTCAGACAGACTCCCTTAAGGCAGTATTTTGCAGACAGCGCAAGCATGACTGCAAGCTGTCAGCAGCAGGGAGGGGAAGAGGGCACTGTGGCGATAGTTCCACTTTTGCAGGCCACTGGCTGAATGGCCCTCCTTGTCCTCTGTTTTAAGATTTCTATGTGCATTTAAAATTAACAATTTACTTTCAATTCTTCTCTTGTCTCAGTCTTTCTTTAGCAGAAATAGATGTTCTTTTTTTAAACTATGGGCTTCAATGTACTAAATGATCCTCTAAAGAAATAACTGTAACTCTGAGTATCACACATGCAATGGAAGGTTAACAAACCCCAGAGAGAATCAAAGTCAGAAATACCTATCAATTTTACAGAGCCTTTGTGAGAAAGTTAGTGATTAGATTAAATGACTTTGAAAGAGTCAAATTCAGTGGAAGAGCTCATTATTTCTATTATTGGTGGAACTGGTAAGGGTCATGTCCATTATGCAAGGGCAGGAGAGATGGGAAAAAAATTCCCATTACGCTTAGAGTTTAGTTCGTGGCTATAAATTGGTCATACATTTTTATTTAATATTAAAACCAATTGGGTGTTTTAAACTGTTTTCTTTTTATCATATATGCTTTGAAATGTATATTTTTAAGTAAAAGTTTTCCAATCATTATAATATTCGTTTCCTTACATGTTAGATTATTGCTTGGTATATTTGAGGCTTTTTAAAGATATTTCCTCAGAGTCTACACTTTGGAATAGACTGACAATAATAGCTTTTTACAATAAAATATTTTTTTAGTATTCAGTAGCAGAATTTACTTAATGGGGCCTAAGATTAACCTTCTTGTCAGTGTACTTTGTTCAGAAAATCAGAAAATAGAGAGTTTCACAGTATTATATATCCATGACCACGCTATTTGTTTGATTTTTTAACCATCTACAAACGTGGTTCTCAAACTTTAGCATACATCAGAATTACCTGGAGCGCTTGTTAAACACAAATTCCTGGTCCTAACCTCACGTAAAGGCTGTCTTTGGTAAGAGCTGATAATTTCCATTCCTAACACAACCTAGGTGCTACTAATGACATTGATCTGTGAACCACCATTTTTAGAATAACTGAATTAGAAGACAGAAAGTATGTTGGTTTAAACCCCTATAGAGAAATAATTAAATGTAAAGGTCTTAGCATAGATTAAAACATGAAAGCTTATTTGAGCAAAGTGGTTGGATAGCCTCAGAGAATGCTCATGTTAACAAAAATTTTTAACATGTTACTGACCTGATATGGGGGTTAGGAGTAGAATGGATGCAGTTATCACTAAGGTAATATAGCATCAATTGCATAAGAAAATAAATGAAATACCATCAAGATAGACATAGCATCAATGTTCTGTATCAAACCAAATGTAGTCAGAGGTTCAGTACACAAAATTTGGTGGTGTAAACGAAGTAAATCTCACTACCATGCTATGACCCAGCAAATGCTGTACAGTAAACATTCTGCAAATGTTGAACTTAAATGCAATTTTCAGGTTTCATATAGCTTACATATTAGAAAAGCTATATGCATTAGCCGATATATTTTTATATTATATAATATATATAATGCACTAGATAATATAAAAATGGTATCTATTATATTGGTGATCACAATTTTGGCAGCCATAGAAAAACTTCAAAGCATAAACCAAAACAATTAGAAATAGCATGGCCTTAAATTGATTTTTTAAAAATCTTAAGGTGACAAATATTCTGTCATCTGTCATGATGCAAAGCTGGTTCCACAGAAGGACAAATTAGGAATCCATTACCTGGAATAGCCATTCGTCATGCCTAGAAAAAGAATCTCTACAAGTAGGACTCTAGCTGTTCAATGTGCCCTTATAAAATGCAGGCAGACTGAATCATTTTTTCTTGGCAATAGACAAGGAAATCAGACTGTAGCTATAGCTTTGTCACTGGGAATTGGTCAACCATTTCAAAATAGGTAGATTTTCTCTCTCCTGTGCTTCAACTGGGGCTTGAAGGATTGATAAATATGCTTCTATTTCCTGTCAAAATTTTGAACTAAGTGTGAAATAGGCAAAGATTCAGGCAGATGGAGATCAAGAAGACAGCTTTATATTTAAAAGAGCTATGGGAAATCTTTGCAGTAACAATAAATTTTTCTATTACTATAGACAAATAGACCTTCCCAGCCGTAAGTAGGCTAGACAATTGCACATTTGCCCATCCCAACAGATGTATAGGCATTTTCTTTTGACGTTGATGGAAATAATTATTTTATCACTATATCCAGATAATTCCAGATAGCGATGTGCTTTTTGAGGTAGAATAATATTTCTAAGATACAAACAGAAAATATGTGTTATTGAAATAGATACTAGGTGATATTTCACATATGCGATATGAATTCTGCATTTTGACAAGATAGATAAATGAAGGGTTCATGTTTGAATGATCGGCATTAAAGTATTAAATAATGAATATGTCCATATTCTCTGACCAGTATGATCTTTTAAAATATCACCCACACAAATACAAGTGAAGTCATATTTTTTACAATGAGGCATCAAATTCAAAGACAGCCAAAACATAATGAATATACCTCTTAGGCTAATTGTTTAGTGGCTCTAATGATATGGAAAGTTTAAGTTTAGAATGAGCAAAATGCCAAAATGAAAATAATCAGCCTCCTGCCTTTCACATCTGGTAGTCTTAATGAATGTCAGAACTGTCACAGGTCAGATAATGGCCCAGTATGTTTTCAAATAAGTGACACTGAACACCATGTTTTAAAAGTACATGATTGTCCTTCCTGATGTTTATCTTAAAACTTAAGGACATGCTTGCCAAACATCATAATTTCTCTTAATAACTCATATCAGATAAATCTCCAAAAAAAAAAGGAAAAGGAAAAGCAATTCAAAATAACTGGGACAAATGTAAAGATTATTAAGATGGAAGACTTAAACCAAATATATTACTAATTGTGTTGCACATAAATGAAATAAATATTCCAATTAAAAGGCAAAAAAAAAATCTCCCGCAGAGACCTGTGCTCTGGACTCCAGACTGATGCCACGTAGCCTACTTACTATCTTTACCTGGAGGCAAAACAGGCATCTCAAAGTGAACATACGTCAGGAAGAGCTCTTAATCTCCCTCTACTATTCTCCCCACTTCCCCAGCATCTTCCCCATTCTCACCTTCTCTCATCATGTTCCCCACATTGGTTAGCAGGTAATAGACTTTATCCTTATAGTTATACAGTTATTAAGCCCCAAAACATGTTGCCTGTATCCTTGACTGACACCATTTTTTAAAATTATACTTTAAGTTCTGAGATACATGTGCAGAAGGTGCAGGTTTGTTGCATAGGTATATCTGTGCCATGGCAGTTTGCTGCACCCATCAAGCCATCATCTACATTAGGTATTTCTCCTAATGCTATCCCTCCACTTGTCCCCCACCTCCTGACAGGCCCCAATGTGTGATATTCCCCTCCCTGTGTCCATGTGTTCTATTGTTCAACTCCTGCTTATGAGTGAGAGCATAGAGTGTTTGCTTTTCTGTTTCTGTGTTAGTTTGCTGTTTCCAGCTTCATCCATGTCCCTGCAAAGGACATGATGAACTCATCCTTTTTGACGGTTGCAGAGTACTCCATGGTGTATGTGTGCCACATTGTATTTATTCAGTCTATCATTGATCGGTATTTGGGTTGGTTCCAAGTCTTTGCTATTGTGAATAGTGCTGCAATAAACATATGTGTACATGTGCCAACCGCATCAAAAAGTGGGTGAAGCATGTAAATGAACACTTTTCAAAAGAAGAAATATATGAGGCCAACAAACATATGAAAAAAAGCTCACCATCACTGGTCATTAGAGAAATGCAAATCAAAACCACATTGAGATACCATCTCACACCAGTTAGAATGGCAATCATCAAAAAGTCAGGAAACAACATATGCTGGAGAGGATGTGAATAAATAGAAACCCTTTTCCATTGTTGGTGGGAGTGTAAATTAGTTCAACCATTATGGAAGACAGTGTGGTGATTCCTCAAGGATCTGGAACCAGAAATACAACTTGATCCAGCAATCCCATTACTGGATATATACACAGAGGATTATAAATAATTCTATTTCTTTTTTGAGATGGAGTTTTCCTCTTGTTACTCTGGCTGCAGTGCTATGGCATGATCTGGGCTCACTGCAACCTCTGCCTCCTGGATTCAAGTGATTCCCTGGCTTCAGCTTCCCGAGTAGTTGGGATTACACATGCTTGCCACCACACCCATGTAATTTTTATATTTTTAGTGCAGACAGGCCAACATTCACCATGTTGGCCAGGCTAGTCTCAAACCCCTGACCTCATGTAATCTGTCTGTCTCACCCTCCCAAAGTGCTAGGCCACGGCTCCCGGGCACCACCCTTTTTTCAATAACTCATACTAAGTTAACAAATGTTATAAATAGTAATTCAAAACATCTTCAGATTCTGTTCCTGTCTCACTACGACCCACATCCAAACCAGCATCTCTCCACTCTCCAGTTAGGTTTACTGCTATAGCCCCCTAACTGGTCTGCCTGCTTCTTTGCTACCCCTTGCCTTCAGCCTGTTATTGTCTCTGCAGTTAGAGTGATTCTTTATGAATATGTCAAACCAGTATTTTATTGAGGTTTCATTGTTCATCATGGATATTGGGCTGAAATTTTCTTTTTTAGTTGTGTTTCTGCCAGGTTTCGGTTTCAAGATGATGCACAGCACATCAAAAAGCTTGTCCATCGCAATCAGGTCAGATTCATCATTGGGGTGCAAGGTTGGTTCAACATATGCAAATCGAAAAATGTAATCCATCACATAAACATAACCAAAGACAAAAAACACATGATTATCTCAGTAAACGCAGAGAAGGGCTTTGACAAAATTCAACAGCCCTTTATGTTAAAAACTCTCAATAAACTAGGTATCATTGGAATGTATCTCAAAATAATAAAAACTATTTATGAAAAACCCACGTCAATATCATACTTAATGGGCAAAAACTGGAAGCATTCCCTTTGAAAACTGTCACTAGACAAGGGTGCCCTCTCTCACCACTCCTATTCAACACAGTGCTGGAAGTTCTGGCCAGAGAAATCAAGCAAGAAAAGAAATTAAGGGTACTCATTAGGAAAAGACAAGTCAAATTGTCTCTACTTGTAGATGACATGATTGTATATTTAAAAAACCCCACCATCTCAGCCCAAAATCTCCTTAAGATGATAAGCAACTTTAGCAAAGTCTCAGGATACAAAATCAATGTGCAAAATCACAAGCATTCCTATACACCAATAATATACAAACAGAGAGCCAAATAATGAGTGAAATCCCATTCACAATTGCTACAAAGAAAATGAAATACCTAGGAATACAACTAACAAAGGATATGAAGGATCTCTTCAAGGAGAACTACACACCACTGCTCAAGGAAATAAGAGAGGGCACCAATGAAAAAATCATTCCATGCTCATGGTTAGGAAGAAACAATATCATGAAAATGCCCATACAACTCAAAGTAATTCATAGATTCAATGCTATCCCCTTCAAGCTACCACTGGTTTTCTTCACAGAATTGGAAAAAATCACCTTAAGCATCATATGGAACCAAAAACGAGCCCACATAGCCAAGACAATCTAAGCAAAAAAAAAAAAAGAAAAGAAAGAAAAAGAAAAATCAAAGAGCTGGGGGCATCACACTATCTGAATTCAAACTATACTACAAGGGATACAGTAATGAAAACAGAATGGTACTGGTACCAAAACGGAGATATAGACCAATGGAACAGAATAGAGGCCTCAGAAACAACACCATACATCCACAATCATCTTATCTTTGACAAATCTGACAAAAACAAGTAATGGGGAAATGATTCCCTATTTAGTAAATGGTATTGGGAAAACTACCTAGCCATATGCAAAAAGCTAAAACTGAATTCCTTCCTTACACCTTATACAAAAATTAACTCCAGATTGATTAAAAATTTAAACATAATACCTAACATCATAAAAACTCTAGAAGAAATACTAGGCAATACCATTCAGAACACAGGCATAGGCAAGGTCTTCATGACTAAAAAACCAAAGGCAATGGCAGCAAAAGCCAAAATAGACAAATCGGATCTAATTAAATTTAAGAGCTTCTGCACAGCAAAAGAAACTATCTTTAGAGTGAACCAGCAACCAACAGAATGGAAAAAAATTTTGCAATCTACCCATTTGACAAAGGGCTAATATCCAGATCTATGAGGATATTTACAAGAAATATACAAACAACCCCATGGAAAAGTGGGTGAAAGATATGAACAGATACTTTTCAAAAGTAGACATTGATGCATATGAAAAAACTCATCATCACTGGTCATTAGAGAAATGCAAATCAAAACTACATTGAGATACCATCTCACGCTATTTAGAATGGCAATCATTAAAAAATCAGGAGACAATAGATGCTGAAGAGGATATGGAGAAATAGGAACACTTTTACACAGTTGGTGGGAGTGTAAATTAATTCAACCATCATAGAAGACAGTGTGGTGATTCCTCAAGGATCAAGAACTAGAATTACCATTTGACCCAGCAATCCCATTACTGAGCATATACCCGAAGGATTATAAATAATTCTATTATAAAGACACATGCACACATATGTTTATTGTGGCACTGTTTACAATAGCAAAGACTTGGAACCAACCCAAATGCCCATCAATGATAGGCTGGATAAAGAAAATGCAGCACATATTCTCCATGGAATGCTATGCAGCCATAAAAAAAGGATGAGTTCATATCCTTGGCAGGGACATTGAAGCTGGAAACCATCATTATCAGCAAACTGACACAAGAACAGAAAACCAACCACCTCATGTTCTCACTCATAAGAGGGTGTTGAACAATGAGAACACATGGACACAGGAGGGGACATCACACACCAGGGCCTGTTGTGGGGTGGGAAGCTAGGGGAGAGATAGCAGGGGGTGGGGGGATTGGAGAAGGATAACATTAGTAGAAATACCTAATATAGATGATGGGGGATGGATGCAGCAAACCACCATGGCACACGTATACCTGTGTAACAAATCTGCACTTTCTGCACATGTACCCAAGAGCTTAAAGTATAATAAAAAGAGAGAGAGAGAGAAAAGAAAAAATAATAATATGTCAGACTGAGCTATTCTTCTATTTAAACCCTCCAAAGCCTTTATTTTCCATCCCACTCAATGTATTCTTTTCCTCAGGCTACTATAACAAATTACCACCAACTGAGTAGCTTAAAAGCACAGAAACTTATTCTCTACAGTCTGAAGGTTAGAAGCTAAATGTAAGGTGTCAGCATGGTCATGCTCTCTCTGAAGGCTCCAGGTGTGGATACTTTCTTGTCTTTTCCTAGCTTCTTACAGTTGCCATAAATCCTTGGCATTCTTTGTCTTCCAGTTACATCACTCTGAGCTCTTACTTCATCTTCACATGACCTTATCCTCTGTGTGTTTTTCCAAATATCCTCATTCTTATAAGCACACTAGTCCTTAAATAAGGCCCACCAGAATCCACTTAACTTGATTGAATAGGCAAGATTTTATTTTCAAGCAAGTTCATATTTACAAGTACTGGGAGATGGGACTTGAACATCATTTTTAGGAAGACACAATTCAACCCACAGTACTGAAGTCCAAAGGCCTTACCATGCACACATCTCCAGACCTTGGTATTCAAAGTATGATACACAGACCAGTAGCACCAGCATCACCTGGGAACTTGTAAGAAATGTAAACTTCCCAGACCACCTGAGTCAGAATTTTTATTTTAATGTGAAACTTACATGGTTTACATGCAAATTAGAATTTGAGAGGGATTCCCCTCAAATTTACCTGCCTACCTTTCTGATTATTTCATCTGCTTCTCACTCCATATCACTCCATCACTACTCTGCTCCTGTCATATTGGCCTTTTGATATTCCTGAAGTGCCTGGAGTATTCCTCTTCCTAATATTTGCATGGGTTATTCTCTCACCTGCTCCATATATACATGTATATATGTTCAATGTATACATGTGTATATATATATGGACATATAAAGTTATAGTTATGCTGTATAGTTATATATAATATATATTATATATAACTATACAATATATAAAGTTATAGTTATGCTGTATAGTTATATATCATATATAATACATATATAATATTATATATTACTATACAATATATATTATATATAACTATACAGCATAACTATATCTTTATATGTCCATATATATACACATATATATTATATATTAAATATTATGTAAAACTATATATAATACATGTAATATATAATATATAGTTATATGTAATTATAATGTGTATATTTATATGTAATATATATTGTATTACATATAACTATATACATTATATATTAATTACATATAACTATATACATTATATATTATATATAGTTATATATAATAAATATATTATATATTATATAATTATATGTATATACATGTAGACATATAAAGATATAGTTATCATTTATAATTATATATAATTATATATATAAAACTTCAATGTAGCCATTCCTGGATATTCTATTTTAAATGCACATCCAATCAACCTCATTCTTCTTCCTTGCTTTATTTTTCACCACAAAATTCCCATCAACAGGTATGTTGAATATTTTACTTATTAACTTTGTTTATTGTCTTCTCCCTCAATTTGAATATTAGCTCCTTGAGTACAAGGATTTGAGCATGTTACTTTTACTGCTGAAATTTAGGTTCCTGGAAGATACCCGGAATTCAATAGAGACTCCTCCATAAATACATGTCAAATAAATGAGTCTGTAAGTTCATCAATGTATTTGCCCATGTACATTAACTTTTGCCTATATACAACCAAAAACTCTTATCTGAAATCAACTGCACTATTTGCTTCATGTAATAATTTAAAAATATATATGTGCATATAAATACACACACACACACACACGCACACATATATATGACTGACTTAGGTTTACGATTTAAGAAGTGAAAATTGGAATTTACCAGAATATTTGTGAATTGATTTGTTCTTATGCTTCACCAACTCTCATGACAGAGAACACCTTAGGCCTAGTACACAGTATGAAAGTATGTAAATGCTTCTATGAGCCCTAAAATTCTCTCTGTTAAGCTTCATAGAATGTTTTGTTAATGACACAGAAATATGGTCACAAAACACATGTGTACCATAATATAAATTTCATGCATTTTGTCTCTTTGTATTATGTTTTCTTTCCATTTATGTCTTTTCAAGGTAACAATTCCTGATCTCCTAATACAATGGGCCTTCCAAGCACTTACTTCTTTGGATAATCATGTTATTTTAACTAGAACCCCACAGATAAAGTTATCAAAGTATGGAAAAAGATGAAGAATCTTGATTCCTTCCTCTCTCCATTCCCCATCGAATTCAACTGGGCCCAATCTTGTGTTTGTTTTCTTCTTCTCGAAAAGAAAATATAGTCATTACTCTCAAAATATACAATCTAGTTAGGGAGATATGACTTCGGAGTAGGATTTCATAGTTTTGATTTTTATTATCTTACCTTCAGATATTTAGAAAGACCAAAATGCTGTATGCTTCTGAACCACAAGCAGTATGAATGGAAAACAAAAGTAATACATGTTACTTATGACTTTATTATAATGTTAGGATTGTTAGTAGTTAACAATTACTTCCTAAAGGAAAGTTTAAATTGAGTATTTCTAAATGGGAAAATTTTAAAATGCAGCTAAGTCAATAACATTTAGGTCCCTGAATCTACTGAGCTAAAAGCTCAATGAGAATTAATTCCCTATAGGTGTTGTAGCAATTCTTGAGGTAATTTGTAAGGACTAACATGAGAAATAAACAAAAGAGGACTGAGAACATTTCAGGGCATGGAGAACACCCTCCTTGTTCAGATGAGACATTGCCATTTATTTTGACTCCCTCTTTTTGAATAAACTAAGTTCCTATGTGTAAGTTTATTCAAAAAGAGGGAGTCAAAATAAACCAATAGTCACAAATGCCTAAAAACCAATAGCCACAAAATAAATGGAGAACTCAGTGTTTAAGCATTATTGTTCTGCTATACACAGTACTGAGCACGTACATAAATGGTATGATTTAAGCATGACAATAATGAGATAGGAATCATACTATTATTCATTTTTACAAGTGAAGAAATCAAGATCTACAAAAGAAATCAAATAATATGTCCAAATTCATACCACTGATAACAAGGAAAACAAGGCTTTGATTTTAGAACTTTTATATTTTTGTCTTTGTTTAATATTTTTAAAAATAATTTTACTCATAAGAAGTCACAAAACTAGTAAAAAGAATGACCGTGTTATTTTCAGCCAACTTTTCCCAGTGATTATATCTAACTTAACCTAGTATATTGCCAAAATCAGGCAATTGACATTGTTTCCATACCATTGATATTTCTTTTTTTTTTTTTTTT
>NW_016107603.1:496305-537800 GCF_001604975.1 Cebus imitator
CAAAGTGAAAAATAATTTTTTATAAAATAATATTTTCAATCTGTATAAATGGTATATGGTATAAGATATTCAAATGCACTATGCGTGTATAGGTGAGCTAAAGCTTGAACATGGATCTAAGTTCACAAATGTAAAACATATTGTACACTTTTATCACAATATTCCTATTTGTAATTTTCTCACCAAATGCTAATAGTAGTGATGTTTGCTATCTCTTATTTAAATTATCAGAATTATAGTCATTACTAATTGTAAGTATGTTTGAATACTGCCTGATTCCACTTACATAAGGTGTCTAAAATAGAAACAGAGTAGAATGCTGGTTGCCAGGGACTAGTAGGAGGGGAAGTGGGGGTTCTGTTCAATGGGTATAAAATTCAATTACAACAGATGAATAAGTTCTTAGAGGTCTGCTGTCAACAGAGCACCTATAGTTAACAAGATTGTATTGTGCAGTTAAAAAGTATTAAGAGGATAGGCCTCATGTTAAACATACTTACCTCATTAACAGAAAAGAAAGAAAAAAACGGAATACTTTACACATAAAAATTACATATATGCCTTCATTTCACATTTTGTTTCACAAATTGAAATGGTGCTAAAAAGATATTTTTGTATTGACACATCTAACTGAAGGAAAAGGTACAAATGAGTGATCATTCATAAATAAAATATAATACTAGGGATACATAATACAAGCATACATATAAAATACTGCTGTTTTTCCATTTTGAATACCCTCCACAATTAGTCTTAATAATTACGTTGACTGCATGCAAAATAATTATTTTTCAAGAGGAAATAGAGAGTAGAGAATAAGTCCATTCTGCAGGAAATTTGTAATTAGTCAAAGTGATTATTTTCATCCTCTTTTCTTATTTAAACCTCAAATACTCCCAGCCACTCTGTGCTCTTCATTTCTGGGACAAAATAGTCCAGCTATCCACAGATAGAGATGTCTAACCACTCCTCCCTAACCACTCCTCCCTAGAGATGTCAGTAGATTTTTACTCAGCTATACTGTCTCAGTGCCTGTCTTCATATCAAATTTCCAAGACCTATGGACCATTCCCTTAGGCCCTTGCAGGGCATTGCATTATATATTCCATGTTAATTTTCAAATGAAGGTCACTAAATTAATATTTTATTATACCACATAGAATATTCTTAGATCTAACAGTACAAAAATTTCCAATTATGTCACTCCTTCAAATTACATTCTAAGGCTAATTTAAAGAGGGTGTCACAAAAATAGAAATAATAGGGACAGAAAATGGTCCCAATTTTCACTGCACTGTTCCTAAGACCACCTTGTCACTCATCATTATAGAATGCCTTTCAGGTAACATAATAAGAGCCATTTTTAATACGGAACCTTACTATACACGTGTGTGACAGGCAGGACCTCTATTATTATTCATAGTTTACAGATGAAACAATTAGATTTGCCCCAGGTCACAGGCTTATTAAATGACAGGCCAACACAGAACCAGGTTTTATTCTCAAATAACACCATAAAGAAGAGGACTGATTGAAATGAATTATAAAATTTTCTTACAGCCCCAGTAACCATACTTGATAAGGTAATGATTTCTTTAATCATAATAATCTGATATGACAAGTAGAATGTGACAGAATCAACATGATCTATTAATCAGATACGGTTAGTAGTTTGTGTTTGTTTCTGTTTTTTACAGCATTTCTACTTTGTTTTCACCCCAATAGGAGACATACTGATTCATGTATTTTTCTTTATATGCCATTAAATAAATTACGTACAGCAATTCTTTTCATTTTAATAAATAAACACTATATAGTTATATTTATTATTATGTAAATATTCCTTGGGCATTTACTCTCTGCAAACTGATTTTTAAGCATTCAAAATCTACAAGAGTAAGCTAAATAGACTTCTTGCTCTCATGGAATCTACATTATAGTGGGAAGAGGTAAATAGTTTAAGAGAATATCTGTATGATATATTTATCAGTAATAACTAGTAAGAATAAAAATAAAACCAGTTAAGAGGATAAAAAGCGATGGCAGATTGCCTATTTTAGTAGAGCGGTCAGCAAAGGCCTTCCTGCAGTGGTGACATTTGAGAGAAGATCAGAATGATGGAGTGAACATGTGAATATTTGGAGGAAGATCTTTCAGGCTACATAAATAGCAAGTAAAAATTCTTTTAAGATGGGAATTAGTTGGATGTATTTGAGAAAGAGTAGGAAACAGGAGCAGACTGAGTGACTGACTGGAAGAGAGAGAAAATGGGACAAGAAAAATATCTGTGTCCTTTTGTGTCCTTGCTGTGGCATTGCAGATTTTAGAGTTGTACTGGAAGCGTGATGGGGCTCCATCAGAAGACTTTGGAAAGTGCGTGCGTGTGTGTGTGTGTGTGTGTGTGTGTGTGTGTGTGTGTGTGTGTGTTGGAGGCTGGATTGAATTATAATGTTATTTATACCTTTTAAAGAGTTTCCAAATGTATATAAACCTTGAATGGAAATTACCTTAATGCCTCACTTAAAAGGTACAGATTGGCAGTTAATTTTTTTTTAAAGACCCAACCATCTACTGTCTTAAGAGACCTATCTCACACATCACAATACACAGAAATCTAAAGTAAAGAGCTGAAGAAGGATGTATCATGTAAGTAGAAAACAGCAAAAGATCATGGGAGCCATTCCTACATCAGATTTAAATCAGTAAAAGTAAAAAAGAACAAAGAAGAACATTACATAATGATAAAGGGTTTCCCATCCAAGTACTAACCAGGCACAACCCTGCTTAGCTTCTGATATCAGAGGAGATATCGGGCATGTTCAGGGTGGTATGGCCAGCCGTAGACCATGTCTCTTATTGCCAGGTTCACCTTAGAAATGCAAAAGTCACAGCACTGGTCAGGAAGTGTAGGGGGAGCACACTTGCCCCTAACTCCCCCAACCCCCAATTCCTCACTACCATCTATGTGCTTCATCTTCTCGTGGGGGAGATCATCATCTTCCATATCATCTTCCCCGATGTGTGGATGAGGTGACAACCCAGGATCCAGCCTTGTGGACAGGCAAGAACACAGCTCACCCACCACCTAGATGAGAGAGCCCCACAGCCAAGCACAAGACACCAGACAGACAGGAGCCAAAGACCCAGCCCCAAATCTGGGCCTGGCTTCTGGGGTAACCTAGGGAAGTTGCTTCCCCTCTGAGGGAGAATTCTGATGGAGAATTTCCCCGTTGATATGTGTGATAATCTCTTCCTGAATTATTTCAGTTGTGGAAATGCCTTGTATTTAACCACTAAGGAAGAAGAAGATTACAACCAGATGGAAGCATATACGAACGGAAAGCCCGGAAGGAGCAGGCCAGACTTTGGTGGGATCCCACCTGTCCTGTTTCTGAAAACCTGAGCAGTAAGACCTTATGCCATCAGCTTTGTTTTCTTCTTGGCCAGTACCATCATTTCCATGTGAAAATAAAGTTATTTCTCCCTACTTTTTTTTTCCCATAAGAATTTTTTTTTAATTGTACTTTAGGTTCTGGGGTACATGTGCAGATCATGCAGGATTGTTACATAGGTACACATATGGCAATGTGGTTTGCTGTTGCCATCCCCCTGTCACCTACATCTGGCATTTCTCCCCATGTTATTCCTCCCTGACCTCCCCGCCAACTGTCCCTCCTTTGGCCCCCACAACAGACCCCAGTGTGTGATGCTCCCCTCCCTGTGTCCATGTGTTCTTATTGTTCAACACTCATCTATGAGTGAGAACATTCGGTGTTTGATTTTCTGTTCTTGTGTCTGTTTGCTGAGAATGATGGTTTCCAGAGTCATCCACGTCCTTACAAAGGAAATGAACTCATTGTTTTTTATGGCTGCATAGTATTCCATGGTGTATATGTGCCACATTTTCCTTGTCCAGTCTATCATCTATGGGTTTTTGGGTTGGTTCCAGGTCTTTACTATTGTAAACAGTGCCACTATGAACATACGTGTGCATGTGTCTTTATAATAGAATGATTTATAATCCTTTGGGTATATACACAGTAATGGGATTGCTGGGTCAAATGAAATTTCTATTTCTAGGTCCTTGAGTAAGTGCCACACTGTCTTCCACAATGGTTGAACTAGTTTACAATCCCACCAACAGTGTAAAAGTGTACTTATTTCTCCACTTCCTCTCCAGCATCTGTTGTCTCTAGATTTTTTAATGATCTCCATTCTAACTGGCATAAGGTGGTATCTCAATGTGGTTTTGATTTGCATTTCTCTAATCATCAGTGATGATGAGCATTTTTTTCATATGTTTGTTGGTTTCTCTCTTCTTAAAGCCAAAAAAAAAAAAAAAGACAAAGGGTTTAATTTAACAAGAAGGCTTAACTATTTTAAATATATATGCAACCAGCATTGGAGCATGAAGATTCATAAAACAAGTACTTCTAGACCTATAAAAAGGCTTAGCAATATAGTAATAGTGGATGAATAAACACACCATTGTTGACAGCGTTAGGCACAACATTGTGGCAGAAAACTCATGAAGAATTTCTAGATTTAAATTTGACACTTCACCAATCAGATCTAAAAGACATCTATAGAATGAATACTCCACCTATCAACCACAGAATAAACCTACTTTCATCTATGCATGAAGCATACTCCAAGATCAACCACATGCTCAACCTTAAAGCAAGTCTTAAAAAATTTAAAAGAAATATAACAATCATACTTTCAGACCACAGTTGAATAAAAATAGAAATTAATACCTAGAAGATCCTCAAAATCACAAAATTATGTGGTAATTAAATAAATTGCTATTCAATGACTTTTGGGTAAACAACAAAATTAAGGCAGAAATCAAAAAATTATTTGAAATAAATAAAAACAGAAAAACAACATACCAAATCTCTGAGATTCAACAAGAACAGTGTTAAGAGAAAAGTTTATAGCACTCAAAGTCTATCTCAATAAGTTATAAAGGTCTCAAATTAACTGTCTAACATCACACCTAGAGGAGTTAGAAAAACAAGAACCACAAAGCTGGCAGAAAAAAAAGAAATAACAAATCAGAGCAGAACTGAACAAAATTGAGATCCAAAAATAGATGCAAAGAAAGAACAAGCCAAAAGTTGATGTTTTTGAAAATACAAACAAGATCAATACACCACTAACTTGATTAATAAAAAAAGAAAGAGAAGATTCAAGTAGGCACAATGATGACATTGATGACATTATAACTTTTCCCAAAAAAATACAAAAGATCCTCTGGCACAATTATGAACACCTCTACACACACAAATGAGAAAATCTAGTTGGTACAAATAAACTCCTGGAAGCAAACAATTCTTCAATATTAAATCCAGAAGAAATTGGAACTCCAGTCAACATTGAGTTCTAAAATTGAATCAGTAATAAAAAACCTACAACCAAGAAAAAAAAAAATCCCTGGACTAGATGGATTCACAGTTGAATTCTACCAGACACACAAATAATAGCTGGTACTAATCAGCCTAAAACTATTCCAAAAATTTAGGAGAGGGACTCCTCCCTAACTCATTCTATGAAGCCAGCATCATCCAGATATCAAAACCTGGCAAAGATACAACAACAACAAAAAAAGAAAACTGGAGGCTAATTCCTCTGATGAACATAGACACAAAAATTATCAACCAAATGCTAGCAAACTGAATCCAACAGCATTCCCAAAAGCTAACTCACCATGATCAAGTAGGCTTCATTCCAGGGATTCAAGGTTGGTTCGGCACATGTAGATAAGTAAATGTGATTCACCAAATAAGCAGAATTCAAAACAAAAACCATATGATCATCTCAATAGAAGTGGTAAAAGCTTTTGATAAAATCCTACAAACTTTCGTGATAAAAGCCCTCAAGAAACTAATCATTTAAGGTATACATCTCAAAATAATAAGAAACATCTACGATAAACCCACAAGCAAGATCAAACTAAATGGGCAAAAACTGGAAACCCTTCTTTTGAGAACTGGAACAAGACATGGATGCCCACTCTCACTACTCATATTCAACATAGCACTGGAAGTGCCAGTTGGAGCAAGCAGGCAAGAGAAAAAAACAAAAGGTACCCAAATAGAAAAAGAAGTGTCAAACTATCCCTCCTCATGAATGATATGATTCTTTACCTAGAAAACCCTAAAGACTCTACCAAAAGGCTCTTAGAATTGATAAACAACTCCAGTAAAGTTTCAAGATACAAAATTAGTATACAAAAATTATCATTTCCATATCCCAATAACATTCAAGCTGAGAGCCAAATCAAGAACACAATTCCATTTAGAATTGCCATGCAAAAATAATGAAAATTTTGAAAAAGGAATACATCCAAACAAGAAGGTGAAAGATCTCTATAAAGAGAATACAAAAAACTGCTGAAAGAAAACACAAATGACATAAATGGAAAAATATTCCATTCCATGCTCATGGATTGGAAAAATCATTATTGTTTAAATGGTCATACAGCCCAAAGCAATCTCCAGATATAATGCTACTTCTATCAAACTACTAATGTCATGTTTACATAACTAGAATAAAGTATTCTAAAATTTATATAGAACCAGAAAACAGCCTGAATAGTCAAAGCAACCCCAAGCAAAATGAGCAAAGCAAGAGGTTTCACATTACCAAACTTCAAGCTACAGTATAAGGCTGTAGTAACCAAAATGGCATGGTGCTGGTACAAAAATAAACATATAGACTAAGGGAACAAAATAGACAGCCCAGAAATAAAGCCACACACGTACTGCTATGTGATCTCGACAAAGTTAACAAAAATAAGCAATGGGGAAAAAGACTCCCAGTTCAATAAATGGCTATTGGAAAATTGGCTAACTGTATGTAGTAGAAGAATAAAATTAGACAACTTCTTTTACCATATCTAAAAATTAACTCAAGATACATTAAAGACTTAAATGTAAGACCTCAAACTAAAAAAGTTCTAGAAGAAAACCTAGGAAATACCCTTCTTGATAATGGCCTTAGTAAAGAATTTATAGCTAAGTCCTCAAAAGTATTGCAATAAAAACAAAAAGTGACAAATGGCACCTAATTAAACTAAAAAGCTACTGAATAGCAAAAGAAACTATCAACAGAGTAAACAGATGAAGTACAGAATGGGAGAAGATATTTGCAAACTATGCATTTGACAATGGTTTAATATCCAGAATCTATAAGGGACCCATCAACTTAACAAGAAAAAAACAAACAACTTTATTAAAAAGTGGGCAAAAGACATGAACAGGCATTTGTCCAAAAAAATCATACAAGCTGCCAACAAAAACATGAAAAAATACTTAATACCTCTAATAATAAGATAAACGCAAATCAAAACTGCAGTGAGATACCATCTCACACCAGTAACAACACATATTACTGAAATATCAAGAAACAACAGATACTAGTAAGGCTGTGGAGAAAAAGGAACAGCTATGTACTGTTGGTGGAAATGTAAATTCACGGTAACTGTTGAAAGCAGTTTGAAGACTCCTCAAAGAACTTAAAATGGAGCTACCATTCAACCCATCAATCACATTACTGAGGTATATGTTTATCAAAAAGAAAATAAATTGTTCTATCAAAAAGCCACATGTACCTGTATGTTCACTGCAGCACTCTGCACAATAATAAAGACATGGAATTGACGTAGGTGCATATCAACAGTGGATTGGATAAGAAAATGTGGTACATATACACCATCGAATGTTTTGCAGCCTTAAAAAAGAACAAAATCTTGTCCTTTTCAGCAACATGGATGCAGCTGAAGGCCATTATCTAAGTAAATTTACTCAGAAACAGAAAACAAAATACCTCCTATTTTCACTTTTAAGTGGTAGCTAAATGTTGTATACTAATGGACATAAAGATGACAATATTTATGATAACAAAGATGATAATTCCACTGTTTCAGAATTTCTACAGACAGATTAAGAAAATTTCTGAAGTTATTGAAACTGTATGAAGACAAATTATTTGGTTGATAAATTGCTATCATTCTAAAGTCATGAAGGAGGGGTAGGGAGTTGGGGAGGGATAACATGGGGAGAAATGCCAGATATAGGTGACTGGGATGGAGGCAGCAATCCACATTGCCATGTATGTACCTATGCAACAATCCTGCATGTTCTGCACAAGTACTCCAGAACCTAAAGTGCAATAAAATATATTTTAAAAAAATAACTTCACTTTCTGCAAAAAAAAAAGCATAAGGATGAAATATTTAATGAAATTCATATTTTTGTTTTGTTTTTTTTACATAATAAAAAAATCAGACAAACAGAAATTAAAAAGAAAAGATGGCAATAACAGACAATGGAGAGGACTAGAGGCTGTAGGGAGAGCAGCAGAGTTGAAAAATTATTAAGAGCTAAGGTTTACACCTGGGTGATGAGACCAATCATACCCCAAACCTCAGCATCACACAATATACCTAGGTAACAAACCTGCCTACATACCCCATGTATCTAAAATACAATTTGAACTTCAAAAAACTAAAAAATAAATAAAGGATATCACTACTGTTTGAGTAGGACATGTTTTTAATTTGGACTGCCATAACATATTTCCACAGACTATGTAGCTTAAACACAAGAAATATACCTTTTCACAAGTTTAGAGGCTAGAGGTGTCCAAGATCAAGGTGCTGGCAAAGTTGATGATATCTTCTCCGGCCTCTCTCCTTGGCTTGTAGAGGGTTATCTTTTTCATGTACCTTCACTACCTCTTCCCTCTGCATACCCTAGGTAATCAAGGGTTTTCTTTTTTGGACTTGTCTGTGTCCAAATTTCTATTTTAGCTTAATTACCTCTTTAAAGATCATGTCTACAAATACCATCACTGTATTTTAGGTACTGGGAGTCAGAAACTCAGCATATGAATTTTGAGTGAACTCATGAGGCAAGGGTAAAACAGAGTGATCATTTAAAAGACCATTGCATTATACAAAGGAAAAATTTTGCTAATTGGTCTAGAATATAGGTTATGAGAACCAGAAATTATAACAGTTATATAGAGAAAGGAATTGTGCTGCACGTCAATGTTTTTTCATGAAATCATCCAAACGGCATTTTGGATTTGCTACTGTTTTCTTCCATGTTAACTGTAATCTATGCATTAGTTCACCCAACTGGAAATTCAAAAGGTAGAATTCAATGTACGTATGTCTGATTCCCAAGATTACATTCTATCCTCCAAAGCATGCTTCCTGGAGGTTGACTTTTATCCTCTTAAGTTATTTAATAGTAAGTGAATAAAGATGTGTTAAATAGGAAGCCTTTGATCACAGAGTGATTATATACATTTTCCTAAAGATATAATGCATATTTAGTTTGCTTTTATACAGAATACATACCAGTAGTAACTATGCTTAAATTGAGGCTTTTTGTACAGCACTTCCTTAGTCTGTATTGTTTATTGAATATTATACTAAATACTGTGAGGAGTCGGTGGTGACTGATTTTGCTTTGAATGAATTTCCCATGATGTTGAGAAGAAAGATAATATGTACACACAAACATGGTATTTTCTATGAACCATATGAGTTAGCTGATGAATAGTACCAGGGGAGTTCAGAATAGAAAAACAGAATCACTCCAGGCTTAGAAAATGTAAAAATGGATGAAGCTTAACTATAAATTCAATTAAAAAAAAAAAAGACAAAGCCTAATAATATCAAGTTACAAAAGTAGACTTCATTTATTCTAGGTAGGCAAGGGCCTTCTTTTTGAAGTCTTTTGCGAATCTTAGTATTGCAGTTTTAAGCTTCCAAAGGTTGCTATTATATAAAAGCACAGAGAGTATCCCGTGTTTATCCTTCCTAGCAGTCTTCACATTTTCATTTTATCTGTTTGTTTGTTTAACACTAGCATCAATTGGTAATTGGCATGCATCAGGAAAGCAGGAATGACTTATATCTGTTTTAATTTCATTTTTTTTCCTTCAGTACATAGAAAATATTGTGAGAAAGAAGTCAGTAGATTAGGTTCAAAGACATAAAATGTGGCAGGAATAGCAATCAGATAAGACCTTTGTGTAAAATGAGATGACTGCAGGGTAGTTTTAAAGGTCATTTCCTGATTTGGGAGGATCCAAGTTGGCCTAATAGGAACAGCTCTGGAGTGCAGTTCCCAGCAAGAACAATGTAGAGGGTGAGTGCCCACCACATTTCCAAACAAATTTTCACTGCCCACAGACCAGGAGATGCCTGGGCCAAAAAGCGCCATGAGTTTTCAGCACGGTGGTTTCAGCTAGTGGCGGGTTGGCGCACAGAAACTCATACAAATCTGGGCGGCTGTTTCAACTGGCACCTAGAATGTCTGGGAGACAGAGCCGCCCATTCAACTGAAAGGGAGGAGCAGAGACAGGGAGCCTGGTGATCTGGCTCAGTGGGCACCACCCTCACAAAACAAGCAATCTAAAACGCTCTGGATTGAGAGTTTCACAGCAAGTACAACTAGACCCAGGACGGTCCAGCTCAGTTTGGGGAAGGGTGACCACCACTACCAAGGCAGCTCACAGAGCAGCTGGGCAGAGCTTGCGTAGCTTAGCGACACCTCTGCTGGCCGACTATGACTAGACCACTCTGTGCAGGGCAGGGCATCTGTGAAAGAAGGCAGCAGCATGACAGGAACCTATAAATAAAGCCAACCTTCCTAGGACAGAGCACCTGGGAAAAGAGGCAGTTATGAGTTCTGCTGCAGCAGACTCAAAAGTACCTGCCCAGCAGCTCTGCATGGAACAACAGAGCTCCCAGCACAGCATTTGAGCTCCTATAAGGGATAGACTGCCTCCGCAAGCAGCTCCCTGACCCCTCTATAACAAAATAGACACCTCATAAAGGAGCGCTCAGGCTGACATCTGGCAGGTACCCTTCTGGGATGAAGATAACAGAAGAAGAAACTGGAAGCAACTCTTACTGTTTTGCAGGCCCCACAGGTGATACCCAAGCAAGCAGGGTCTCGAATGGACTTCCAGCAGTCTTGCAGCAGAGGGGCCTGTTAGAAGGAAAACTAAGAAACAGAAAGAAATAACTTCATCATCAAAAAAAAAGACCTTCGCTCAGAGACTCCATCCAAAGTCACCAACTACAAAGACCACAGGTAGAAAAAGCCACAAAGATGGGAACAAGCCAGTGCAAAAAGGATGAAAACACCAAAAACAAGAATTCCTCTGCTTCTCCACAGGATCACAGCTCCTCACCAGCTAGGGATCAAAGATGGATGGAGAATAAATCTGATGAATTGACAGAAACAGGCTTCAGAAGGTGGGTAATAACAAACTTCTCAGAGCTGAAAGAACATGTGCTAACCCAATGCAAAGAAACTAAGAACCTAGAAAAAAGATGAGATGCTAAGATGCTAACTAGAATAAACATCTTAGAGAAGAATATTAATGACTTGATGGAGCTGAAAAACACAGCACCACAGCAAAATAAGCAATCATTAGAATGAACAGGCAACCAACAGAATGGGAAAAAAAAATTGTAATCTACCCATCTGACAAAGGGCTAATATGCAGAATGTACAAAGAACTAAAACAGATTTACAAGAAAAAACAAACAAACAAACACATCCAAAAGTGGGCAAAGGATATGAACAGACACTTTTCAAAATAAGACATATATGAGGTCAAGAAACATATGAAAAAATGCTCATCATCACTGATTATTAGAGAAACGCAAATCAAAACCATATTGAGATACTACCTCACGCCAGTTAGAATGGTGATCATTAAAAAATCTGGAGACAATAGATTTAGGAAATAGGAACACTTCTACACTGTTGGTGGGAGTGTAAACTAGTTCAACCATTGTGGAAGACAGTGTGGTGCTTCCTCAAGGACCTAGCAATAGAAATTCCATTGGACCCAGCAATCCCAATACAGGTATCGATCGACTTACGATCCATGCAATTTACGACCATTCGACTTTATGACCACAATCGCTAGCCCCGACTGCTCCGCGTCTGGCAGCGCAAACGTTGCCCAGCTGGGCATACGACAGTGCGGACCAGCTTCTGGCAGCACTACCATCTCCACGTGTATATAGCCTACTCAACTTAATGACCAAATCATGTTACGTCCGGTCTGTCAGAACCAATCGTGGTCGTAAGTCAAGCACTAGCTGTACTGGGTATATATTCAAAGGATTATAAATCATTCTATTATAAAGACACATGCACACGACTGTTCATAGCGGCACTGTTTACAATAGCAAAGACCTGGAACCAACCCAAATGCCCATAGACGATAGACTGTACAAGGAAAATGTGGCACATATACACCATGGAATAGTATGCAGCCATAAAAAATTATGAGTTTGTGTCCTTTGTAGGGACACAGTTGAATCTGGAAACCAGCATTCTCAGCAAACTGACACAGGAACAGAAAATCAAACACGGGATGTTCTCACTCATAGACAGGTGTTGAAAAATGAGAATATATGGACACAGGGAGGGGAGCATGACACACTGGGGTCTGTTGGGGGGACCAAGGGAGGGACAGCGGTGATGGGGGGAGGTTGGGGAGGGATAGCATGGGGAGAAATGCCAGATGTAGGCAACAGGGGATAGAGGCAGCAAACCACATTGCCATATGTATAACTATGCAGCCATCCTGTATGATCTGCACATGTACCCCAGAACCTACAAGTATAATTAAAAAAAAAGAGAGAGAAAGCAAAAGATCATTTCCCTTATGAAAATATGGAATGTTGTGCATACTGTTTCATAGATTTTGTGAAAGATCTTAATCAAAAATTATAAATGATTTCTCATATTAATAAGTAAATATCAATAACATTATTTTAATGGCTCTATAAATACCTTATTGTGTGATTGTATTTTAATTCATTCAACAAGTCGTCTATTTTTGAACACTTATGCTCTTTCTGATTGTTTTCCTTTATAAAAAAAATGCTATATTGTACATTTTTGTACGTATTTTTAAGACATGAAATTGTTAGGCCAAAAGATGTGAATAAATGTAAGGTCTTTGGTAAGTACTGTCAGAATTCTCTCCGTAGAGGATATGGTAAAGCATCTTTTCATTTGAAGGAAGAAAAGTAACTAGGATGTACTTCTGAGGCTTCTAGCACTTTATTGTTTTTAAGTTTTTTTGTTGTTGATTTAGTTTTTTGGAGGTTTTCTGTTTTGTTTTATAAGCAGATTTCAGTATTACCTAGTATTAAGTCATGGTGGATACTTCAAGAATAATTTCTCTCTTCGGGATTATTCCTCTAACACCTACAAACAAATATCATGGTGTTCTTTCTTTAAAGGAAAATATAAAGCATAGAAAAAATAAACACTGCTTAAATTCTAAAATTATAAAAATATAACAATGGAGAAAACAAATAGAAAGTTTGTAGCTACTCAATGACTTTAGCACTGAGTGGATCCTAGCATGCCTATATTTGCCTAGAATGAAAAAGACACAGCAGGTTCCTTTGGAACATCAAACTTAGAAAATTGACTACAGCTTTAACAGCCTTAAAAGAATTTTTTGGCAGAATGAATAAGTATGCATAATTGAGAAAAGTACCCTAATCTGTAGAATAAAATAGATATAAAAAGACACTAAACAAGAATGCTGCTGCCTGTTCTTTTCATAACAATCTTATACCTGTTCCTGACTGCTGTGTTTGGGGAATCAAAGTTTAGAACTGGAAAAAATAGGAGGTTGGAGAGTTTAGGATGAAGGCAATGTAGGGCTGTGTAAATTGCGGAGAACTTGGAGCCAGAAGACTTGAGTGACATACAATTGCGGATGGGCTATGAAATCAGGGAGCCTGGCTTTAAATCCCAACCCAGGCATTTACTAATCCTATGATCCCAGGAAAATATCATATCCCCTCTTTGGCTCAATTTCTACATTTTTAAATAGACATAAAAATAGTGCCTTACTTTCTCAGTGCCTGACTCATATTATTTATTAAATAGTAGACATTGTTTCATTATATAACTAGATTGGAACTGGGCAGGTCACTTTACCTTATGTCTCAATTTCTTCAACTGTAAAATGAAGTTGTTAGACAATGTGAGCACGTGATATCAGAACTAGATGTGAAAGTCTATGGTCCTGTCAGAGCATCAATAACAACAAATTCACTGGATGCTATTAGGTTACCATTAGAGTAGGTTTGGAAATTATTTGAAACCAGCAAAGTAAATATGAAGATAAAGAATTCAAAGCAAAGTATGGGAGAAAGGAAGAAAGGAGAATTAAGAAGAGTCACTTTTACAGATAGATTTTTACATCTACATTTATCATCTGATACTACAGTTATATCAAATATATGATTGATTGCATAGGCTATAAAGTTACTATAAAACAGTTATTTGTGCATTGCAAGAGAGTGTTTTTTTTCCAACTTCCTTTGGTAAACCAAAAAGGGAATAAGGCAGATCTCAAGTGATTTAGAAATTTTTCTTTGCAAGTTTGAGGATGCACCTGGGAGAAAGAAGCACAAGTCACATTAGGTGGTGTCCTGTGCTTTTCCCAAAGAGCGTTTTGGGAACGTCAATGTTTAAAAAAGAAAAAGCAAACAGGCAGGAAATTAAAACAGAGGGGGAAAACAAGGGGAGAGGGTAGGCACGGAAGCTAATCGCTACATTCTTGTAAGGCTCTAATTAGTGGGCTCAGTGAATCTATATGTTACATGTGGGGGAGAAAAGGTGGAAAGAGTCAATTATACATTCATCTCCACTGTCAGTAAATCTACATTTTACATCAGATAAAGTAAGCATGTGAAATTACATCTGTTTGGGAACTAACAGATGGCAGTTTTTGCATCTCGGGTCCCAAGCTTAATTTTTCTTTGTCATAATGAGTTTGGGGTCCTGAGATTCTGGTTTTCTTTCATACTTTCTACCAATATAAAGCTTCCACATAGATACCTTCTTTTTCAAACATTAACAACCCTTATGGTTTTCTCTCCTTTTAAGTACAGAAAAACATAATTCTGTACAATAATTTTATCAGTCTTGAATACAAGACTGCTTATGATTCACTTAAAATTGAACAATGGCTCTACATTGCTGGTTTTTAGCCATATTATAATCTCAACCACAAATCAGAGCTTTTTAACATTGAGTCTCAAGGACCCAGTAAAGAGGAATATATAGACCTTTTCTTAGGACAGTGTTATGATAGCCAAAAAATCAAGGCCAAACTGAATTACTTATTGAAAACATCATTGCAGCTTTTTACTGAACTAGCAGAGACTTTTCAGTGCCTATAGCAGTGTATACTGTAATTAAATATTATGGGGCCAGGTATGATGGCCCATTCCTATAATCCCAGTGCTTTAAAAGGCCAAGGCAAGAGGATTGCTTGAGGCCAAGAGTTTGAGACCTGCATAACATATCCACACCTCTATAAATATAATAATAAAAAAAAATAGCCAAGCATGATGGCAAGTACCTGTAGACTTAGCTAATTGGGAGGCTAAGATGGGAGGATCACTTGAGCCCAGGAGTTTGAGATTACAGTGAGCTATGATCACACCATTGCACTCCAGCCTGGGTGACAGAGTGAGACCCTGACTCTAAAAATAAAAAATAAATTAAAAATACATAAATACACAAATAAGTATTATGGAATCAAAAGATAAATAAGTTGAATAAATGATTAAGTAAAATTGTAAATGAGGCCTTTCTTGACCTATGTAAAGGAAATCCGCAGTCCCCCACATTCTCCTTACTGTTCTTATTTTTCCCCATTGGATTCATTGTCCTGTTACTCTACATATGTATTTGTTTATGATCTTTCTCTTACTGCTAGAATGTAAGTTCCGTGATAGAAGAGGTGTTGTTGGTGTTTTGCTTTGTATTTTTTCTGCTGCTTAATTTCCAGTGCACACAGTAGCCACACAATAAATATTTACTGTATGGATATTTAAGCAAGTCACTTCCCCTGATTCCTTCTTCAAATTATATATGTCACTTTGAAGTTAAAAACTCTCTTTATACATTATTTTCCCTTCAATCTCTACCTTTTTCTTCTTCATTTTTTAAAATTATACTTTAAGTTCAGGGATACATGTGCAAAATAGGAAGGTTTGTTACATAGATATACCTGTACCTCGGTGGTTTGCTGCATCCATCCCATTAACTATATTAGATATTTCTCCTAATGTTATCCCTCCCCAATCATCCCACCCCCTGCTATCCCTCCTCTAGCCCCCCACACCTCCTGACAGACCCCAGTGTGTGATGTTCTCCTTCCTGGGTCCATGTGTTCTCATTGTTCAACACTCACTTATGAGTGAGAACATGTGGTGTTTGGTTTTCTGTTCTTGTGTCAGTTTGCTGAGAATAATGGTTTCCAGCTTCATCCACATACCTGCAAAAGACATGAACTCATCCTTTTTTATGGCTGCATAGTATTCCATGGAGTATATGTGTCACATTTTCTTTATCCAGACTATCTTTGATGGGGATTTGGGTTGGTTCCAAGGCTTAGCTATTGTAAACAGTGCCACAATAAACATATGTGTGCATGTGTCTCTATAACAGAATGTTTTATAAACCTTTGGGTATATACCCACTAATAGGAATGCTGGGTCAAATGGTATTTCTGTCTTCCACCATTTTTGAATTAATTTACACTCCCACCAACAGTGTAAAAGAGTTCCTATTACTCCACGTCCTCTCCAGCATCTGTTGTCTCCTGATTTTTTTAATGATCGCCATTCTAACTGGCATGAGATGGTATCTCAACATGGTTTTGATTTGCATTTCTCTAATGACCAGTGATGATAAGCGTTTCTTCATGTTTTTTGCCTGCATAAATGTTCTCTTTTGAGAAGTATCTGTTCATATCCTTCACCCACTTTTGATTGGGTTGTTTTTTTCTTGTAAATTTAAGTTCCTTGTAGATTCTGGATATTAGCCCTTTGTCAGATAGGGAGGCTGCAAAAATTTTTTCCCATTCTGTTGGTTGCTGGTTCACTCTAATGATAGTTTCTTTTGCTGTGCAGAAGCTCTTAATTAGATCCCATTTGTCTATTTTTGCTTTTGTTGCCATTGCTTTTGGTGTTTTAGTCATGAAGACCTTGCCTATGCCTATGTCCTGAATGCTATTGCCTAGGTTTTCTTCTAAGGTTTTTATGGTGTTAGGTCTTATGTTTAAATCTTTAATCCATCTGGAGTTAATTTTTGTCAAAAGTGTAAGGAAAGGATCCAGTTTCAGCTTTCTGCATATGGCCAGCCAGTTTTCTCAACATCATTTATTACAGAGGGAATCCTTTCCCCATAGCTTTTGTCAGGATTGTAAAACTCAGATGGTTGCAGATGTGTGGCATTATTTCTGAGGTCTCTATTATGTTCCATTGTTTTATAATTCTGTTTAGGTACCAGTACCATGCTGTTTTGATTATTGTAGCCTTATAGTATAGTTTGAAGTCAAGTATTATAAAATTTCCAGCTTTTGTTTTCCCCCTTAGGAATGTCTTGGCTATGAGGGCCCTCTTTTGGTTCCATATGAAGTTTAAGGTGGTTTTTTCCATTTCTATGAAGAAAGTCAGTGGTAGCTTGATGGGGATAGCATTGAATCTATAAATCACTTTGGGTGTGTGGCCATTTTCACAATATTGTTTCTTCCTAATCATGAGCATGGAATATTTTTCCATCTGTTTATGTCCTCTCTTATTTCCTTCAACAGTAGTGTGTAGTTCTCCTTGAAGAGGTCCTTCACATCCCTTGTTAGTTGTATTCCTAGGTATTTTATCCTCTTTGTAGCAATTGTGAATGGGAGTTGACTCATTATTTGGCTCTCTGTTTATATGTTATTGGTGTATAGAAATGTTTGTGATTTTTGCACATTGATTTTATATCCTGAGACTTTGCTGAAGTTGCCTATCAGCCTAAGGAGATTTGGGGCTGAGACAATGGGGTCTTCTAAATATACAATGATGTCATCTGCAAATAGAGACAATTTGATTTCCTCTTTTCCCAAGTGAATATTCACCATTTATTTTTCTTGCCTGACTGCCCTTGTCAGAACTTTCAATACTATGTTCAATAGGAGTGTTAAAAGAGAGCAACCTTGTCTTGTGTCTTCAAAGCGAATGCTTCCAGTTTTTGCCTATTCAGTATGATATTAGCTGTGGATTTGTCATAAATAGCTCTTATTATTTTGACATATGTTCCATCGATACCTAGTTTATTGAGAGTATTTAGCATAAAGCACTGTTGAATTTCGTAGAAGGCCTTTTCCACATCTATTGAGATAATCATATGGAAGTAAGTCACTCCTCAGCAAATGTAAAAGTACACAAATCATAGCAAACAGTATTTCAGACCAGAGTGTAATCAAATTAGAACTCAGGACTAAGAAACTCACTCAAAACTGCACAACTCCATGGAAACTCAATAACCTGCTCCTGAATGTCGACTGGATAAATAATGAAATGAAAGCAGAAATAAAGATGTTCTTCGAAGCCAATGAGAACAAAGACACAATGTACCAGAATCTCTGGGACACATTTAAAGCAGTGTCTAGAAGGAAATTTATAGCACCAAATGCCCACATGAGAAGTGAGGAAAGATCTAAAACCGAAACCCTAATGTCATACTTAAAAGAATTAGAGGAGCAAGATCAAACAAATTTCAAATGCTAGCAGAAGACAAGAAATAAGTAAGATCACAGCAGAAGTGAAGGTGATAGAGACACAAAAAACCCTTCAGAAAAATCAATAAATCCAGGAGCTGTTTTTTTGAAAAGATCAACAAAACAGTTAGGCCACTAGCCAGACTAATAAAAAAGAAATGAGAGAAGAACAGATTAGATGCAATAAAAAATGCAAAGGGGGATATCACCACCAATTACACAGAAATACAAGCTACCATCAGAGATTACTACAAACACCTCTACACACATAAACCAGTAAATCTAGAAGAAATGGATAAATTCCTGGACACTTACACTCTCCCAAGGCTAAACCAGGAAGAAGTTGAATCCCTGAATAGACCAATTACAAGGTCTGAAGTTGAGGCAGCAATTAATAGCCTACCAACCAAAAAAAGGGCAGGATCAGATGGGTTCACAGCCAAATTCTACCAGATGTACAAAGAAGACCTGTTACCATTCCTTCTGAAACTATTCCAAACAATACAAAAAGAAGGAACCTTCCCTAACTCATTTTATGAGACCAGCATCATCCTGATAACAAAACCTCACAGAGACACAACTAAAAAAGAAAATTTCAGGTCAATATCCATGACGAGCATTGATGTGAAAATCCTCAACAAAACACTGAGCAATCGAACCCAACAGTACATCAAACAGCTTATCCATCACCATCAAGTTAGCTTCATCCTGGGATGCAAGGCTGGTTCAACATATGCAAATCTATAAATGTCATCCATTGCATAAAATCAAAGATGAAAACCACATGTTTATCTCAATAGATGCAGAGAAGGCCTTCAACAAAATTCAACAGCTCTTTATGCTAAAAACTCTCAATGTCTACTTTTAATGTGTGTCACCAGTAAACTTAACAAGTGTACTCTTTGTCCAGGACAATAATGAGAATATTTAAGCACTTTATCAAATATGTGTTGAGTGTTCCTGTATAATGGACACTCTACTATGGATTTTACATGCATAGTAGTTTACTTCTTAAAACAATCTCATGAAATGTGTTTTTCTATCCTAATTTTAAAGTTAAGAAAGCTAAAACCAAGTAAATTAACTTTTTCAAAGTTACAGTTACTGATAAAGCTGAGATTAAACCCATATCTGTCAGCTATAAAAGATCACGTTTTAACCATGAACTTTATCTGCTGTCTGGTTTTCCTCACTGCTTAGTCTTTGAGATTCTCATTCTTGAATTCAAGAATCTTCCATTCAGACAACAGAGATTTGACTTGGGCTTTATTCCTAGGTTATTCTCTTCTCCCTAGATCTCAGTCTGAAGTTTCTCAACAGTCTGTCCAAGAATATTCCTGGTATATACAGATGTTCCTATGACATAGCAATGACTTCTTTTGGGATATATCTCTCTGTTACTCCAGGTATAATGTGGAATAAATGCTCTACAAATGGATACTGTTATTAGTCAGCTCAGGTTATCTTAACAAAATGCCATAGACTGGGTGGCTTGAAGACCAGAAATTTATCATTTTTCTCACAGTTCCAGAGGGCAAAACTCTGAGATTGGGGAGCCAGTGTGGTCAGGTTCTGATGAAGTCCCTCTTTCCGTCTTACAGGTGGCCACCTTCTTACTGTGTCCTCAAGTGGTGGAAAGAGAGCAGGCTGTCTGGTAGTCTTCTTATAAGGACACTAATCTCATCCAATCAAGGCCCTACATTTATGACCTCATTTAAGCTTAATGACCTCCAAAAGGCCCTATCTTCAAATATATTCACATTAGCAGTTAGGGCTGTATCACGAATTTTGAAAGGGGACATTTAGTCCATAGCAGATATTTAAAAGCGTGTTTGCTATTTATGACACTTGTAACAGCTTTTCACTACACTTTGATTTCTAAGTCAAACTCTTCCATGCAAGGAACACTATTCATTCTTAATAAAAGAAAAATAGAACTGTTAATATTGATAAGAGTAGTACTATCTGATATAAAAGATTAACTTCTGTGGTAGCCAATGTTTAAAATCTGAAGTGAGGCCAGGTGTGGTGGCTCACACCTGTAATCCCAGCACTTTGGGAGGCCAAGGTGGACAGATCACTTGAAGTCAGGAGTTTGAAACCAGCCTGGCCAACATAGTGAAACTCCATCTCTACCAAAAATACAAAAATTAGCTAGGTGTGGTGGTTCATGCCTGTAATTCCAGCTACTCTGGAGGGTGATACAGGGGGATAGCTTGAATCCGAGAGGCAGATGTCGCAGTGAGCTGAGATCGTGCCACTGCCCTTCAGCCTGAGGGTGACAGAGGGAGACTCCAACACAGTAACAAACAAAAAAAAAAAATCTGAAGTGACTCACAAAAAGCCTTATATTCTGTTATTCACACTCTTGGGTAGCTCTCACATTGCACCTTTGATCTTCTGTGTGACCAGTAGCACAGTGATGATATGCTGTTTCTGAGATCAGATTACAAAAGACCGTGGCTTCCTTGCCCCCATCTTTAGTCTCTCCCTCTCCTTATCTTTTATAGTTCCTCTCCCCACTCTCTACTACCAGCTTTGGTGGAAGTCAGCTGCCATGTAAGGAGGCTGTTCAGGCAGCCTATGGAGATACCCATGTGGCAAGGAACAGAGGCCCCAGCAAACAGCCAGTGAGACACTGAGGCCTGCCAACAACCCTGTGAGAGAGCTTAGAAGCAGATTCTCTAGCTCCAGTTGAGCCTTGAAATGACTGCAGCCCCAGCTGACAACCTGACTGCAGCTTCACAAGAGATGCAGAGCCAGCACCACTCAGCTAAGCTACTACAGATTCCTGACTCTCAGAAACTGAGATAAATGTTTGTTGTTTTAAGTTACTAAATTACACAGAAGTAGACAAGAAATATAATCACAAACTCTCCAATTCTCAAAATAGCAGTTTATTTTGTTACTTACAAGTGGTCCAAAACAAGTGTTCTCAATGAGCAGTACTCTTTCAAGTACTGATTTGTAATTAGGAAAATTTTGTATTGTGGATGAGCCATCTTTGCATGGCTTCTAGGTTCATTGTTCTCCTTTGTATAGGCAAATAAAAAAGGAAAAACATAGAGGACTGTAAATGGAACATTTTTAATAACTAGTCATGGAAGTCGTGTGTATCATTATTTTTAAATTCCATTAGTTAGAAGTGAGTCACAAAGGCTCACCTAACAGAAGGGAAGCTGAGAATTGTAGTAGCTCTGTGTGTTCAATAGGAAGAACTTGGGGTCAACTATAGGTCTCTTCCCAAGATGTGGCTCTAACATTCTCCCTTTTGAATTCCAGACCTGAATATCAAACTGCCTATTAGACATCTTCGCTTGAAACATGACTTTTTTTTTTTTTTTTTTTTTTGAGATTGAGTCACACTCTGTTGCCCAGGCTAGAGTCCGGTGGTGTGATCTCAGCTCACTGTGAACTCCACCTCCTAGGTTCAAACAATTCTCGTTCATCACCCTCCTGAGTAGCTGGGACTACAGGTGTGAGCCACCATGTCCGGCTAATTTGTGTATTTTTAGTAGATACGGGGTCTCACATGTTGGTCAGGCTGATCTTGAACTCCTGACCTCAGGTAATCCACCCTCCTTGGCATCCTGAAGTACTGGGATTATAGGTTTGAGCCACTGCACCTAGTCTAACGTATGACTTTTTAGCATTAACATTGTTGACACTTGGGACCAGATACTCCTTTGTAGAGGGGATATCCTGCAAGTTTCAATAATTTTAGCATCTTCTCTGGTCCCTACCTACCTGAGGCCGCTACCACTCACCACCCCAAGTTATGACAAATAAAAATGTCTCCAGGCATTGACATACTCTAGAGGTAAAAATCAACTACTTGTTGTTCCAAAAACTTTGAAAGATCACCTGTTCAACAATATACTTATCATCTATTACAACAAGCTCAACTTCCTCTGATTACCTTAATTTAGAAAATAGCAGAAAATTAAACTTGTGTCTTAAATCAAGACTCTTGTGCTTGATCCTGTTATTCCTCGGCCTAGTTTGAAAGCAATCATGAAATTCTCCCAGTACTTCTTCTTTAACAAGACTCAAATAATTTTTTTGACACTAATGCCAGTATATTAGTTCATACTTTCTATAATTAAAAGACTTTAGATTTGTCTTCAGCCTTCATTTTCCTTTTCTTTTACCTCTAATAATCAATTGTCAGAGAGATTTTCTTTGAAATGAAAAACTGGGCTGGCTTTACCATGAATTTTCTGAAACTTCAGCAACTATAATTTCATTTTCTTCCTAAACTCCCATCTAAAATCAACAAAATAGAAAAAAAAATTCACTGAAACATCAAATTAAATAAAATGGCAAGCCCAAACTAGGAAGAATAACTGCCAAAGATAGTAAAGTTTGAAATTTTAAGCTTACACATCAATAACCTGTACATTCATCTAGACAAAATATTCAGGGAAAATATTTTTCTAAAGTAAATGAGGCTATTCAATAAGGCACTGACAAAAATGATTTTACTTGGATGCTGGAATTAATAAGACAAGCTGAACAGAATAATGACAAAATTCAATTTTTATAAAAAAGATGCAAATAAAATATTAGATGTAGTAACAACTTTATAGGTGGGGTCACAGAAAAGCTGGAGACATCTCTATAATACTGAGTGTCATACTACAGAATTTCCAGGTATGTTGTCATTATGTCACCAACTGGACACTCATTGTCTCCCTTTTTCCTACATTACAAAAGTGAAGAGCACGGGCTGTCTCTAAAAATCTCCCTGAACCCGGTTTAACACCATGGCATGGCAAGAGGTAACACTGACTTTGGAAATAAGCAATGATATCCACCCTTCCCAGCAGGTTACCTTTGTGTCAGAAAAGAGAAATAGTCTGAGCCACAAGAAGCTCTGCATCTGCCAATTTTTTTGTCATCTAAAAAGACAGCTACATGAAGAGAGAGACAGGAAAAAAAATCTGCAAAGTTTATTCTGAGTCACTGGGACTTTCAACTTACAGGAAGGAAAATCAAGTCAAAAGGGCAAAGAAGTGTTGCTGAGAAGTTTCCATAGACCACAGAAGGAAGCTCAAGCTGCCTGTCATAACTGCTTACTCTCCAGGCATAACTTACATTATTTATAGAAGAATAAATTATCTGATGCCAGAACTACATAAATTCAAATAGAAAAAGTTAGAAATTTCTTTGTAAAATTAGAAGAAATATCACAAATCAAAAGCAGATAAGCAGCATACAAGAAAAGGTTTATATAACGTATATGTACTTACTGAATATTATAACTAATATATTTTTTAATTTAAACATGACATGAAAGAAAATAAGACCTATAAAACTAAGAGTTTAAGGCATAGCTGCAAGACATTAACAAAAATTCCCAAAACCACAGAGGAATATAAGCCATGAGCTACTTGAAAAAAAAAAAAAAGTGTGTGGGTAGGGGAAGACTTCCAAAATAAAAGTAGAAAAAAGGCTGCATAAATATCATGCATGGATTTACATTTGGCCTCTCCAGCATGGTGGTCTTGCTTCTTTCATGGCAGCTGTCCCAAAGACAATGTTTTAAAACAAGCTGAGGCTGCATGGCCTTTTCTAAACTGGCCTTATAAGCTACGCAACATTATTAATTACATTTTCTTGATTAGGAACAACGTACTTAGTTTGCCAAATTCAAGTAGAGAGGGCAAAGAGAGCAGGTTGGCAAGGTCCACTATAAAAGAGCATGTGGAATGAAAGATATTATTTAATCCATCATTGGAAAATACAGCTTGCCAGAGCAAGATACATAAGGGTCAATTAGAAATTAGTTTTTCACACATGGTGGACATTCATCAGGTATGTTTTACAGAGAGAACAAACAAGCAATGCTTAAAACAAGTCAATTAAGTAGAGATCAGCTAGGAAAGCTCTACTCTTATCTCATTACTCCAGTGTTGAAAATAGGGAGTAAGAGTTCAATAGAAACTGTTTGAAATTAATAATAAATGGAATAAAAGTGGGTGTGATTTTCTTAAAGGTGTAAATGTCACTATCAGAAAAACTAAAAATAATATAAACTGATGGTGAAGGCAAGAGAAGAAATCTGGAAAGAAATTAAAGAATGCACATTATTCTAAAATGTGAAATCAATAGTTAATGTCTAAAATGACTACATCAAGATCTAATATTTTCCATGCACTAGGCCATATGTAAAATGTTTTCCCAGAATATAAAAACAAAATATTACTACATCTATCTTAGTTGTTTGTATCTGGAATAAGAGAGAGAAATTGGTTTTTTTGCACATTTAATATAAATACTAAGAATTTTACCTATAAAAATATATAACAATTTGTATTAACATGTTGAGACTATATTTTGGGTATTTATTTATTTATTTATTTATTTATTTTGCTAATAATGGTTTAAAGTTTTTTTGCTAATAATGCTTTAAATCTTCAAAGGTTTTGAAACTTTACCAATAAACAGTTAAAAAGTAACCACTTGAAGAAAGTAGACTATAAAATTTCATGTTATAAAAAGAAAACACACATATTAACTGAAAAAGAAAAAAGAGTGAACAGTTTTTTAAAGACACAAAAAAAGAGGAAATGTGAAAAAATATACATGTAATTAGAGACTTTTTCTGTCCTTTCAAGAAGGAAAACCATTGACTTAATAAAGGTAAAAAGAATCTCTCAAAATGTTCAAAACAAATCTTAGGAATATCTTACATACAGATGAACCCTTCAAAATTTGAAATGAGAACCATGGCTCCATCACCAAAGAAGGTTTATTTCACATTAAATAGCAGTAAATACTGTAAAGACCAATTTAAAATTTTTTGAAATATGTAAAATAAGCAAAAATATGTCATAAATCCTTAGGCATAGAAAATGAAAGCATCAAAATTCATAAGTTATAAACTATAATAAATACTAAATATACAAAAATAATAATAAGACATTCAAAAACTCAAGTATTGCTTGAAGTATTGCCAAAAATTTACAAAACATTGAGCATATAAAATAATTTTAAAAGTCTGCAACTATATTTACAGCATATTAGTAAAGCAAGACTCAAAAAATAATACATGGGCTGAAACACCTAATTTAAAAACAGAATAAAGATACATGAACTGAGCAACCAGTTCCAAACTTCAGAAAAAATATAAATAAATAAGCAAAAGGAAAGCAGAATGAAAGAACTGGTAAAGCAGAAATGAGGAATTAATAATTTTTAAAGTAATAAATAAAAATGTATGTTTTTGTATTAGAAAAAATCAACACAATAATAAAATTAAGATGCAAGAGTAAATGAACTTAAGTAAAACCAACCAAAGGAAAAAATTTAAAATTCATAAATTAAAAAAATATATACGGGTATAATTCAAGGAAAAAAATCCTATTAAATTTACCAACATTATGAAATAAATCTGAATAATGATTAAAAGTAAGATTTTCTAGAATGATACAAACTACCTAAGTATAATTGACAACAAATAGAAACCCTCTATTCGAAAGAATTTAGACATCCAAAAACTGAAAATGATAGGTGCCCCTTAAGCAAGCTCTAGGCTCTGATTGTTATAAAAGTTCTCCCCAGTTGGGAGGCTGTGGTGGGTGGATCACCTGAGGTAAAGAGTTCAAGATCAGCCTGGCCAACATGAAACCTTGCCTTTACTGAAAACACACACACACACACAAAAAAAAATTAACTGGGCATGGTGGCACTCGCCTGTAGTCCCAGCTGCTTAGGGAGGCTGAGGCAGGAGAATCACTAGAACCTAGGAGGTAGAGGTTGTAGTGAGCTAAGATCCTACCACTACACTACAGCCTACATAACAGCAAGACTCCATCTAAAAAAACAAAGTTCTCCCTGGAACTTTCAAAGAAAAGAAAACTTTGAATCTGTCTAAATAGGTCCGGATAATAGAGATAAGTATGTCTACCAATCGATTTTGAGGATAGCATAATACGAACCTCAATCTGGCAAAGGTTACACATTTAAAAAATAAATAAACCAATCTCATGAAAAGAACAGAACTCAAAATGGCCATACTGCCCAAAGTAATTTACAGATTCAACACTATCCCCATCAAGCTACCAATGACCTTCTTCATAGAACTGAAAAAAACCACCTTAAACTTTACATGGAACCAAAAGAGAGCCCACATAGCCAAGACAATTCTAAGCAAAAACAGCAAAGCTGGAGGCATCACACTACCAGACTTCAAGCTATACTACAAGGCTACAGTAATCAAAACAGCATGGTACTGGTACCAAAACAAAGATATAGACCAGTGGAACAGAACAGAGGCCTCGGAGGCAATGTCACACATCTATGGCCATCTGATTTTTGATAAATCTGACAAAAATAAGCAATGGGGAAAGGATTCCATGTTTAATAAATGATGTTGGGAAAACTGGCTAGCCATGTGCAGAAAGCAGAAACTGGACCCCTTCCTGACACCTTACACTAAAATTAACTCCAGAGGGATTAAATACTTAAACATAAGACCTAACACCATAAAAACCCTGGAAGAAAATCTAGGCAAAATCATTCAGGACATAGGCAAAGGCAAGGACTTCATGACCAAAACACCAAAAGCACTGGCAACAAAAGCCAAAATAGACAAATGAGACCTAGTCAAACTCCATAGCTTCTGCACAGCAAAAGAAACAGTCACTAGAGTGAATCAGCAACCAATAGAATGGGAAAAAATTTTTGCAATCTACCCATCTGACAAAGGGCTGATATCCAGAATCTACAAGGAACTAAAACAGATTTACAAGAAGAAAACAAACAAGGCCATTCCAAAGTGTGCAAAGGATATGAACAGACACTTTACAAAAGAAAACATATATGAAGTCAGCAAATATATGAAAAAATGCTCATCATCACTGGTCATTAGAGAAATGCACATCAAAACCACATTGAGATACCATTTCATGCCAGTTAGAATGACAATCATTAAAAAATCTGGAGACAACTGATGCTGGAGAGGATGTGGAGAAATAGGAACACTTTTACACTGTTGGCGGGAGTGTAAATTAGTTCAATAATTGTGGAAGACAGTGTGGCAATTCCTCAAGGACCTAGAAATAGAAATTCCATTTGACCCAGCAATTCCATTACTGGGTATATATCCAAAGGATTATAAATCATTCTACTATAAGGACACATGCACATGAATGTTCATTGCATCACTGTTTACAATAGGAAAGACTTGGAACTAACCCAAATGGCCACTGGACAGGGAATATGTGGCACATATACACCATGGAATAATATGCAGCCATAAAAAACGATGAGTTCATGTCCTTCGTAGGGACATGGATGAACCTGAAAACCATCATTCTCAGCAAACTGACACAAGAACAGAAAATCAAACACTGCATGTTCTCACTCGTAGGTGGGTGTTGAAGAATGAGAACACGTGGACAGAGGTTGGGGAGCATCACACACTGGGGTCTGTCTGGGGGAACTAGGGGAGGGACAGTGGGGGGTGAGGAGTTGAGGAGAGAGGGCGTGGGGAGAAATGCCAGATATAGATTACAGAGAGAAAGGCAGCAAATCACACTGCCGTGTGTGTACCTATGTAACAATCTTGCATGTTCTTCACATGTACCCCAAAACCTAAAATGCACTTTAAAAAAAAAGAAAAAAAAAGTTAAATAAGCAAGGAAATAAGAAATAGAAAAACTCCGTAATGGATTTGAGCAAACTGAAAGCAGTAGTAAATAAAATAGACAAATCATTCAATATTAGGAATTTATAATAGAATCTTGATATGGTTTGGTTGTGTCACTATTCAAATCTCAACTTCAATTGTATCTCCCAGAATTCCCACATGTTGTGGGAGGGACCTGGAGGGGGGAGTGGCGGTAATTAAATCATGAGTATCTTTCCTGCTCTATTCCGATGTGACAGTGAATAAGTCTCATGAGATCTGACGGGTTTATCAGGGGCTTCCACTTTGTTTCTTCCTCTTTCTCTCTTGGTGCCACCATGTAAGAAGTGCCTTTCACTCTCTTCCATGATTATGGGACCTCCCCAGCCATGTGAGACCATAAGTCAAGTTAAACCTCCTTTTCTTTCCAGTCTTGGGTATGTCTTTTTCAACAGTGTAAAAGTGGACTAAAACAAATATGTAATATTAATGAGTATGAAAACTTTACAATGACCTCCATAGTTGTCAAAAAGGCTAAGTACACATCACAAAGGAGTTGATTACATAAGTTATGTTAGGGTTATGTGAAAGAAATATCTGCTGCTTTTAGAAAGATTAAGCTAAGATTATAAGTATTTCAATTTTTTGCTTCATTTACCATTAAGCATGTTGAAGAGGGGAAGCTTGTTGCAGAAAAGCATGTATAATTCCCATGAATATAAAGTAAAAAATACTCAATCATAATATCCATTCTTGCAATAAAGAAATAATATTGGTCGGGCACAGTGGCTCACACCTGTAATCACAGCACTTTGGGAGACTGAGGTGGGTGGATTACCTGAGGACAGGAGCTCCAGACCAGCCTGGCCAATATGATGAAACCTGCCTCTACTAAAAATAAGAAAAATAGCTGGGCATGTTGGCAGGCTCCTGTAATCTCAGCTACTCAGGAGGCTGAGACAGGAGAATTACTTGAACCTGGGAGACGAAGTTTGCAGTGAGCTGAGATTGCGCCACTGCACCCCAGCCTGGGCAACAAGAGCAAAACTCAAAAANAAAAAAAAAAAAAAGGGAAAGGAAGGAAGAGAGGAGGGAGGGAGGGAGGGAGAGATGAAGGGAGGGAGGAAGGAATATATTAATAATGAAAATTAAACTATTTAAAAATAAAATAATTCAATGTGAAATAGATTATTATTATTAAGTCAAAATCTGTGGAAAAAGTTTTTAAATAAAATCAAAAATAGTTTCCAAAATAAAGCATGAACTCCTCCAAGGCACTTAGAAAAGGCCAAAACAATTCAATTTGAAATAAAAAGGAACGTATATAAAAGTTCTCAGGAAAAAACAAACAACAAGTGGTTTATAACGGAAGATATGGAAAAAAAAAACATTGGAGTATCAGAGCGCAAATTCTTGATAGTAAATAATGTTAGTGAGGACATAAAACATTTAGTGAGAGCAAAATCTGGTACAGGCTATTCAAAAAGCAATTGAGAGAGAACATTAAATGCAGAACTACTTTTGAAGTTTAATTCCTAGTAACATATTTTACAGAAGAACACACACACACATGCTTATTACTAGAATTCTCTGCCTAAGGAAGGCTTCATGATTACTTGAAGACTGAATTCACTATTTCTTGCTAGTAATCATTACCTTCTCCCTTACTTAGCCTCATGAGGCACTCACCTCTCTGTATCACCTTTATTTTCTCTCTCACCATCTTTACTTCTAATTCATAAATTACTTTAGGGAAGGAACCATTTCTAAGTAATTGTATATCCAGTGAGCTCTTATAACAAAAATTAAGTGTCCAACAATCTCATGTTGGATAAATACTGAACAAGAACAAAGTAAGATACAACATGTCATTAAGTTGCTGGTTACAAAACATTATATGAATCACTTTTAATATGAAAAAATTTCTTTTTCAAGCTTTTGTGGTTTTTTTAAAAAAAGATTTTAAAAATTCTCATATTCCTATTTATAGGCTCTATTTTAGAGAAAATAAAGCATAGATTCTGTATTTTGACTTTTGCATTTCTTAGTTTCTTGTCTTTTTTCACACCACAGGTGAAAAAACAGCTCTCATATTGCTAGAAAGTGTTGTGTTTATTATTCACAGATATAATGGTAACACTGGAAACAACACTCTCCTTGCTTCTTCCTCCCAGTTGTTTTACAGTGTTTTGTTTTAATAGATGCTTTTTCTCAAAGCTTGCCCATTTCCTTTAGATTGTGTAAGATTACTTTCTGTTTTCTAAAAAGCAAGGAAGAAGCCACTTAAGAAACTAAAATACATGTTGCAGGGGGCTGTCCTCTTCTGTGGCAGGGTTAAGGAAATGAGCAGAACCCGAGCATGAAAGGACAGAGGGAATAGATCTTAGGCATCTGTCACTGGAATGTGGTAAGAATCAGGCACTTGGGTGAACCCAATAATAACATTGAGGAATAGGGATTTGGAGAACAGTTCTAAATACGTAAGTTTGGAGATCTGCATAAATTGTAGAAAGTTAATGGGAAAGTAAAAATATCTGAATTAGTGTAAGTAATAATTAGTAGGATGGAAAGTCAGGAAGACCTGTATAGACAATAATTGGTATTAATAATCATACAAATCTGATTCATAAAAAGTTACTTATCTAGAAAAAAATGTACTCTGCCATTTTCAATTAAAAAACTCTAGGGCTAACTCACTGTGAAAGACTCAAAATTTGCATGATACCATTGCTTCTTTATCCTTATAGTAACCTCAGCTAAACCTAGTTCTTTTTGGTTGTAAAATTTAGGTTATTTGTTTTCATCTGTGTTCAACATAAAATGTATTGCTAGTTCTCTAGTATACCTTAAAATATCAAAATTTAAGGCAAAGTACATAAACAAGACAGCATCTAAAGTCCCTCTTTTCATTTTATTGTTGTTTTTAGGTACAATGTTACAACTTTAAACACAACAAAACAAAAGCTGTTAAAATATTTTAGTTTCATAATGTTTATGAATGTGGGTCTCTCTGAATCAAGTTTCGAACAAAGACTGATTGTCTTAGGTAAACATAATCTTGTGCCAGTAAAGTCTCCCCAGAAATTTCTGGCCAAAGTTCTCATTCTTGTGTTAAATTTCTCATGGCTCAAAGGTTCCTGGTTACCATAAAAGGAGTAGCAGGTCCCAGTATCCCTAACAAATATGCATACAACCAAGTGTAAGTAATGTTTTGAGTCTAACCCTAGAAGCCTTCAGGTTTCCCTCAGCTTAACTAAACTTTACACAGAGTTCTTCCTCAGTATAGGCCCCTGACAAACCTTTTCTTAGAATATTTATTTTAGAAAGCTTGCAATCATAAATTATTTCTCTGCTCTTTGAAATGTATGTAAATCTCCTTCCAGCTTCTTGTCAGTATTAAAGTTCAGGAATGTCCTTCTCAGTGACGCAGGACCTATCTCTTTGAAATATAAACATTGTAGGGAATAAGCACCCTATCACCCAATCTCCTTGTGAGAGTAGGAGACTAACTTCAATGGGTCCCAACTAGCAAATACAAATGGCCTAATCACAGAAAATAAAAATGCAAGCTCAGGAATAACTAATTGTGCTGGACACATTCCAGTGATCAACCTTCTCCCTAAAGCCCACCAGTACTTTTCCATGCGTTCATTCCAATGTTTAAAAACCTTCCCACCTTTTCCTTAGGTGAAGTTGATTTCAATCTCTCTATTTTTGCAATCACCTTGAATAAAATCTTCTTCACCTGTTTAACTTTGTCCAGTGTAATTTTATTTTACAAGCCTAAGATGAGCATAATCTAGGCAGAGGAACACAATTACCTATTTGAACATGGCTTTCTAAAGGATGAAGTTTTTGCAGAATGTTGATATATATATATCAAACATATATAAATATATATATATATAAATATATATATATCAAATGTTATATATCAAACTTGTTTTTAATTTTCAAAAAATAGAAAGTTTCAGTCTGTAATCTCAGCATTTTGGGAGGACAAGGGAGGAGAATCACATGAGGCCAGAAGTTCAAAACCAGCTTTGACAAGATAGTGTAACCCCACCTCTACAAAAAAATTTTTTTAAATATTAGCAGCCTGGCCTGGTGGCACATGCCTGTAGTCCCAGTTATTTGGGAGGCTCAGGCAGGGGGATCACTTGAGCCTAGCAATTTGAGGCTGCAGTGAGCTATGATTATGCCACTGCACTCTAGTCTGGGCAACAGAATGAGATTCTGTCTCAAAAAAAGTATCTAAGCCATTTGCTTATACAAAATCTGTGATAATTAGAACTAATGACATGACTGTATAACTTTGAAAAGTTATACCTGGAAAAACTGAAATATAAAAGAGATGTAACAACATACTATAACAACATGGACAATGGGAATTGTGTATATTCAATAAATTTCTGAAAATTAATAGTGAAAATATCAGTGAACGCTAGAAAGCTGCTTTAGTTTGAACTTGTCAAAAGGACCATGATACTTGAAAATTAGAATTTTGACAGCTTGCTATAAATTATACACTAAGATATTGTGCCTGATATGAGTAGAAATGCTTTTAACTATGGAAAAGTATAAGATTAGCCTAAAAAAGTATTTGAATTACGATCTTATCACTACTAATTTAAAAAGTAACATAGAGCAGACTTGACATTTAGAAGAGTCTCTTTACCTATCCCCGTTTGCTTCATTTAAAGCCATATGATGTGAGTTTTAATATACGTTTGTTATATTATTCTTTGTTTTAAGAATATAAACAGATATGACATTCTTAAAATTCTCAAGATTTTCATGACATCAACAAAAGGATAAACAGAAGTATGAAAAAAATCACTTAGCCACATGGATAGAAACGAGGCTACAGCTCTGGTTAAAGTGCACCATTTTTTTATATGCTAAAGTGCTAAAATATTTGCAATATGTTTCATAATTTTAAGTAGTAAAAAAACTTTTTACCCACAAAGTACAAAAATAACACATCTGCCAAAGAAAAGCTACAGATTAAAAAAAAATGAGACATGAATAAAAAGATAAATTGATCAGTTGCATTTTTAGTATTCCTCTTTTCAAAGAATATACTGTTTTACTTTATTTTTCATGTCTTTCTTCATTAACAGACATTAACAGGCTTTGCTGAGTGGTACTGTTACTGGTGATGAATCTATACGCGTCTACAGCAACCTTAATTCTTGCCTCCTTGGAAGAAAGAGTTTGACTGAGGGGCATAATGCACAGTGCCAGATCAACGCAAATCTTACAGCAGCAGTAAAGGTTTATTAAAAAGTTTAGGGCAGGAACAAGAGGAAGTGAAGTACACTTGGAAGAGGGCCAAGTGTGCAACTTGAGAGACCAAGTGATCGGTTTAACCCTTGACTCAGGTTTTTATAAGTTGGCATACTTTTGGAGTCTTGCATCCCTTCCCCACTGATTCTTCCCTTGGGATGGGTTGTCTGCATGTACAGCAGCCTGCCAGCGCTAGAGAAGGGCCACATGTGCAGTGTGTTTACTGGAGTTCTATGCATGCTCACTTGACGCATTCTTCCCTTACTGATTAAATGTACCTGAGAGGTTATATAACAGTTAAAGTCCACCATTTTCCTATTAATGCACAAGCTTGAATTGAGCTGACTCACTCAATTCTTGAGATCTTATTGAGAAGCTGCGATCACAACTTTCAGGTGTTTTTATCTGTTGGGAGACTGCCTCTCCTTGGTGCTGGCTGTGAGCAATTTTTGCTTTAGAGAGACAGTTCAATACCGTCTGATCATTACTTGGTGGTTGCCTGACATTTCTGGTGGTTGGTTGGGGGGCACTCTCCTTCTCTGCTCATATCTAACTAGCTACCTACCGTAACATTTCCCTCCGCAAGAGTCCAAGACCCCAATTATTTTGGGAAAATGCACAAATGTCAGTCTTCTGTAACTGCTTCCTGCTGACAGAGGGGTGGCGGTGGTTGTTCCGTAGTCTTGGCCTCTTACTAGCTTTCAGGGCAGGGTGGCTCTGTGGGTTGGCGAAAGCAGTATCCAGCCAGGTCCAAGGGAGACAGGGGCAGAATGTCCCTTCTGTCATGTCCCACTGATGGGCACTCTAGGGGTCCTCTGTAGAAGGGTGGTTCTTGAATACTGAAAGCACGTATTCTTCACTGAAGATTATCTGGAGCTTGATGGCCTGAAGGTGAAAGGAGCCAAACCGGGTTATTAGATTTAGAGGACATGGACCAAAAAGGAGCAAAAGTAGACCAACAAGTGGTCCTAAAAAGGGAAGAATCCAGGAGAACCATTTCCAGGTTCCTTCCCAACTTAACCAAACTGAGAGGCTTGTTCCCATAAACTGGAGGCTTGATTTAGGAGTTTTCTGATGTTATCTCGTTGATTTTCCTAGTTGATTTACACAAAAGCAACATTTTCATCTAAGGCTAAACAAATTCCTCCCTGTGCTGCTATTAAGATATCTAGTCCTTGACAATTTTGGAGGACTTCAGCTGCTAAAGAGTTTATTTGTTTTTGCATGGTTGTTAAGGTTTTAGCCACGGCATCAGTGTTGTTGGCTATTTCCTTTGAGAACTGGCTAGAGGTTAAGGAGACTTTTGTGATTCCAGTAATTCCATTTCTCATATTGGCTATAACACTGAGTCTCAGGAGCAGGAGAGGGGAATTAGTTGGATAGGCTTCCTCACCCTGGGCAAGATGGAATGCTCAAAGACTGGTACTGGAAAGGAGAGATTACCAGGAACTATAAAGATGTCCAGGGATACATAGCCTATGGTACAAGTTCCAGTCCAGCTAGGAGGGAGGCATTGGTGAACTGATTAGCCAGATATAGAAAGCTCCTTGGGTTTTAAGAAAAGTAGGGGTGTTAAAAAAATAAGGCAGTGAGGGAGGTTCAAAAAATTCCTGGGTGCTGACACACCCAGGTAGCTGGTGGCTATAGTTAGGCCTGCTAAGACTTGGATGCATAGAGTTTGGCTGTTTAGATCCTTTGATTTTATTTTCCCAAAAAAGATAATTTTGAGTTTAGTGTAATAAGACCCATTCTTCTGTAGAGCTGGGGTTTGCAATTTGCAGATATTGGCTATAATGAGCAGGCTGGAATCAGAAAGTGATTACTGCATGAGCTTGGACATCCCTGGCAAAACTGGACAGACTTATCTAGCAAAGCTCCCCAAGGAAAGGTAATATCTGGAGGTTTGGGGAATCTTGGTTGCTGGTAGAATTTGTTATGGGTATATGTGTGGTAGGTCTGTTGGTTAGGCTCTACAGTGAAAGTAACATTACAAACTGTACAGGGAAGAATGCCTACATTCATTACATTTTTCCTTTTGGTTATGTCACAATTAGGGGCTATTCCCATTAAACCAACCTTAGAAAAGAGGGGCCTGACAATGAGAGGTTCCCTGAAGATATCAATGAAATCTTGCTTTACTTTTGCAAGAAGACTATTTGCAGGCCCAAACATCCTTTTCAGATTAGGGTCTCATTCATAGAAACTATGTAATTCCACCTCTATGCTTGTCCTGTCTCTCAGTGAAGCTGGATAAGCTCTCTCTGGTGTTTCAGTAGAAGAGTTAGTACAAATCCCAGCACTTTGGGAGGCCGAGGCGGGTGGATCACGAGGTCAGAAGATTGAGACCATCCTGGTCAACATGGTGAAACCCCGTCTCTACTAAAAATACAAAAAAAAAAAAACATTAGCTGGGCATGGTGGCGCGTGCCTGTAATCCCAGCTACTGAGGAGGTTGAGGCAGGAGAATTGCCTGAACCCAGGAGGCGGAGGTTGCAGTGAGCCAAGATCGCGCCATTGCACTCCAGCCTGGGTAACAAGAGTGAAACTCCGTCTCAAAAAAATGTTAGTACATAACCAGCAATTGATGTAGTAAGGGAATCCTGCACTTTGGATCAATTGCTGAGCTTTTTTTCATAATGGGAAATCAGGATGATAGTGTGCTGTGCGCTGCTAGTAAAATGGTGATTATGAGAACCCGCAGGAGCAGACCCATGGCGACCTATGTGATTGTAAAAGAGAGAAATTGGTCACAAAGCAAGCTGCTGCTAAAACTCCTGGTAATGTACAAGTTAGAGTTAAAATAGTGGTAATAATCAGATAAATTGCAGTAAAATTCTGGATATTGGGACCAACTTACTTTGAGGTGAGAAAGCATTACTTATGTTTTCACTTAAAGAAGAATTTCAGATCTTCCAGTGCCTTGCAAGTATTTTCAGGAGCTGCGGGTGTTGCTTCTGGCTCTGGTGTGCTGGGTCCTTTCCACGACTTCCCTTGGGTGTATTATATCCAGCAGGCAATCTCTGGTATTTTAATGGCTATGAGAGGGGATAATAGAACAGTGAAGGGGCCCTTCCAGAGTGGAGTTAGTTGGGAATTTGGGAATTCTGTTCTTCCAGGCTTTAATGAGAACTAGTGAGCTTAGAGGATATAGATGTGGGTATTTTTCCCCTTCTGATTTTGGGTTTCCTTCATATTCCTGGAGAGCCTGATGGAAGCCTGCTAAAGAAAAGACATACTAGGTGATTTTTCGCATTTTCTTAATCTGGTGATAAGTCTGAATATATAAATTACCTACCATATCAGGCCTTGAAAGGGCTTAATTGCAAGGGAACCTTGGGGGCAATACAGATGCAAAGGACAGCTAAAGGTGAGAGGGCTACACTCATGGCTATGCTGTTTCCTGGCAGAGTTTAAATGAAGGATGGACCATTGTCATCCTGCAATGACCTGGGGAGCTCAAACCAGGGAATGAGTGTTTTTTTTAAGGGGAATTTAGCTACTTCCCATACCTTTCAGTCCTTGTGAAGCAGTCATCTACACATGCAGTGAAGACATCTACACAGACCAAGAGGTATTCATATCTGTAGAATGTGGGAACTGAGTGGAGTCCATCTGCCAGTCCTCCTCTGGGTGTGCACCTCTCCATTGAATGGAACTTACTCATGAAAGGGGCCTCCATCTCTGGGGATTAGTTATGGAACACAAGGTGGATGCTTGGCAAACCAGTTGAATAGTTTTGTTTAGTATCTTCCCACTGAACACTTATTTACAAATTTGCCCTACACTGTCCTTTCCAAGGTGGCAGGAGTCAGGTAAACTCTTGATGACTTTTCATTGGGAGGCTTTAGGTAGATGGAGAAGTTCTTCCAACCTGTACCATTTGTTCATTTCTTCTTTATATCCATGTAAAGTGGCCCAATCTATTTCATCCTTAGTGTATTACAGTTGGGAACTTCACTGGGGAGGGAACAAGGCCTCCATGAATGTATTGTTTGAGATGCCTGCCTCTTTAGCTTTTTTGTTAGCTAGCCCATTTTCTCATGCACTTTAATCAGAGTTCCTTGTTCTCCTTTACAGTGCACTACTGCCACTTCCTGGGGCAAATGAACAGCCTCTAGTAGCTCTAATATTTGAGGCCCATACTTAATAAGAATATCCCAAGCTGTTAGATACCCATTTTCCTTCTAGATAGCCATGTGTGCATGAAGCACCAGAAATGGGTATTTGGAATCTGCACACATGGTTATTCATTATTTTTCCCTCTAGTTTTAGGATTCTGGTCAGCACAATGAGTTTAGCTAGTTGTGCTGAAATTCCTGGGGACAGAGCTTTAGCCTCTATAACTTGGTGAAGGGACACTATAGCATAGCCTGCCTATCTGGTTTCATTCCTGTCAAAGCAACTGCAATCTGACAACCTTATTCCTTCTGAATTATCTAGGGGCTGATACTTTAAGTCTTCCTAGCTGGCATACATTTGTTTAAGTATCTCACAACATGAATGTTTTGAGTTATCTTTTCCTGGTAGTTGGAGTAAGGAGGTTGGGTTAAGGGTAGAACACCATTCAACAGACTGCTCAAGTTTTATAACAACAGGACTTGGTACGTTAGCAATCTGTTGTCAATGAGCCACTGTGTTTCCTTTATGCCCAATGAAGGGCCTATTTTGTGGTACATCAGGAGCCGTACTGACTGTCCCATTGTGATTTTGAGGGCCTCCTCAAGTAAGAGGGTTGCCACAGCAACTACCTTGAGAAAATGTGGCCACCCGTATGCTACTGGGTCTAGATTCTTTGAAAAGTAACCTACAGGATGATTGATTGACCAGTTTGAGTTAGAACTCCTATGGCTACACCTTGCCTCTAACTGATGAAAAGATTTGATTAGTATGGGTGCCCCAAGGGCAGGGCTTGTGAGAGGGCAGTTTTTAGTTGCCTAAAGGCTTCTTGATTCTTTTCTCACAGAAGTGGGTCCCTATCAGCCCCTTCTTTTGGAGCCTGATATAAGAACTTAACAATTTCACCATATCCCAGTATCCAAAGTCTGCAATACCCTAGAAAAGCCCGAAGTTGCTTTTGAGTCATTGGGGTGGATATTCTAAGGATAGACTGTATCTGTTCCAGAGGGAGCTTATGTTCTCCAGGGGTAAGGAATATTCCCAGGTATTAGACCTCTTGTGTTAGTAGCTGTGCCTTGGCTTTGGACACCTTGTGCCCTCTGTGTGCAAGAATATTTATGTCTTTTTTTATTGAATTTTAGTTTTGGTGGTACATATGAAGAACATGTAAGATTGTTGCATAGGTACACACATGGCAGTGTGGTTTGCTGTCTTCCTCCCCATCACCTATATCTGGCATTTCTCCCCATGTTATCCCTTCCCACTGTCCCTCCCCTAGATCCCCCCCAAAAAGACCCCAGGGTGTGATGCTCCCCTCCCTGTGTACATGTGTTCTCATTGTTCAATGCCTGCCTATGAGTGAGAATATGAGGTGTTTGATTTTCTGTTCTTGTGCCAGTTTGCTGAGACTGATGGTTTCCAGGTTCATCCACATCCCAACAAATGACATAAACTCACTGTTCTCTATGGTGGCACAGCATGCCATGGTGTATATGTGCTACATTTTCCCTGTCCAGTCTATCATCCATGGGCATTTGGGTTGATTCCAAGTCTTTGCTATTGTAAACAGTGCCAAAATGAACATTCGTGTGCATGTGTCCTTATAATAGAATGATTTATAATCCATTGGATATATACCCAGTAACGGGATTGCTGGGTCAAATGGAATTTCTATTTCTAGGTCCTTGAGGAATTGCCACACTGTCTTCCACAATTGTTGAACTAATTTACACTCCCATCAAGCCTGTAAAAGTGTTCCTATTTCTCCACATCCTCTCCAGCATCTGTTGTCTCCAGATATTTTAATGATTGCCATTCTAACTGGTGTGAGATGGTATCTCAATGTAGTTTTGATTTGCATTTCTGTAATGACCAGTGATGATGAGCATTTTTTCATATGTTTCTTGGCCTCATATGTGTCTTATTTTGTAAAGTGTCTGTTCATATCCTTTTGAATGGGCTTGTTTTTTTCTTGTAGACCTGTTTGAGTTATTTGTAAATTCTGGATATCAGCCCTTTGTCAGATGGGTAGACAGCAAAATTTTTTTCCCATTCTGTTGGTTGCCGATTCACTCTAATGACTGTTTCTTTTGCTGTGCAGAAGCTGTGGAGTTTGATTAGCTCCCATTTGTCTATTTGGGGTTTTGTTGTCAATGCTTTTGGTGTTTTAGTCATGAAGTCCTTGTCTATGCCAATGTCCTGAGTGGTTTTATGATTTTCTTCTAGAATTTTTATGGTGTTAGGTCTTATGTTTAAGTCTTTAATCCATCTGGAGTTAATAAAGAAAACTTCAGGCCAATACCCATGATGAACATAGATGCAACAATCTTCAATAAAATACTGGCAAACTGATTGCAGCAGCACATCAAAAAGCTTATCCACCATGATCAAGTAGGCTTCATCCCAGGGATGCAAGGCTAGTTCAACATACACAAGTCTATAAACGTAATTTACCACATAAACAGAATGAAACATAAAAAACAAATGACTATCTCAACAGATGCAGAGAAGGCCTTTGACAAAATCCAACAGCCTTTATGCTAAAAACCCTCAATAAACTAGGTATTGATGGAATGTATCTTAAAATAATAAAAGCTATTTATGATAAACCCACAGCCAGTATCATACTGAATGGGCAAAAACTGGAAGCATTCCCTTTGAAATCTGGCACTAGACAAGAAGGCCCTCTCTCACCACTCCTATTCAATATAGTATTGGAAGTTCTAGCCAGAGCAATCAGGCAAGAAAAAGAAATAAAGGTATTCAATTAGGAAAGGAGGAAGTCAAATTGTCTCTATTTGCAGACGACATGCTTGTATATTTAGAAGATCCCATTTTCTCAGCCCAAATCTCCACAAACTGATAAGCAAGTTCAGCAAAGTCTCAGGATACAAAATCAATGTGCAAAAATCACAAGCATTCCTATACACCAATAACAGACATAAAGAGAGGCAAATCAAGAATGAACTGCCATGCACAATTGCTACAAAGAGAATAAAATACCTAGGAATACAACTAAAAAGAATGTAATGGATCTTTCAAGGAGAACTACAAACCACTGCTCACCAAAATAGGAGAGGACACAAACAGATGGAGAAACATTCCATGTTCATGATTAGGAAGAATCAATATTGTGAAAATGGCCATACTTCCCAAAGTAATTTACAGATTTAATGCTATCCCCATCAAACTACCAATGACCTTCTTTACAGAACTGGAAAAAAAAAATCTTAAACTTCATATGGAACCAAAAGAGAAGCCTGCATAGCCAAGTCAATTCTAAGCAAAAAGAACAGAGCTGGAGGCATCACACTACCTGACTACCAACAATACCACAAGGCTACAGTAATCAAAACAGCATGGTACTGATACCAAAACAGAGATATAGACCAATGAAACAGAACAGAGGCCTCGGAGGCAATGCCACACATCTACAGCCATCTGATCTTTGACAAACCCGACAAAAACAAGCAATGGGGAAAGGATTCCCTGTTTAATAAATGGTGTTGGGAAAACTGGCTAGACATGTACAGAAAGCAGAAACTGGACCCCTTCCTGACACCTTACATGAAAATTTAATGTCTAGACTAGATGTGGGATTCCTTTCTTGTGGGAGAGCAGATTAACAGATAATCTGCATACTGTAGGAGACCCTCCTGTCTCCCCTTCAAGAGTTATAACCTGCAAGTCTCCAGCCATGGCTTCCCCAAACAAATGGGGACCATCTCTGTAACCTTGTGGAAGTACTGTCCAGGTAAGCATTGAATTCTTTCTTTTTTTTTCTCCTTTTTTTTTTTTTTTTTGAGACGGAGTTTCGCTCTTGTTACCC
>NW_016107603.1:538762-567005 GCF_001604975.1 Cebus imitator
TCTGGCATCACTAAAATGAGTGATAAAAGACAGTTGCCAAACACAGACAATACAGAGGAGGAGTAAACTTCCAGGTTATGAGTCCCCAATTTACCCCCATCAGCTGAGGGGATTTGGAGAATAATTGCCCAGTGAAAGAGATAAACATGAAGCAGGTCTCTCCTGTGTTCAAAAGAAAACTTGTATTTCTACCTACCACATCCAAAGAAGCCCTTGGCTCCATCACTATAATGGTGATGTCTGATCCAGGAGCCAGCCAGAGCATAGGGCCCCTTCAGCTCAAGGCCATCAGGGATTGGGATTCTGTCCCAGGGTTCCTTCAGTGCTCAGGGCAATTCTGTTTCCAGGGGATGAGCTTGTGGCAGAGGGGCAAAGCTGTGCAGAGCATTTTTCCATCTGTCTCATTGGGGCAGTTGGCCTTCCAGTGGCCTGGCTTCCCACACTGATGGTATTTGCCTGGAAAGATATTCCAAGAGCAATCTCAAGGGGCTTAGCAGACTTGCAGGGCAGCAAGTAGTTGGAGCTGCTGCTTTTCCTTTTGCCTCTCCTTTCCTGAACCCTTTCCTCTTTCACTAGGTCCTGATTGTAAAAGACTAAAGAAGTTATTTTGAGGATGTCAACCATAGAGGTATTGGGACCCAGTGTGAGATTTGGCGTTTTCTCTGAATATCTGGGGCTGCCTGAGTTAGAAAATGATCTTTTAGGACCAGTTGCCTTACTGGTGTCTCTGGGTCTATGTTAGTATGTTTCATTAGAGTCCCTTGTTCCCTCTCTAGGACAGCAATGGGTTTTCAAGATGGGCTTGGACTACTAAGGTCAATTTATTAGAGTTCACAGGCTTTGCTCTTCTAGCTTGCATACCTTCTGCCAGAAAGATGAACATGTGGTTCTTTGCCCATATACCCCCCTGGGTATTGTAATCCCAATGAGGTTGACCTGGGGAACTGTCGTGGCTCCCACAGGGTCGCCACCAGGGACCATCGTATGCATTGCATTTGCAAATTGTTGGCCCCTCCGTAATGAAGTCATATTCTGTCTTAGAGTTTTCTCTAGTATGACTGATAAATCCCTCCCAGTGATTTCAAATGTTAAGCCCAGTTTATGGAACCCTTTGATGTATTTGTCAGAGTCCTTTATAAACTTTCCAAGTTCTGTTTTAATTTGGCTCAAGTCCTGCATAGTGAATGGAGTCTGAACTCTAGTGGATCTACTGGGGCCACTAACCTATTGAAGGGGGCATAACTTTAGGGTCTGATGTCCAGGGGATGACCTTAGGTAGAAAGTGGAAGGCTCTGGGGCTGGGAGATTTGGATATAACCGAGTAGAAAGGACAGTGGGGTTTGAGCTAAGCTCTGCTCTTGGTTCCTCTGGGACTTCAGCCCTAGGTAAACTCAATAATGGGTCTCCCAAACCAATTGAAGGGGGCTGCCTTATGATGCTTATTACCATGGCTGGATCTCTTTTATAAGCCTGACAAAGAACAGGGTTGCTTTTCAGGGCATAAAGTCCCATACATAGGGGTTCTGTCCATTTTTCCTCTGGTTGTAAAATAACTCTATTTGATAGAGCATATTAAAATTTAGGCTTCCACTTTCCAGCCAAAATTCCTTGTCCTGAAGTTTGTATTCAACATAGTTTGTGTTATAGAACAATACTAGCCTTTTCTCTTTTCCAGTTCTTGAGAATGCATGCGAGGGATGTGCCCTGTGGTATGGAGCAATAGTTTTCCCAGTTCTTGAGGATGCATGCTAGGGGTGGGTCCTGTGGTATGGAGCCATGATTACCCATCCATGAAGACAGAGCAAAGGAGAAAAAAAGAAAAAAGAAGGCATCCCCTATTAGTTCTATGTTATCTTTAATAGGTGTCCCCATTTGTGAGTTGGATTCTGGAATGAACCTGTCTTACCATGTACCCTTATCATTTCCCATCTCATTACAATTACCTGAGAACAGAAGAGATACCAAAGTGAACAGTGGGCCCTGTCTGGTTCTTCCTTGGGGTTCCAAGTGAAATGCTCTTACCATATACCCCTAACCTTGCCTTCACTTCTGTTCTAATGGAAATCTTTCAGCCTGGGACCGACCTTCATCTCTGTCCAGCCAACATCCCTGTCTCCATCACCTTATAGTGACTCTTGCTGGCAGTGTTCCAGCAAGAAAATTATCTCTTTTCATAGATTCCCATTTCCCTAAGGAGATGAGAATCCTGTTTTTCAACTAACGTCCAAAAAGGAGGGAACTTCTCTCCCTTTGAATATGACCTTGAATGTCTTGATGCACGTTGGGAAGGGCATGGTAGTGATTAGAGAAGTGGAGGCTACAGGAGGAACTGGGAGGAGATGAGAGGAAAACTCACAGAAAGCCTTCATACACTTACAAAAACAGCAGCTCTTAGATTAGAGAGGGCAATGCTTATTTGCCCTCTCGACATAAAGTAGTAACCTCCAGAAGCATTAGGGCTTGGGATATGAAGTCACAAATGGCAAAGGAAGAATTTTCCCTCCTCCAAAGGGGTGCTAACTCAAAAAAAAAGCAAGTAAACGGGATCCTTAAAGGGCCACAGAGTGAGGCCTTATGCAGACAGACAAACCCCTACAAAAGCCACCAGGAAAATTTGGTCCTAACGCATAACAGGAACAAAAACATTTGGAGCTGGCAGAGCCAGAGTTCCAATTAGTATCTATCCTGGCAGTGTGCCAGCAGACAGGGGAAGGGCTGGAAGCCAGCTGAGCTGGTAGGGTAAAAACAAATATAACTTTTAGGGAATATCTGCAAGTGAGTCAGTGTCTTTGCTGCTGCACAAATGCATCAAGAGCTGAGAGCACATGAATAACATGAAGTGAGTGTTTAAGAAGTCATGTGGCATACTAAGTGAAAGCAAAGAGGAAGATTGGCCCCTGAGGTAGATGGTCCAGTGGATACACAAGGCCATTTTAGAATACTCACAGAGAAAATGGGAGAATAGGCTGGGCGCAGTGGCTGATGCCTGTAATCCTAGCACTTTGGGAGGCTGAGGCAGGTGGAGTGCCTGAGCTCAAGAGCTCGAGACCAATCTGGGCAACATGGTGAAACTCTGTCTCTACTAAAATACAAAAGGAATTAGCAGGGCCTGGCAGCGTGTGCCTGTAGTCCAAGCTACTTAGGAGGCTGACGCAGGAGAACTGCGTGAACCCTGAAGGCGGAGACTGCAGTGAGCTGGATCGTGCCACTGCGCTTCAGCCTGGGCAACAAAGAGCGTCTCTGTCTCTTAAAAAATGTAAATAAATATATAAACAAGAAAAAGGGGGAACAGGTGGTGTGGGTTAGTGGGAGTTAGTTTCAGTTGATAAAGCAGAGGAAACCCCAGACATTGCACAGTTTCAGGCTTTCGTCCTAACACTCACAAGCCTCCTGTCCAGGAGGGCCATCAGTGGCTCAGTCCTATTCCACGGAGACTCCAAGGTCCTTTCCAACCCCAAGAGCCACCCATCAGGGTGAGCTGAGAGATGAACTGGAGGGAGTAGAGCCACTGTGGCCAAGAGGAATCATTCTGGGGGTTCGTTAATAAACAGGAGCATGAAAGGGAAGAAGAAAATTGTTTATGGGGATTGAACACCACCAACCAAAGAAAGTAAGGCATATAGGTGTTTTACCACTGAGGAAAGTATGTTACCAAACCAAAGGTTTGTATGGAACGTATGTAACATATCAAAGTATGTTACTGAGAGTTAACTGAGGTTGTCTGTAGCAACCTCAATTCTTGCTTTCTTGGTGAAAAAAATTTGACCAAGGAACACCAGGTAGAGTGAAAGAATTTCAGAGCAGGAGAAAAAGTGTATAAAAATGTTTAGAGCAGGAATAAAAGGAAGTACACTTGGAAGAGGGCAAAGTGGGCAACTTGAAAGATCAAGTGCTCAGCTTGATCTTTGACTTAGGGTTTTGTATGTTGGCATACTTATGGGGTGTTACATCCCTTCGCCTCTGATTCTTCTTTTTGGGATATATTATCTGCATGAACAGTGGCCTGCTAGCATTTGGGAGGGGTCACATATGCAGTGCATTTATGGGAGCTGTATGCATGCTCATTTCAGGCATTTTTTTCCTTATCAGTCAAATGTCCCTACAAGGTCATATTTAAACTCTGCCATTTTGCCTCTCAGTGTGCATACTTGAGCCTACTCACCCAACTACTGAGATCTTATAGGGAAGTTGCTGATCACCACCTTCAGGTGTTTCTGTTTATTGGGAGCCTGCCATTCCTGGTGCTGGTTGTGACCAATTATTATTTTAGAAAGACAGTTAACAACTACCTGATCATCATCTGATGATGGCCTGATATCTGACATTTCTGTTGTGTGTGTTTTGAGGTGAAGATGCCCTCTCCTGCCCTGTTCTTTTCTGACTAGCTACCTACTATTAAAAGTAAAACTATATCTGGATTCCATAACATGATACTCAGATGAAATTTCAAAATCTTTCAAGACATTTATGAATCATTGACTTTTGGGGTTGTTCTACTAGGCTCGCTTTAATGAAAGCTCTAGCAAGGACACAGCAGAAAATATTTTGAATTTGGGTGTGCCTCTTAAAAAAGATTGTCTTCATTTCAAGTAGGGTCAGTCTGGCCATTTGGAGATAAATATATACATAGGTTAGTGGCCACATCTCTCCAAATAGCTTCAACATCCCTTCAAATTACACATTTTCCATTTTCATTCCTCAAGTCACACTAACAGTGTTACAGATGCTGCAAGTTTTTTTAGTAACATTATTCTGCTAACTTGTCTTGAAAGTATCACTGTATAATGCATTGTTACTCTGAATTCTTAGTTTCACTTTGGCATAAAAGGCATACTTGCCTTTTATAGGCAGGCATGTGTTGCCTTTAATAAGCAGGGGTATCTCCTGCTTACCATCTTATTTTTAATATAAAATTAACAAGTTTTTATGCTTCTATGCAGTAACAGACTCTTCACATAGAGACAGCAGGGTTTGTAGCAAAGAGTATAATAATAGTAGGGCATCAAGTAAGTCGATAGAAGGAGACCTTCAAATCCATCTCCTTGAGGAATTCTGGGCTGAAGATTTTATAGGAATCATGGAGGTCAAGGGGCTGTAGGATTGGAGATGTTGATTGGTCAAAGTAATGGGGATGAAATCATCGGGATGCATTTTTTGGTGAGTCAGCTTCTTGTTGCACCCTTTGGACTTTAGCTGATGTCAGTAGAGTCCTTCAGACTAGCTGTGATCGGCAGGGTCCTTCAGACCAGCCAGTGCCAGTGAGGTCTTTCAGGTCAGCTGAGTCAGTAGTTTCATCAATGCATAGTATCTGAAAGACTATCTCAAAGGGAAAACAATGTTCTATAATGTTCAAATTGCTATCTGTACAAAGGGCAACTATAGTCTTGTCATGGCATCTATGTGATTCTAGGACAAAACAGCTATGATGAAGCAGGTCTGAGAGCAGGCTGACTTCATGATTAATGCTGAATGTGCTGCAAGCTCGGTTTCATTTCTCCCCCTCCCTTTTTCCCTGAATAATTTTATAAAGTTTGTGTGAGTGGTTTCATTTTGATGAAGATAAGTCTTAATATCAACTGGGCAAGACTCATATATTACACAATCTTGAAAAAAATATGTTCATATTATTTTACCTGAGTAATTTTATCCAGTTTAAATACACCGATTATGTATATTATGATATTAGATCATTGTTCTTTTTTCCATTATTTACCAAACCAAGAATATCTTTCAACATAAATAGTTTTTACATTACGATAATAATATATCTCAGAAAGTCAACACTTTAAAACTTGATAAATACAATTTTAGTTATCTTGGGTCTTTTGAATACATTAATTAGAAACATTAATCAAACTGTCTAGAGAATTCATGTTACATTTACTCACACCAATTGTTATAACTCAGGTTCTTGGAATTAGGCACACTCTGATCTTAGTTACTGAAAATAATAAAAAGTCATAGTGTCATTACAACAGGATAACTGGACAAGTTGGTGAAATGTCCAAGTGGGCAAAGGTAAGATGATTTAGACAGGTGTCAGTAACTGAAAAAGTCAAATTCAGGAGAGAGAGGGGTATGGTAGAATAAAGATTGGTGAGAACCAATTCTTTGAGACAGGGTGAGAAGAATGAATGCTCTGGGTAGCTGTTCAGCTTATAGAAAGACATATACGTAGTTGAAGGTAAATAGTACAGAATTCAGCTCAAATGGAGAAAGAACTATCAAAAGCAAGCAGCCTCAGGTTTCTAGAAAACTGGGATGTAAGTCATCACAAGATACTGGATGTCGAGGCCAACCCAAATTGGAAACGAGAAGCCAGATCGAAGCTTTTTCATTCTGATTTGGCAAAAATGGCATTTAAGAAGTGATGAGATGTTGTAACATTTAATATCCAATCATGACCAGGGCTTACTAACGCCAGTCCAGTAACAGTACAATGAAATATAGGCCTCAGTTAAAAGGCTCGGGCTACTGTTCGGGAGTGTACTGAGCTCCTGAACAGTCAATAATTGTATGTAGGGACTTTAGGACAACAGCCTGTTATTGACCATGGTGGGAGTATTTATTTCATGGAAACAGGCAAATGCTGAAAATCAGGACTCCTCTTTCCCCTAAAACCCTGTAGTCACTTACTATCACATACCTGTTATTCATACAGTTGACCTTTTAACAAAGTGGGAGTTAGGTGAATGAAACCTCTGTTCAGAAGAAAATCCGCTTATAATGTTTGACTCCCCAAAATCTTAACTACTTCTAATAGCCTACTGTTGACTGGAAGTCTTACTGATAATATACAGTTGATTAACATATACATTGAATGTCATGTGTGTTATATACTGTATTCTTACAATGCAGGTAGAAAATGTTATTTTAAAAATTGTAAAGAAGAGAAAATATGTTTACAGCGTGGTAATGTACTTATTGATGCTGTAAGTTACGCTCTCTGTTCCATCTGAAATGGTGAACAATCCCAGGTGCAGGCCTCAATCTAAGACACATATCAAACAATTTAAGCTTTTTTTTTTTTGTAATGTCATGAATTTTCCCTACAGTTTGGGAGCTTTTTCAGCATTAGTGGTCTTTTGTGTAAATTCCATGGCATTATTTAATGTTTACAGTATTACACTAAATGTAAAAAAAATTTACAATAACTAGGAGAGATCACTTTTTACTGCAATATGCAATTTACTGATGATAAACCGCTCACATGGAGATGATTAGTGACACATGTTATTTTAAGTGGACACTCACAATATGAGCTTATCCCAATAGCAAGTGGAGATGGCTACATAATTATCACAGTAATACAATGTACACTACAGTGAATTTTATGCGGTTATAATTTAATATGCATCTTTACATTTGTTTACATTTCCCTCAACTATGAATGGTGTCATGTAAGGTCTGTGTCTGTGTGTACATGTTTTCATAAATTTTAACCTTTTATTCTAGATTTGTACATATTTTATGGTGGCAAACAATAAAATAGACTAGGATCTACATATAGTTTATGCATTCATGACATATCTAACATTTTCTTAATTAAAATAGAATTCCTAAGCTAAGGAATATTATCTATAAGGTTTTTTCAAGTTGTGCAAATCTCCAAAAAATGTATCAATGTGTTTATTGAAAAAAAAATCTGTGTACAAATGAACCCACAAAATTCAAACTCATGTTGTTGAGAAGTCAAATATACATGTTTACCTCCCCCCATAGGTTTAACTCAAGACCTGAGCCTACCAGTGAAAATCTTCATCTGCAATTCAAGTTTATTTTTTTTGTTTTGTTTTGTTTTTTGTTTTTTTGTTTTTTGAGACGGAGTTTCGCTCTTGTTACCCAGGCTGGAGTGCAATGGCACGATCTCGGCTCACCGCAACCTCCGCCTCCCGGGTTCAGGCAATTCTCCTGCCCCAGCCTCCTGAGTCGCTGGGATTACAGGCACGCGCCACCAGGCCCAGCTAATTTTTTGTATTTTTAGTAGAGACGGGGTTTCACCATGTTGACCAGGATGGTCTCGATCTCTTGACCTCGTGATCCACCCGCCTCGGCCTCCCACAGTGCTGGGATTACAGGCTTGAGCCACCGCGCCCGGCCTTGCAATTCAAATTTAGATGGGCTGTAATAAGACGTGATTTTTTTTCTTTTCCCTAACTACTGTTTTGTTACACCATTTCAACAAGGAAATCTACAAAATAAGCATGTGAGTGTCTCATGTGAAACAAAAGCAAAGCAGAGTTAAAAAACAATCAGAAAAATATTTTAAATCCCATTAACATTATTGGGTAGTAACAATAGCATGTATCTTTTTAAGATACTAGAAAGTTTGTTTAGACAAATGATCAAGATTAATTACATTTATAGTATTTTAAGGATCAATTATTATCAGTGACCAAATTCTTTTTTCTTAAAAATACTTATTTTAAGAAAACACAGAGTAAATAGCTTTAAACCAGTATTTTCAGTGATTTTTGTTGGTTGGTTGGTTTGTTTTGTTTTTCAGACAGAGTCTTTTGTTGCCAAGGCTGGAATGCAATGGCATTATCTCACCTCACTGCAATCTCCACTTCCAGATTCAAATGATTCTCCTGCCTCAGCCTCCCAAGAAGTTGGGATTACAGGCATGTGCTACCATGCTTGGCTAATTTCTGTATTTTTATTAGAGTTTCACAATGGTGGTCAAGCTGATACCAAACTCCCCACCTCAAATGATCTGCCAGCCTCCACCTCCCAAAATGTTGGGATTACAGGCATGAGCTGCTGTGCTCAGCCTATTTTCACATTTACAATGAAACTTGTCCTACTAGATTCTCTGAGATTAAAAAATATATATTTGTATAGTCAAATATATTTGGAAAATAGAATGTATATGTGATCCAAGATGACTGAATAGGAACAGTTCTGGATTGCAGTTCCCAGCGAAAATGCAGAGGGTGACTGATTACCGCATTTCCAAATGAATTTTTACTGCCCACAGACCAGGAGATTCCCAGATGGAAAAGCGCCACAAGCCCCCAGCGCTGTTTCAGCCAGTGCAGAGGGTCTCTGCACAAAAACTCACACAAATCCGGGCACCTTTTCAACTGGCAACTGGAACGCCTGGGAGACAGAGGTGCCCATGCAACTGAAAAAAAAAGGGAACTGAAACAGGGAGCCAGGTGATCTAGCTCAGCTGGTCCCACCCCCACAAAGACCAGCAATCTGAAACACTCTGGATTGAGAGTTTCACAGCAAGCACAGCTGGACCCAGGATGGTCCACCTCTATGGGGGAAGGGCGTCTGCCATTACTGAGGCAGTCCACCACAACTGAGGCAGTCTGCCATTACAGAAGCAGAAGCCATTACTGAGGCAGTTCTAACTATACCCCTATAAACAAAACTGCAGGGAGGTTCACACAGCAGCTGGGCAGAGCCCATGGCAGTTCAGCAACCTCTCTACTGGCAGACTGTGACTAGGCTACCTCCTTGTCGGGCAGGGAATCTCTGAAAAAAGGCAGCAGCATGATAGAAACTTATAAATAAAGCCCCACTTTCCGAGGACAGACCACCTGGTAAAGAAAGGCAGTTATGAGTTCCACTGCAGCAGACTTAAACGTACCTGCCCAGCAGCTCTGAACAGAACAACAGAGCTCACAGCTCAGCACTTGAGCTCCTTTAAAGGACAGACTGTCTCCTCAAGCAGCTCCCCAGCCCCTGTATATCCAAAGAGCCACCTCATTAAGGAGAGCTCAGGCTGACATCTGGTGGGTGTCCTTCTGGGACAAAGATAGCAGAAGAAGAAACTGCCAACAACCCTTACTGTTCTGCAGCCACTGCAAGTGGTCCCCAGGCAAGCAGGGTCTGGAGTGTACCTCCAGCAGTCCTACAGCAGAGGGTCCTGACTGTTAGAAGGAAAACTAAGAAACAGAAAGAAATAACTTCATCATCAATAAACAGGACATCTACTCAAAGACCGCATCTGAAAGTCATGAACTACAAAGAACACAGAGAGATAAATCCACAAAGATGGGAAGAAACCAGCATAAAAAGTATGAAAACACCCAAAACCAGAACACCTATCCTCCTCCAAGCAATCACAACTCTTCACCAGCAAGGGAACAAGACTGGATGGAGAATCAGTCTGATGAATTGACAGAAGCAGGCTTCAGAAGGTGAGTAATAAGAAAATTCTCTGAGCTAAAACAGCATGTTCTAACCCAATGCAAAGAAACTAAACACTTAAAAAAAAAAAAAAAGGTTTGACAAAATGCTAATGAGAATAAACAGCTTAGAGAGGAATATAAATGAGTTGATGGAGTTGAAAAATCACAACATGAGAACTTCACGAATGATACACAAGTTTCAATAGCTGAATTGACCAAGCAGAAGAAAGGATATCAGAAATCGAAGATCAACTCAATGAAATAAAACGAGAAGGCAAGATTAGAGAAAAAAGAATAAAAAGCAATGAACAAAGTCTCCAAGAAATATGAGATTATTGAAAAGACCTAATCTACGTTTGATAGGTGTACCTGAATGTGAGGGAGAGAATGAATACAAGCTGGAAAATACTCTTCAGAATATTATCCAGGAAAGCCTCCCCAACCTAGCAAGGCAGGCCAATATCGAAGTCAAGGAAATACAGAGAACACCACAAAGATATTTCTCAAGAAGAGAAACCCCAAGGCACATAATTGTCAGATTTACCAGGGTTGAAATGAAGGAAAAAAATGCTAAGGGTAGCCAGAGAGAACGAAAGAGTTGCCCACAAAGGGGAGCACATCAGACTCACAGTGGATCTCTCAGCAGAAACCCTACAAGTCAGAAGAGAGTGGGGACCAATATTCAACATCCTTAAAGAAAAGAAATTTCAAATTAGAATTTCATATCCAGCCAAACTAAGTTTCATAAGTGAAGGAGAAATAAAATCCTTTATGAACAAGCAATTGCTCAGAGATTTCATCACCTCCAGGCCTGCTTTACAAGAGATCCTGAAAAAAGCACTAAACATAGAAAGGAACAACCAGTACCAGCCACCCCAAAAACACACCAAATGGTAAAAAGCATCAACACAATGAAGAAACTGCATCTACTAAGAGGCAAAACAACCAGCTAGCATCAAAATGGCAGGATCAAATTCACATATAACAATATTCACCTTAAATGTAAGTGGGCTAAATGCTACAATCAAAAGACACAGACTGGCAAACTGGACAAAAAGTCAAAACCCATCAGTGTGCTATATCCAGGAAATCCATCTCACATGCAAGGATACACATAGGCTCAAAATAAAGGGATGGAGGAAGATTTACCAAGCAAATGAAAAGCAAAAAAAAAGCAGGAGTTGCAATCCTAGTCTCTGATAAAATAGACTTCAAACCAACAAAAATCAAAAGAGACAAAGAAAGACGTTACATAATGGTAAAGGGATCAATGCAACAAGAAGAGCTAACAATCCTAAATATATACGCACCCAATACAGGAGCACCCAGATACATAAGGCAAGTTCTTAATGACTTACAAAGAAACATAGACTCCCACACAATAATAGTGGGAGACTTTAACACCCCATTGTCAACATTAGACAGATCAACCAGACAGAAAATTAACAAGGATATCCAGGATTGAACTCAGACCTGGACCAAGCAAACCTAATAGACATTTACAAAACTCTCCACCCCAAATCCACAGAATATACATTCTTCTCAGCAGCACACCAAACTTACTCTAAAACTGGTCACATAATTGGAAGTAAATCACTCCTCAGCAAATGCAAAAGAATGGAAATCATAACAAAGAGTCTCTCAGACCACAGTACAATCAAGTTAGAACTCAGAATTCAGAAACTAACTCAGAAGTGCACAAATTCATGGAAACTGAACAACTGGCTCTTTAATGTTGACTGGATAAACAATGAAATGAAAACAGATATAAAGATGTTCTTTGAAACCAATGAGAATGCAGACACAACATACCAGAATCTCTGGGACACATTTAAAGCAGTGTCTGGATGAAAATATAGAGTAACAAATGCCCAATGAGAAGCAAGGAAAGATCTAACATCGGCACCCTATCATCAAAATTGAAAGAGCTAGAGGAGCAAGGTCAAAAAAACTCAGAAGCTAGCACAAGACAAGAAATAACTAAGATCAGAGCAAAACTGAAGGAGATAGAGACACACACACAAAAAAAAAACCCTTCAAAAAATCAATAAATCCAGGAGGTGTTTTTTTTGAAAAGATCAACAAAATAGACCACTAGCCAGATTAATAAAAAAGTAAAGAGAGAATAATCAAATATATGCAATAAAAAATGATAAAGGGGATCTCACCACAGATTCCACAGAAATACAAACCACCATCAGAGATTACTACAAACAACTCTATGCACATAAACCAGTAAACCTGGAAGAAATGGATAAATTCCTGGACACTTGCATCCTCCCAAACTCCGAATAGACCAATAACAAGGGCTCAAGTTGAGGCAGCAATTAATAGCCTACCAACCAAAAAAAGCCCAGGTCCAGATGGGTTCACAGCCGAATTCTACCAGACATACAAAGAGGAGCTGGTAACACTCCTTCTGAAACTATTCCAAACAATCCAGAAAGAGAGAATCCTTCCCAAATCATTTTATGAGACCAATATCATCCTGATACCAAAACCTGGCAGAGACTCAACAAGATAAGAAAACTTCAGGCCGATATCCATGATGAACATAGATGCAAAAATCTTTAATAAAATACAGGCAAACCGATTGCAACAGCACATCAAAAAGCTTATCCATCACAATCAAGTAGGCTTCATCCCAGGGATGCAAGGCTGGTTCAACATATGAAAGTCTGTAATAGTAATTCACCAAATAAACAGAACAAAAGACAAAAACTACATGATTATCTCAATAGATGCAGAGAAGGCCTTAGACAAAATTCAACAGTGCTCAATGTTAAAAACTCTCAATAAACTAGGTATCAATGGAACGTATCTCAAAATAATAAAAGCTATTTACCCACAGCCAATGTCGTACTGAATGGGCAAAAACTGGAAGCATTGCCTTTGAAATCTGGCACTAGACAAGGATGCCCTCTCTCACCACTCCTATTCAATATAGCATTGAAGTTCTAGCCAGAGCAATCAGGCAAGAAAAAGAAATAAACGGCATTCATTTAGGAAAGGAGCAAGGCAAATTGTCTCGATTTGCAAATGACATGATTGTATATTTAGAAGACCCCATTGTCTCAGCCCAAAATCTCCTGAAACTGATAAGCAAGTTATGTGCAAAAATCACAAGCATTCCTATACACCAATAACAGACCTAAAGAGAGCCAAATCAAGAACGAACTGTCATTCACAATTGCTACAAAGAGAATAAAATACCTAGGAATACAACTAACAAGGAACGTAAAGGACCTCTTCAAGGAGAACTAAAAACCAACACTCAATGAAATAAGAGAAGACACAAAAAGATGGAGAAGCATTCCATGCTCATGGTTAGGAAGAATCAATATTGTGAAAATGGCCATACTGCCCAAAGTAATTTATAGATTCAACCCTACCCCATGAAGCTACCAATGACCTTATTCACAGAACTGGAAAAAAACACCTTAAACTTCATATGGAACCAAAAGAGAGCCCACATAGCCAAGTCAATTTTAAGCAAAAACAACAAAGCTGGAGGCATAACACTACCAGACTTCAAACTACACTACAAGGCTACAGTAATCAAAACAGCATGGTACTGTATCAAAAAATATATATAGATCAATGGAACAGAACATAGGGCTCGGAGGCAATGCCATACATCTACAACCATTTGATCTTTGACAAACGTGACAAATAAAGAAATGGGGAAAGGATTCCCTATCTAATAAATGGTGTTGGGAAAACTGGCTACCCTTGTGCAGAAAGCAGAAATTGGACCCCTTCCTGATACCTTACACTAAAATTAAGTCAAGATGGATTAAAGACTTAAATCTAAGACCTAACACCATAAAAACCCTGGAAGAAAACCTAGGCAAAACCATTCAGGACATATGCATAGGGAAGGACTTCATGACTAAAACACCCAAGGCAATGGCAACAAAAGGCAAAAGAGACAAACGGGATCTAATTAAATTCCAGAGTTTCTGCACAGCAAAGGAAACAATCATTAGAGTGAACCAGCAACCAACAGAATGGGAAAAAATTTTTGCAATTTACCCATCTGACAAAGGGCTAATATCCAGAATCTACAAAGAACTAAAACAGATTTACAAGAAAAAAACAAGCAAACCCATTCAAAAGTGGGTGAAGGATATGAACAGACAGTTTTTAAAAGAAGACATATATGAGACCAAGAAACGTATGAAAAAAATGCTCATTATCACTGGTCATTAGAGAAATGCAAATCAAAACTACATTGAGATACCATCTCATGCCAGTTAGAATGGCGATCATTAAAAAATCTGGAGACAACAGATGCTGGAGAGAATATGGAGAAATAAGAACACTTTTACACTGTTGGTGGGAGTGTAAATTAGTTCAACCATTGTGGAAGACAGTGTGGCACTTCCTCAAGAACCTAGAAATAGAAATTCCATTTGAACCAGCAATCCCATTACTGGGTACATATCCAAAGGATTATATGTCATTCTATTATAAGGACACATGCACACAAATGTTCATTGCAGCACTGTTTACATTAGCAAAGACTTGGAACCAACCCAAATGCCCATGGATGATAGGCTGGACAGGGAAAATGTGGCACATATACACCATGGAATACTATGCAGCCATAAAAAACGATGAGTTCATATCCTTTATAGGGACATGGATGAACCTCTAAACCATCGTTCTCAGCAAACTGACACAAAAATAGAAAATCAAACACTGCATGTTCTCACTCATAGGTGGATGTTGAACAGCGAGAACACATGGACACGGATTGGGGAGCATCACACACTGAGATCTGTTGGAGGGAACTAGGGGAGGGACAGTGGAGGGTGGGGAGTTGGGGAGGGATTACATGGGGAGAAATGCCAGATATAGGTGATGGGGAGGAAGGCAGCAAACCACATTGCCACATGTATGTACCTATGCAACAATCCTGCATGTTCTTCACATGTACCCCAAAACCTAAAACATATATATATATATATATATGAATATGTATGTATGGTTCTCTGGGTATTCGTGCAATCGCTGACAACTTCAAAACCTCAGTAATCACAAAAAAACAAAGGTGGATTTTCTTCTCATGTCATTTTTTTTTCCTGGTCAGCTATGTCTCTCCTTCATTTCTTCTTCATTCACAGACTCAGAATTAGGGAGCAGCCTCTACTGAGGCATGCTGGGCTGGTGACAGAGGAAAAAGAGGAACAGTAGAAATACATGGTGCATCTCAAGCTTTTGTTCAAAAGTAGCATATGTCCACTCAAAAATTTCTTTAGTCAAAAAGAAAAAAAAAGATTCTAACTCCAAGTTAGTGGAGTAGGAATCAATCATAATCTCTTAAGGGACTCATAAATAATTAGAACAATAATATATTCTAATTCATTCACCATACTATATCCCCCTCATTGATATTCATGTTAAGTGTTTTAAATAATTATGAAGTAAAAAATTATTTCCATTTTCATTGGAAGTAGTTTGCCATTTATCAGAGGTTTCTATTACTTCTAATACATAACTAGGATCCTAGAAAATCATGATTTCCTTGCCTACATGTCATGTTAGAATTTCCATAGTCACATAAACAATTCATGGTGCCTATTTCATGCAGACCTGAATTTTTATTTTCATCAAAAAAAGTAGAATATTTTCTTGTTTAAGGAAACTTGAAGTCACCTAATCCCTATCATGCTTCCTTTCCCTGTAAAATTTATACAACACCCAAAATATGATTCCCTCTAGTCTTTTTCTGGTCCCATAGAAGTTTGAGTCATGCTGTTCTATGCTTACTTGGCTTTAATGCAATTTCCCACTGTTCTCTCCTTCAAAATTTTTTCTTCTGACCTCTTTAGTCCGTGTCCCACAACAACAAATAAATCTGTGTCTTTATTTTATTTTTTATTATGCTTTAAGTTCTGGGGTACCTGTGCAGATCATGCAGTATTGTTACATAGTTATACACATGCCATGGTGGTTTGCTGCATCCATCCTCCCATCATCTACATTAGGTATTTCTCCTAGTGTTATCCCTCCCCTAAACCTGTGTCTTAAACCTATTGCTTGATTTCCTGTCTACCTCCTTGTCTTAACTCATCTTACTTGAAATTATTTCTTCCTGATAATGTCGGTTCACACTCAGCATTATTCCCACCCACTAAGCATCTCACCATCATGTATCCTAAGATATGAAGATTGAGAAAATTATTTTCCAAACTTCTCTACCAGCACAGTCTTTGTTGAGTCTAGTGAAACATACCTAGTGGAATTAATGCTTCCCTCTGTTAATGTCCTGCTTCAGGTCTGCAAACAACTAAGATTACTAACAGTGCTTTCCTCCACTTTGCTGTAGTGATTTCCTGAGTGAATGAAGTAGCTGCTTTGTTTTTTTAAGTTGCTAATTCTCTCCATTAAACGCCTTCTTTGAAATTTCTAGAGTTTACCACTATCTCAGCAGATTCCTGACGAAGTGCTGTCTTATCCATCCATAGTCTGCTCTCCTCCGAGACCAGGGCAAGGGAAGTTCAAGATAATATTTCACTTCATGGTGCTAATTTTGAACCATCACTGCTTTATCTTCCACCACTCTTCCTGTGTCTGCATAGCTCCCTACCACTCCAACTGATGTATCAAAGACCTCGGCTCCTTGTTTGCTGTCTTCTTTTCTCCCCCAGCATCTACCACCATTGTCAGTAAACCTAAAAACCAGGTGACAAAGTCCTCTGACATTTAAGCTTTTTTCTTTCTGGTTTTAGAGAATTCTGATTAGTTCATGCTGTTCTATTCGTACTGCCCACTCAGATTTCTACACCCTAGACTTTGTTATTACCCAATAACACCTCTGCTCCTGAAATGTTACATTAAAAGACATCATCCTGATCAAAACATCCTATTCTAGCACTAGTTTATTTTCATCAAAATTTGGCTCTAAATCAATCTAAGATTTTATCATTTCTCTCACCTTTTCCAAGTGATGAACATGGCAATGAGAAAAATAATAGTTATCCGAAATGATGCTACTGAAATATTTTAGTCTTCAACGTTAATACAGGACAGCGCTTTCTAATTCCACCATAATCAGCTTTATTCTATCTCTACCTCTCTCCTGTCATTATTGGTTGGCATTCAGTGGCTAATGAAAATTTCCTGTTACATTCTCCCAAACTAATATCTACTAAGCCCTGGCCTTTGAATTCTATAGTTCTTTGATTCAGCATCACATTGAGGCAATTCTAAGATATCATTGCATTTTAATTACATGTAATAACTCCAGAGTTTATATTTGAATTCCAAATATGTCTTTTGCTTTTTTCAGCAAGTTTCTACAGATAAGAAGCTGATAGTTTGTTTAAAAATATATCTTTGAATATAAATTTCCTCTTCCATAAAGTAAGAGTGATGTTAGACTCTCTCTAAGGTTCTTTATATTTCTAGTCACCCATGGGTTTATTTTAATCAATTACTATTTACAGCATACCAATCCTATGATTGTGACAAGAAATATTTTTAAGTAGTTATACTAAATTAATGGTGATGCTTTATTGTGCATTCAATAGCAGAAAAATGTAAATCGAAATATGGCAGAATTGTTTTTACATAAAAGAAAAATATTCTGATATTAACTAGATTCAAAGAGTATAGTTTATTTTATTTAACAAATTTTCAAGTTACAGGAAAAATATAAGTAATCCCTCTACCAGGTATCTTCTCCAAAAGATCTACCAGTTGTGCAAGTTCAATCAGCATAAAATCACAAGGTATTTCCTCTTCACCTGTAAATTTATCTTTTCTATATTGCTGTGAATACAATACAGACCCTAATTTCTTCCATATATTTATTTTATGCATCTTTCTAAAAAATCATATAATTCTATATTATTTTGCAACTTTCAGTAGAGAGAAATTCAAACCCTTAACTATTCCATTCTATATTATTCTATTTTGTATTCTAGTGATTATTTTTCCTTTATCAGCTTTTTTTAGGTTACCAAACATTTTTTGTTTATTTTTTTCATAACATTCTGTAGTATTCCTGACAGCTTAAAGCAATGTTACCTTATAATCTTCAGTAAATGTGAGACTCATACCTGATAAGTTTAACAAGTTAAAAGCCACCTGCTGAGAAGATGACAGAACTAGAATATGACATCTTTGTTAAGACATTTATGGCTATTTCCAACCAAGAATAGTATTGCCTCTCCCACTCCATTGCATACTCTACATAAGGGGCATTTCAAAAGGTGTGAATCCATATTTAGTTGTCACCATGACTGGGGCAGGTAGTTACTACTGGCATTTAATAAAGGACAGGAATGCTAAGCTTCCTAAAATTCTAAATACAGTCCTTCAAAATTGAGAAGTACTCTGCTCAAGCTTTCAATGTGAGAGACAATGCCATTTATTCCGAGCAGTGTCTGAAGCAGGTAAGAGATTTAAATCGACATGTGCCACATATACAGCATGGAATACTATGAAGCCATAAAAAATATGAGTTCATGTCCTTTGCAGGGACATGGATGAAACTGGAAACCATAATTCTGAGCAAATTGACAGACACTGAAAAGGAAACACCGCATGTTCTCACTTGTAAGTGGGTGTTGAGCAATGAGAACACGTGGACACAGTGGGGGAACATCACACACTGGGGGCTGTCGGGGGATAGGAGGCTAGGGGAGGGAGCAGGAGGCTGGAGGGGTAGGAGAGGGGTAGCATTAGGAGAAATACCTCATGTAAATGACCAAGTGATGGATGCAGCAAACCACCATGGCACGTCTATACCTATGTAAGAAATCTGCACATTCTGCACATGTATCCCAGAACATAAAGTATAATAAAAAGGAAATGTAAATTGATAAATGATGGAAAAATTTGATTTCTTTACAGATTTTCTGTGACTACATCATCCTAGTACAATATTATTTATTAAAATGTAGTAAATTTTTAACATCAAATTTCTTGATGTATATTCAAACATATCTGAAAAAAAAAACTATCTTTGAAAGAATTCTAACAATTCTTCTACTTAGGAAAAACAAACCATTTATATTTCTTGAATCCTAGGATTTTACACCGTTATTGAAAATGCTTTTTAGTTGACTGCAAAATCTATATACTGTCTAGTCACAATAATGTCTCAGTGATGCCATCGATAGTTGTCAACCAAAACTCTAAATGTTGAAAGATCTGTGATTGTTTTTAATGCAATGTTTTACTATTTAAAGAGAATCATGATATTCAGGAATAATAAAGGTGCCAGAAATAAGACATATTATCTGACCAAATGGATGTACATGTCAATTAGTGTTGGAACCTAGGAGAGATGCCTAGAGACTTCAGTAATGACAAAACAGGCAGTTTCTATGACAACCGTGTCAATTATCTGTGCAGAAGGGTCCACATTTCAAATATAATGTTAATTCTGCTTAAGGCCAGTATATCATGATGTTAAGCATATTTTGGTCTCTTCATTTAATTGCTTTGTGGCTTACATTAATCATAGGTCGTTCAGTAAACATAATTACTTTGCATTAAGACTATAACTTAATTAGAATTTGAGAAGGATTAAAATGCAACAATAGTTTCATAAACCTGTGACTGAGGGCTCCCAAATGGGGGCATTGGATCATACCCTGGAGGTGAGTATAGAAAGAGCTAATGTAACCTTCAAGGTCTTATCTCTAAACCGTAGCCAGCCAAGGGAGAGTCAATTATGAAAACATCATATTTTTCTCCAAGCTATATGTTATTAATATTGATAACATGGTAGCTTTCTTAATGGTTAGGGCTGGAATTTACATCTAGTTAAAAGTATAAATCTATGTGAGGCTGCTCTCTATTCAGAATGGGAGCAAATTCTGTTACAACTGTGAAAGGGAATAAGCTAGAGCATCACTCATTCAGTCTGGTATTCTGCATGTTTTCTTTCTGTACCATTGTAGAAAGAGGGCATTGGGATAGGACAAGTCAGGCCCCAAGCTCTAACAATTTATAGCCAACCCTAATACACTCCAGTCACCCCAGTTATTTCTTCAATGGATTCCACAGTTTGGAATAAACGGATGTGGTTTGATTTGTTTTATAACCTTGTAAATTAGTTTTTTTAATATTTGTAAAGATGAACATGTCAAGACTTTCTAAGCCCTTATGTGTCTTTTCACGAAATTAAACATAAAATTTGTTGAGCTCCTTACTGGAAGGAGGCAGGAGAACAAAGTGAAGGGCTATCTGAAAGCAACAAGTTCTCTGTATTTAAGCATTGCCAGTTAATGAGTGACGATATAGTTTGGTTAGATGCTATGAACATAGCATTCCACCTAGAATACTGTAGTAAGCAATATAGGTACTTGTCCTCATGGAGCTTATTGACTGAAAAGGAAATATTCAGAACTCTTTACTTTTGCAAGAATAATGACCCTATAGAAATAAAACATATCATTTATCTTTCTCACCGGTGTTGTAAGTATATGATATATACCTACAAAACTCTCCAAAAAATAAGTACATAGGATTTATAGTCTAAAACAGTGTTGTAGCTAAAGCACAAGACTGAATACAGAAGCCATAATCTTTTAAATTTGAAATAATTTTAGTGGTCAATGTAAGAATGCTATTGCAGATTATTAATGTATAAGCCCCAGCTGCTACTCAGACCAACACATCTTTCCAATGTGTTTTTCTGTCTTGTCTCTCACACTAGGCAAAAAATGTGTTTCTTCCTCATGGTATCTGTATCACTCTTTAAAATAGGAACACTTTTCTTTCACTTTTTCTTTTCTATTTCTCTACAGAGGGCTATGCTTGTTCCTGTTTTATTTCTATTAGTTACAAGGAAATAAAAAAAATAATAAAAATAATAAACATCTAGGAAATCATAAACCTTAAGAAATGTTACTACTTCCTGTAGAAATGATTCCACATGAATTGTTTATGGTTCTCTTTCTGTGATATTGACAGGAAACCTCCTCTCATTTCTGTGCTCTACTTTTCTTCTTGGTTTAGTAGGATGAGGTGTTTCCAACTCCCTCTTCAGTATTTGTATTAGTGAGGGTTCTCAAGAAGGACAGAACTAATGGAATAGGTATATTATATAAAACAAGTGTTCCTATTTAATATATAAATTCTGTTAAATATATAATATATATTTGTTACATATATATTTTTTTATTGTACTTTAGGTTCTGGGGTGCATGTACAGATCATGCAGGGTTGTTGCATAGGTACATACATGGCAAGGTGATTTGCTGCCTCCATACCCCCATCACCTATATCTGGCATTTCTCCCCATGTTAACCCTCCTCAACCTCCTCACCCCTGCTTTCCCTCTCTCAGCCCCCCCACAACAGACCCCAGTGTGTGATGCTCCCCTACCTGTGTCCATGTGTTCTCATTGTTCAACACCTGCCTATGAGTGAGAATATATGGTATTTGGTTTTGAAATATACATATTATATATATGGAATATATATTATACTACATATAATGGAATATATATATAAATATATAGATGTATTCCATCATATATATATATATTCCCCATTCCATCATATATATAAATATACACACACACACACATATATATACATATATATAAAACGGGGAGTTTATTAAGTATTAACTCACATTATCACAAGGTCCCACAATAGGCCATCTGCAGGCTGAGGTGCAAGGAGAGATAGTCCGTTCCAAAACTGAAGAACTAGGAGTCTGATGTTCAAGGGCAGGAAGCATCCAGCACAGAAGAAAGACGTAGGCCAGGAGTCTAGGCCAGTCACTCTTTTCACATTTTTCTGCATGTCTGACCACACTGGCAGCTGATTATATTGTGCCCACCCAGATTAAGGGTGGGTCTGCCTCTCCCAGTCCACTGACTCAAATAATCTCCTTTGGCAACACCCTCACAGACACATCGAGGATCAATACTTTGTATCCTTCAATCCAATCAAGTTGACAGTATTAACCATCAAAACATCTGAGTGTTTCTGACCTCATCCTGAATTTAACACAAAAACTGAAAATGTAATCAAAGGAAACTTTGATTTCCTCCAACTCCATCAATAGGTCAATTTTCTTGATGAGGATTTTAAGACTGGAAGTCACTCATTTTTGTGTGCCTATAACTTAGATTACCACATATATTAATTTTGACAACTTTATGGTAATATTTGAACTATTTCAAAGTGGTACAATAGAAGGGTTGCCTGTTGGAAATATCATCAGTACTCCCTGACGATATCATTGCTCCACAGTATTTCACATGTCTCTTGGTTTACCAGTTAGCAAGCAGCCAGGAACCAGCATTTATTTCTCTATTATTAGAAAAAGATATTGAGGGTTAGTGGGTCTAGGACAGCTAAGAGACCTGCAAAGTCTAAAAGTAAAAGGAAAACAATCACACAGCAACAACATAGGGGTGCATCCAGCTACAGACAGAAGGGCATCCACTTGGGCAGAGTCAATTATTTAGAGGATTAAGCCACAGATAACAAATAGGCAGTATTATAGGCCAGTTTCAATAAAATGTTAAGTGACAGATTGTGCAAATAAGTGTAATGTAGACACAAGGAACCTAAGATTATGCCAGGCAAAGAACCATTAGTGGGTTCTAATAGTGCCTAGCAAGACTCTAGTTAAAGAATGGACATTAGAAACAGAGTATTTGTTGTGTGTATACAGGGGTAGAGGTGGGGGCTGAAAAGTGAGAGAAAGTACATAATCATTCACAGAGGAAATCAGTAAGAGTGAATAAGAGACAAAAAGATGGAAGAATCAGTGGTGAAAATATGGAAAGTCAAATAATTTTAGCCAAAGTGCCCCCAACAACATAAATGTTAATTACAAAGAAAATACTGGCAAATGTTATTATTCACATGAGCATCATATGACATATACATAATAACTTAACTGTAGATTCAAAAATACCAATTTTATTTTAGGAAATAAAAGAAGAAACAAAGAATGGCACCAGGTTGAAGACATCTAAGGAGACATGACTGATGGATGCAACATATGATCCAAGAATTTTTTTTGCTATAAAGATCATAATTGAGACAATTGGCAAAAATCTTAATAAGGAGTGTACATTAGATAATATTGACTATGGTAATTTCTTGATATTTGTTATTTACTTCATTAGGTAAGATGATGTAACTGTATTTTAGGAAGAACACACTGAGGATTTAAGGGTCAAAGGCCATCATGTATGCAAAATAGTCTGCAATGTATGAATAAATATATAGAGAGGGAAAGAAAAGGATGCAGCCAATGCAGTAAAATGTTAACATTTGAGTGACCTTAGTGTAAAGAAAACCTTTGTACTATTACAGCAATTTTTATAAGTCTTAACATATATCACAACAAAAATTAAAAGGTCTACTAAGCAATTTTTCAAAATAGGTACTCAAGTATAGGAGGCCGGGCAACAGCCCAATTACTAGAAAAGTCTCAAGAACAGAAGAGTGTTGCCAATTACTCATTTTATTGTTAGTGATGGAAATATAACTAGAATTCATTTAACAAACAATAACAACAACAACAACAAGGGTTTTGGAAGTATAGTGGCATATGGCACAGAATCAACAAATGAAAGGCTTCAGTAAAAAGGAAACTGTACTCTCAATGCCTGAAACCTGCAGACTTCTCTATAAATGCATTCCTCAAGCTCTCACCTTAGCTAATTTCTCAGTATCACACTTTTATATAAGATGACTGTCTTTGCTTATTTGTATTATATATATATATAATCTATCCTACATATATATATGATTGTGTGTGTGTGTGTGTGTGTGTATATATATATATATGTGGGATAGACAATGACCAACTGACATTGGTCTCACTCATTGGACCAATCACTTCACTTTAAATGAGAGGACACAGCATTTTGATCAACCCTCTGCATTTTTTTAAAGCCCTATGGGGGTCTGGGGAGGGCATGGGCTCTTCCTGGCCCCTGCTGCTGTGGTGGCTGGAGCCGGGTAGGCAGAATAATTATGCCTTACGTAAGTGGGAGGCCGGATCCCTGACAATTGCCCAACAACTGTGAATAACTCAAGAGGCACTCGCCACGGGAGGTGTTTGAGGAGGGACTTCACTGCACAGACCTCGTGGAGCTTGGGAACCAGGAAATCAGACACTTCTCCACTCTGGAGAGCTCAGGGAGGGGTAGAAAGCACTGTTTGTTTTGGAGGCTTTTTTAGCTCTCCAGGCAGGGAATGCCTCAGCAAAATAAAAGTTTCAGTTGCAGAGTTGTGCAGGGAGAGGGGTCATAGAGGTGGTGGGAACCCTGTGAGAACCCTCTGCATCTTATACTCAGCCCTGGGTGGAGTTTTGGAGGTAGAGTGCTATGATTGGCAGCTTCACAAGCAGTCATTACATTAAGGGTAAATTCCTCAAAGGTGAGTAGTGAAATAAACATTATAGTGTTACAACCAGTGCTTTGGTTTGAGTGGGGATTCACTCCAAACCTACATTAAGCATGAGTCCTAATTTTTCCAATCTTACAGATTGGGTAGAATGCTCAGGACAGGACAATTGTTCAGGATCAACAGATAATGCAGTCAGAACCATTATAGTACAATACAAATTCTACTAAAACTTCAAGGATACTAGCACGTACTGTCTTATACTGAATTTGACACTGGAAGTTTGTAATTGAGAAGCTGCTATCCGAAAAGCAAGGCGCTGATAAGAGTTGAGTAAGAGAGGGAGAAAAATTGATCTTGATGACATTATTTGAGTGCAGGGAGCCATGCTTGAAGTCAATTATACCCCTGAAGCTTTTAATCAAGAGTCATTAACTTCTTTTTTGTTCTTTGCTTATATCCATTTGGGTTTGGTTTACTTGTCATTATGTCACAAATATCCTGATACAATACTGTTAACAAAAGAAAGGGGAAGCGAATGCTTGATACCCACCACCACCACCACCACACACACAAACCCCTATACGCACACCTCAATAGAGTCTCATCACTATGAATGGAAAAGAAAATCAAAGCAAGATCAAAAGTAAACTTATTTTGATTGTTAACCACAGTAACTCAATTGTTCTTAAGACCCACTTACCAGAGAGCAAGAGTGATCTTAGTGTATGGGTTGTGACCATTTTATAAGTGAGAGGAAAAAACTAGAATTTTGAAAGCAAGAAACCAAACATGTGACACTATTTCGATCTGATAGTTGAATAATTATTGTATTCCTAGATTTATATGAGCCAATGAAACTTACATAGAAGGCTGCTAAGTAGTGCACACTTTCCTCAGCCTATTATTGCCCACCAATTTGCACAATAATTCAGATTTGGTCTCAAGGGGTATATTGATTGAGAAATTTTTAAATAAATATTACCTTCCCCTATTCTCACTACCATGCCAAAAAGAGATCCAAATGAACTCATGGTTTCAACGGTGGGTTAGTTAATTTTATGTCAACTTAACTGAGCTAAGAGATGTCAAGATAGCTGGTTAAACATTATTTCTGAGGGGGTCTCTAGAGAGTTTAGCATCTGAATCAGTAGACTGAGTAAAGAACCCTCCCAACAATGTGAGTGGGCATCACCAATCCATAAAGGACCCAGGTAGAACATGGCAGCGGAAAGGCAGATTTGTTCTTTCTGCTTGAACTGGGTCATCCATCTTCTTCTGCTCTTGAACATTGGCACATGTACTTGGGTCTTGGAACTTGGACCAAGACTTATCCCACTAGCCCCATGGTTCTCAGTCCTTTGAGTTTGGACTGGAACTACACCACTGGATTTGCAGACTTTCACCTTACCGATAGAAAATCATGGGACTTCTCAGCTTCCATAACTGCATAATCACGTGTAATAAATCCATCATAATAAGCCAATCCCTCATAATAAATATCTTTCTATATATCTATCTATAGACACAGATATCTATGTAAATATCTGCAAAGATACAGATATATAGATACATCCTATTGGTTATATTTCTTTGGAGAACCCTGACTAATACAAACAGTTATCAAATATTGGGTCCTTTTTGTTTTCAATGCTTAATGATCAGACTGAGGGCTAACATTTTTAAAATAATAAATAACTGATTATACTACATCTCTATCAGCTGGCTGTTTAATGTCTCTCTATTTCCATTTTCATCTGTACATGGTATTAATTATACTGTCTTATCTCCCATAAGTACTGTGATAATTACTGTTGGTAAAACACTTAGGTTTATGTGGATAAGGGAGATGGTGTAAGGGCAAAGCATTATCATCATAATTATCATTGCTCTGGGCATCTGTTCATTAATGGCTGCATTTGAGTAAAAACCCATGAAAGTTTTAATTGATATAAGGCAGAAATTGGTCAACCTTACTCATGTTCACTACCAAAATTAAGTCCAGAGAGAAAAAACTTCTCTCTAAATAGATCATCCCAAATGCCATCACAGAATGGAATACAATAGTTTTAAAGTGTTTAAACAATTCAGAATTCATTCATTTAACAAACATTTCTTGAATGTCGTATGTGACAGACATCGTTCCGGATTCTGAGCATATAGTGCTGAAGAAACATAAAATTGCCTTTGTGAAGTTTACATTCTAGGTTTTAGAATATGTACCTGGGCTATCGTTTTTCTATTCTGATCCAGATCCTCTTTTAAGTTCTTCATCACACACCCCATCCCTGATGCTATCTTTTGCAACACATCTCAAGCCACTTGCATTTTTTTCCCTCTCTGGAAGTTAAGTTCTAAATATTTATTTTCCTAAACAATGAATTGCTGCCCATTATGTAAAACTTCTTTATATTTGCATGCTATTTTTTCCCTAAAACCATTGGAAGTTTTAATTGTCCATGGCTTTTAGCATAGGTCTTTACACATAGTGTGCTCATAAGTGATTCTTTTAAATTAAACATGTTATATCTGTTATTGATTTTTTAAAAACTGTACACTTAGAAATGATTTCTAGACATAGGCAACCTATTTGTTACTTGGCCAAGCAAAACTAGGGTTTGCAAAAAGGTCAGACTTTGAAAAACATACTTTATCTTCTGTCTGTGCTCCTCTACTGCTCACTGCCATTGCAGCATCTCAAGTTTTTTGCAAGAGAGTAGCTGCCAAAATCCTCCCGGTCATCCTGCAGTGTATTTTCAGGAGACTCATGACCATGTCAATTAGCAGCCACAGGATATCCAAGTATTATTTCTTCAACTCTGAGTCTCTTCAGCGCTGTCAACTGCTGAGTTTCCAACTGTCTCCAAAACCGCATGAAGGTAATTTAGCTCTTATTAGGTTGAGCTCTTTTTTCCCCAAGTACCATTGGCGCTAATTCTGCTGGGCAAAATACCCTAGAGCAATGGCAATAACAAACCAATGTTCAATTTTGCCTAACACTAGGGTGACAAGGAGAATATAGAGAGAATAGTCTAATGATCAACACTGAACACAAACACAAAACATACGATGATCAATCTACAGTCTTTAGCAATAAGTTTTCAAGTCATCAAAGGCCCCAATATTTTATGAGAGCCACAAATTTTATTGCTAAGTATATTACATTATTCCAAGAATTAAGCTGATCATATCTTCACTGATTTTGTCACCCACAAAATTATATGTCTCCATAAAAAATAAAGAGATTACTTTTCACTAGTCAAGAGGAGAAATTGCAGATTCCAGTTTCTTTGACAGAAGTGCATATCTGAAAAGAAATGGCTTCTCTGCAGACTCTTATAGAATCGAAAAATTCATATGACCTCTGGAATAAATTACAATGATGTCAGGACTTTAAAACAGAAGAGCGCCCATCATTACCTTACTAATCAATAATCCCAGGGCAGCAAAATCAGGTCAATCATTCAACTTCTCTTTGAAGAACTCTGAAGGGAGCTCTGTTTAAGAAAGAATGCTAGAAAGATCATGATGGAACACTCATATTTGCATTATGCTACACAAGACAAAACAAGCTACCAAAGTAACAATAGAACCTAGCACCAAAAGTGAAGGCTGCTCTAGAAAGAGATGGAAGTGATAAAGAGGAGGAGTTGTTATATTTTCTTTGCACTTGGGCTGGTTCTATTTTCTCATTTCAATTCCTTCTTGGAAAAGAGCTTAAGTGCTCTGTGTGAGTGTGCACATGTGCATGCGTCT
>NW_016107603.1:567055-578138 GCF_001604975.1 Cebus imitator
CTGCCACCGAGGCTGGAGTGCACTGGCATGATCTCTGCTCACTGAAACCTCTGCCTCCTGGGTTCAAGCAATTCTCCTGCCTCAACCTCCTGAGTAGCTGGGATTACAGTTGTGTGCCACCACACCTGGCTAATTTTTGTATTTATGGTAGAGACAAGCTTTCACCATGTGGTCAGGCTGGTCTCAAACTCCTGATCTTGTGATCCACCTGCCTTCGCCTCCCAAAGTGCTGGGTTTACAGGTGTGAGCCACCACGCCCGACCCACATGTTTCCATTCCTAGGGCAATCATAGTCCATTTACTTTAGTGACTCATACTTTGAAAGGCACCAATTTTCTTTTTCTCTTTAACAGAAGGTTGCCTCTTTTCTTTGGCATTTGGCCTCTGCTGTACCAAAGGAAATGTAATTTTTGGAAACAGTGAGGTGGAACTATTTGTTATTATTATATGTTGGGTAGCTGTGTGATACAGTGGTAGACCATCATTACGCTAAGATGTTTTAATAAACATTTTTAACAACAGCTGTTTGAAGAAAAGACATAAGAAATATTTTCAGCATATTTACCAGAAGACAAAAAATCTTTTTTAAGCCAGTAGTATCATCAGTAATTGATAGCTAGTTGAAGAATAGAAATATATACTGCTATGGTGATTATGTGGTTAAAGATGATTTTTTCTTGGTATGCAATGCCAAAATCTTTAATTATTAACTTTTTGCATATTGAGACAAACTGACATCTTATAATTGATCTACTGAAGCCTTCCTTTCTTTCTCAAAGATGTATGTACATTCTTTTTTAAGTAAAATTTAACCATTTTAAAACCACCTATTAAGGCAAACAGTGTTTTTCTCTCTCAGACTTACTGCATCTTCTCTCAACACTCACTGTCTTCTGTGACTTTCTGTGACTTTCTCTCCCTGGACTATCATCACATAAAATGATACTTTTTTTACAAATGATTTTGAATCAGGATTTCGGGTCAAAAGAAGTATATTTAGATGATATATGTCTGATCATTATCTCCTCATAATTTTTAGGCAATTGCTGAGAAAATTTAAGATATATATTGCACGCTAAAATATATATTCCATGATAATCTTAAGATTATCTTCCTAGTATTTGCAATTTGGTAAAGGGTAATTAACGATGCTCAGCCTCTCTTGTAGATATGTTTTACTAACCCAAAGAGGTGGTAGAAATGGCTTTTTACATTTAACCACAATCCACTAACTGGTAACATGGTTCAGTGATGTAATATGAAGTAGTAGTTACTGACAGCAATAGTAGACAGACAAATTCCTAGGTAGACGGGGACAAACCCAATGAAACCTGACCTTCAAGCCAAATACAGTCAAAAACCTGAAAACCAAGCTGCCAGTTCCGGATAGAGTGCAAGACCAGAGTGAAAACTTCTATCCCTGTCTTACGCTCTCTCCCTCTATTGGTTCCTTCTGGATGATGGCTTTTAACAAATAAAATGGTGCCTTTTCCAAGACCACTTATGGACTAATCATCATGCATTACCCTATTCTAAGCCCATAAAACCTTGGACTCAGCCTCACCTGTTTTCAGCATCCATTCTTGCAACTGAGATCTTTTCTTCTGTTGCTCAATAACATTCTTGTCTGCCTTACTCACTCTCCAGTGTCTGCATATCTTTTTCCTCTTGATCATAGGATAAGAATGTGGGACTCACCAAGTTGTAGGCAGTGGGAATGAAAGAGCTGTAACCTTCCCATTTGCTGAGCTGCAGGGGCAAAAAAGCTGTTGGGTGATACTCCCTCTCACTTGCCAAACTATGGGAAAGAAAAAGCTGATGGGTCCTACTCCTTCCCACTCACTGAACTATGGGAAAGAAAAAGCTGCCTTTCCGTGATGGAAAACAACTAGATAAAATTAGTTCAATTTGCAACAAATAAAATCTTGAATGGATAAAATTAGAACTATTGTTCAAAAGAATTGTCCAGTGTTGCAAAAGGTCACAAAAAGAGTCAGGGTGTTTAGAGGAATAATGCATAAAGATTATGAAAATCCCATTTTCTTATACTTGTTTAAATAATGTATACATTTAGGAGTTTATAATATCTAAGAACCTTTAAAATAAGTTTTGAATAAAATGATATTTTTCTACAATAAATTTAGTTTTACAAAAGGAATTCTTAAATTAATACAAAAAATAGAATACCAGTATCATTAGCCATAAATAGAAAGTAATAAAAGTAAATCAATACAGTCTAAGTAAAATAATTTTATTTACTTTATGTACTTAAGTAAAGAACTAGCACATATAATAACATTAATATAATTTTCTGTTGACTTTACATCTCAAAATATGACAAGTATTTACATTGGTCCTAATTCTTAATTGCAAGCCACTATGTAATCATAATTAAGTTTCTTAGTGAGCAATCTCTAGAAACACTTCTGAAACTTGTGTTGCTGTTTCTAAACACTTAACCATAATGTTATCATTTATTTTTCAGGGAAGTGAGATAACACAGGCTTTCTACTGGTATTAAAGAAATCTTCCACAGAGGAAATCAATTTTTTTTCAAAGATGGTAGATTAGAGGATTTTAGCATGCCTCAACCATTTAAAATAGCAAGACAATGTGGCACATATACACCATGGAATATTATGCAGCCATCAAAAACGATGAGTTAGGGACCTTTGTAGGGACATGGATGAACCTGGAAACCATCATTCTCAGCAAACTGACAGAAGAGCAGAAGATCAAACACCGCATGTTCTCACTCATAGGCGGGTGTTGAACAATGAGAACACGTGGACACAGGGAGGGGAGCACTACACACTGGGGTCAGTTGGGGGGAAATAGGGGAGGGAGGGTGGGGGGTGGGAAGCTGGGGAGAGATAGCAAGGGGAGAAATGCCAGATGTAGGTGATGGGGAGGAAGGCAGCAAATCACACTGCCATGTGTGTTCCTATGCAACAATTTTGCATGTTCTTCACATGTACCCCAAAACCTAAAATGCAATAAAATAAATAAATGGGAAAAAAAAAAAGACTTTCCCCAAACCCCCAAAAAAAAAAAAAAAAATAGCAAGACAGTACATAAAGGTAAACTCTGTGGGGCTTAATTCAAGAAGGAAAACAGGAACCCACCAGAACTGTGAAGATCCCAGATCTCAGGGAGGATGCAGGGAAACAGCCCCTGTGATGACATCTAGCTTGTAAAAATGAATGAAGCCGTAGTACATGAGAGTGGCAGAGACCCTCCCTCTGTGACTCACCTTTGCACTGGAGATCTGAGCAACTCAGGCAAAGAGAAAGCACTTTGCTTTCTTAACAAGCCCTAGAGCTAACATGGGGATAGGCTTAAAGACACTGTGAGAAAAAGACAAGGGGAAAAGCTGCAAGCATGTTTTCAGACCAGGGATTTAGGGCAAGATGCCAATTTTAATCCAGGGACATACAAAGTCAGCATTTCTTTGGCAACCTAGCAGAATGGCTATGCAGGCAGTTTAGTCTTGGGCCAGAGACTGGAACATCTGCACTGGAGTGCAGATTGACAACTTAGAACTGGTCTCTAAGTGTCATACTGTGTGACCCAGCCAGCCCTCCTAAGATCATAGTGCAGTGTGTCCTCTCTGCTTCATGTCCAGGCAGGTCCTCAGGTATTCAGAATAGCTCCTCACTTGATTCAGCAGCCAGATCCTTGCCACCCTTCCTAGACATAGATGTGGCACAGGGGTTCATTCTTCTGCCAGATATAGGCAGATCTCCAGGCATTTGGAGTACCCAGTCACATGGACCAGCAGCCTGAGTTGTCCCTTTCTATGCAGAAATCCCATTCCAGGGAACCTTCTGTACTTCACACTCAGGCAGATCTCCAGGCATTCAAAGCACTTGCTCACTGGATCAACAGCCTGAACTACCCTATCCTTTGTGCTCATAGATTATGGTGAAGCAAGGCACTCTCTGCTCCACACCGAGGCAGATCTCCAGGCATTCAAACTACCTTCCTTCCTGGATTGGAAGCCTGAAGTGGCCCAAGCTTCCTATGCAGAGATCGGGGTGCAGAGGGGCCAACACTGCTTCATGCCCAGGCAAATCTCCAGGCATTCAAAGCATCTGCTGGTGTGGTTCAGCAGCCTGAGTCACCCCATCCCATCTGTGCAGAGATCTTGGTACAGATGGGCCTTCTCCATTCCATGCTCAGGCAGATCGCTGCACATCTGGAGCACTCACTCTCTTGGATTAGGAATTTTGGCTGCCCTCCAATTCCCATGCAGAGAACTCAGGGCTAAGGTTTCCCAGCTCCCCACCTCTGGGAACTTAGAGGCCACTCACTGAATTCTTCCTTGGCATTGGTGTTTGTGGCTGCCGTGGGAGACATGTAGGGGGACCTACCTGGTTTAGCCCTGCCCATCTTGACCCCCACATCCTGGGACTGAGAAGAGAACTTAGATGACTGTGGACTCCATGAATCAGCACATTTCCTTAGGCAATAAAGAGCTTCTCTCTAACAAAAAAGGATTAAGCAAATAGTCAGAAGCACTGGCCAAAGCTGGCTGCCACCCACTAAGTACCATCTCCTGGCTTGTAGGTCAAACTGCACAGGCCAACATAAAACCTGCCTGCATAGGGCTAATAGAAACAAAATCAAAAGATCCTAACCTCATTCTTTATAGTCATATCCCCTAGGGAGTGGGGGAAGGAAAAGGGAAATAAGAAAAAAGGCAATAATGTTATAGGAAAGAAATAAAAAGAAAAAAAGTCATACCTGCACAAAAATAGTTAGAAAAATTACAAGTATCAGCTTCTCCAGATGAGAAGAAACCAGCACAAGAATTCTGGCACCATGAAAAATCTGAATGCAGTGATACCACCAAAGGGCCACACTAGCTCATAACCAAAATGGGAACTCAGAAGTGACAAATAATTTAAAGCATGGCTTGCAAGGAATTCAATGAGATCCAGAACAAGGTTAATAATCAAGACAAAGAAACTTCTAATGCAATACAGGAAATGAAGAAAGGGATAAAAATCTGAAAGAGAAATCACTTGGAGTTTCTGGAATTGAAAAACTCCAGTAAGAAATTTCAAAGTACAATTGAAAGCTTAATCAATAGATTGGATCAAGTAGAAGAAGGAATTTCAGAGCTTGATGACTGCTTATTCAAAGTAACTCAGTCAGACTAAAATAAAGAAAAAAGAAATTTAAAAAATAAAAAGTCTTCTACAAATATGAGATTATGTAAAGTGACCAAACATATCAGTTATTGGTATTACTGAGAAACAAAGAAAAAGAAAATAAACTGAAAACCATGTTTGAGGTAATAATAAAAAAAAAAAATCCCCAATGTTGCAAGAAAGGTAGACATCCAGGTACCACAACTCCAGAGAGCGCCTGTGAGATACCATACAAAAAGACCACCACCAAGGCACACAGTTACCAGACTGTTTAAGGTCAATGTTAAAGAAAAAAAATCTTAAGGACAGCTAGAGAAAAATGTCAGATTACACACAAAAAGAACCCTATCATGCTAACAGTGGACTTCTTATCAGAAACCTTACAAACCAAGAGACGTTAAGGCTTATTTTCAGCTTTCTTAAATAAAAGAAAATTCCATCCAATAATCCCTGGCAAACTAAGCCTCATCAATGAAGGAGAAGTAAAATCTTTTTCAGATGAGCAAGCATTTAGGAAATTTGTTACCACTAGACCAACTTTACAAGAGATCCTTAAAGGAGTTATAAACATGAAAGTGGAAGAACAACCTGCCACCATAAAAACACACATAGCATGTAGACCCTATAAAACAACCATCCAATTGAAACTACAAAATAACCAGCTAAGAGCAACACAACACAATCTACACTGGAATTTAAAAACAAGACCCATCTGTCTGCTGTCTTCAGGCCTACAAAAGACTTACACATCCACACAATAATAGTTGTGGATGTCAATACCTCAGTGACAGGATTAGACAGATCATCAAGGTAAAAAACAAACAAAGATGTCAGGCCTATGTCACATATAATGACACTGAAAGGCTCAAAGTGAAGGACTGGAGAAAGATCTATCACCCAAATGGAACACAAAAAAAGAGCAGGAGTTGCTACTCTGATACAAGATAAAACAAAGAGTTAAAAAAAAAAAAAAAAAAAAAAAAAAGACAAAGAAAGGCATTATATAATGATAAGAGGGATAAGGCATTCAATTCAACAAAAAGATTTAAGCATCCTAAATGTGTAAAATATATACACATATAACATTGAAGCACCCAGAATCATCAAAAAAAATATTTCTAGACCTACAAAAGACTTACACATCCACACAATAATAGTTGTGGATGTCAACACCTCAGTGACAGGATTAGACAGATCATCAAGGTAAAAAACAAACAAGTTTTGGAGGTAAATTCAACACTTAACCAATTGAACCTGAGACATCTTCAAAATACTCCACTCATAAACCCCAAAATATGCATTGTTCTCATTTTCTCATGAAACAAACTCCAAGATCAACCACGTCCTTGGCCAAAAGTAAGTCTCAATAAATTAATAAAAGTCAAAATCATACCAACCATACTCTCAGACCCTGTTTGAATAAAAATGGAAATCAATATCAAGAAGATCTCTCAAAATCACAAAATTACAGGGAAATTAAAGAGCTTGTTTCTGAATGATCTTTGGGTAAAAAAATTAAGGCAGCATTAAAAAATTATTTGAAACAAATGAAAATGAAGACACAACGTATTAAAATCTCTGTGATGTAGCAAAAGCAGTGTTAAAAGTTTGTAGTGCTAGACACTTACCTCAAAGAGTTTAAAAGATACCAAAATAATGGTCTAACATCACACCTAGGGGAGCTACAAAAAAGAACAAATGAGCCCTAAAATTAACCAAAAGAAATAACTAAAATCGGAGAATAACTGAACAAAATTGATATCCAAATATCCATACAAAGAACAAAAATCAAAATTTAATTTTTGAAAAGATAAAGATTGATAGACCACTAGCTAAATTAACAAAGAGAGAGACAGACAGAGAGAGAGAGAGAGAGAGAAGATCCAAATAAGCACAATCAGAAAGGTAAAAGGTGACATTACACCTGATCCCTCAGAAATATGAAACACTCTCAGAGACTATTATGAATACCTCTATGCACAAAAACCAGAAAATCTAGGTGAAATGGATAAACTCCTGAAAACACACAATCTCTTGGTATTGATTCACAAACAAATTGAAAACTCGAACAGGCCAATAATGAGTTCTGAAATTGCATCAGTAATAAAAAATCTACCAACCAAAGAAGCCATGGATCAGATGGATTCATAGATTAATTTTAGACACAAACAAGAGCTGGTACCAATCCTACTGAAACTATTTCAAAAAATCAAAGAACATCCCTCCTTTATAACTGATTCTATGAAGCAATCATCACCCTGATATCAAAATCCAGCAAAGACACAATGAAAAAAATCAAACTACATGCCAATATTCCCCATGAATATAGATACAAAAATTCTCAACAAAATACTAGCAAACCTAATTCAGCAGCACAGCAAAAAGTTAATACACCATGAAGAAGTAGGCTTCATTTCTGGGATGAAGGTTTTTTCAACATATGAAAATTAACAAATGTCAATCACCATGTAAACAAAATTCACAACAAAAATTTTATGATTATCTCTGTAGATGTGGACAGTTTATAAAATCCAAAGTTCCTTCATAATTAAAACCATCAACAAACTAGGCATTGAAGAACATATCTCAAAATAATAAGAGTCATCCATGACAAACACACAGCCAACATTACACTGATGCAGGATTTTCTGCTCCTCAGCTCAGCTAGGTCTGGGCTCTTTTCTCACAATGAGGAATAAATAGGTGCATGGACATCAAAGAGTGAGTGGAGCAGAATGTATTAAGTGAAAAGGAAAGCTTTTAGCAAAAATAGGGGTCCTGAAAGCAGGTTGCCAGTTGCCCCTATTCACAGTTGAATACAAGAGCTTCTATATATCCAAGCTGATGGGGCTGTGTTCCCTATTTGTATAATATGTGAATTCCTAGTGGCTCCACCTCATCATTCCAGCATGTATGCAGGTCCTTAAGTTTGAGTCACTCCACATTGATTTATATCCCTTACTGCACATGTGTTAAGGGATGGAGTTTTTCACTGCAGGCATGTTTAGGCAAGCCCCCCTGTGCACAATGTCCTTGGCAGGATGTAGGTTCTCTGGGAACCCTTCCCTATCTGCCTTGGAGAGTTCTCTGCTATCTGCCTCTATAATTCCCCTTGAGAACTGGAACAAGACAATGATGCCCACTCAGATTCAATACATAAGTGGAAGTTCCAGCCAGGGCAATCAGGCAAGAAAATAAATAAAAAGCATTCAAATAAGAAAAGAATCCAAACTATCTTTTCTGATAATATGATCCTACACCTATAAAACTCTAAGGAGTCTACCAAAAGATCCCTAGAACTGATAAACAACTTCAATAAAGTTTCAGAAAACAAAATCAATGTAAAAATATCAGTAGCATTTTTATACATCAATAATGTTCAAACTGAGAGCCAAAGCACGAACACAATCTCATTTACAATAGCTGCAAAAAAAGTATACACATGGAAATATATCTGACCAAAGAGATGAAACATTTCTACAAGGAGCACTACATAATACTGCTGAAAGAAATCATGGATGAAACAAACAAATGGAAAAATATTTCATGCTCATGGATTGGAAGAATCAGTATCACTATAGTGGCCACACTGCCCAAAGCAATTTATAGATTCAACTGTCAAAGTACCAAAGTCATTCTTCACAGAATTATAAAAAAGCTACTATAAAATTCATATGGAACCAAAAAAAGGAGTCCAGATAGCCAAAGTTTTCATAAGTAAAAGAATAAAGCTAGAGACATCACATTACCTGACTTCAAATTATACTAAAACACAACAGTAACCAAAACTCTATGGTACTGATACAAAAGCAGACACATAGACCAATGGAAAAGAATAGAGAACCCAGAAGTAAAACCACTGACCTATCACCATATGATCTTTGACAAAGCTGACAAAAAAAAAAAAAAAAAAAAAAAAAAAAAAAAAAAAAAAAAAAAAAAAAAAAAAAAAAAAAAAAAAAAAAAAAAAAAAAAAAAAAAAAAAGCAATGGGGAAATAACTCTCCATTCAATATAATGGTGCTGGAATAGCTAGCTGGCCATATGCGAAAGAATGAAACTGGACCCCTATCTTTCACCATATACAAAAATTTAACTCAAAGTAGATTAATAATTTACATGTAAGAGCCCAAATTATAAGAATCCTAGAAGAAAACCTAGAAAACCCCATTCTGGACATCAGCTTTGGGAAATAATTTATAACTAAATCTTCAAAAGAAATTGCAAGAAAAACAGAAATTAAAAAATGTGACATAATTAAACTAAAGAGCTTCTAAATAGCAAAATAAACTATCAACAAAGTAAACATACAACCTACAGAATGAGAGAAGATATTTGCAAACTATGCATCTGACAAAGGTCTAATATCCAGAATCTATAGGGAACTTAAAGAATGGAAGAAGTGAAAAACAAATAAAAGCATTAAAAATGGGCAAAAGACATGAATAAATATTTCTCAAAAGAAGACATATGTACAACCAACAACCATATGAAAATATGCTCAACATTACTAATCATCAGAGAAATACAAATTAAAACCACAATGAGGTTATCATCTCACACCAATCAGAATCGCTTTTATTATATTAAAAACACAAAAACAGCAGATGCTGGTAAGGCTGCAAAGAAAAGGGAACACTTATACACTGTCGGTGAGAATGTAAACGACTTCAACTGCTGTGAAAAGCAGTTTGGATATTTTTCAAGGAACTTAAAACAGAAGTAACTTTCAACCAAGAAATTCCATTACTGGGTATATACTTAAAAGAAAACAAGTTGTTCTACAGAAAAAACACATGCACTCATGTATTCATCATAGCACCGTTCACAATAGCGAAGAAATGGAATCAACCTAGTTGCCCATCAATGGTGGACTGGATAAAGAAAATATGGTACATATACACCATGGAATACTATTCAGACATAAAAAAATAACAAAATCATGGCCTTTGCAGGAACATGAATGTAGCTGGAGGCCGTTATCCTAAGCGAATTACTGCAGGATCAGAAAACCAAATACCACGTGTCCTCAATTATAAGAGGTAGCTAAACATTGAATACTTATGAACATAAAGATGACAACAGTAGATACTAGCGACTGTTAGAGGGGGTAGGGTAGAATGAGGGCAAGAGCTGAAAAACCAACTATTGAGTACTGAGCTCATTACCTGAACAATGGTATCAGTCATACCCAAAACCTCCACATCACACAACATACCAAGTAACAAACTTGCACATGTAACCCCTGAATCTAAATAAAAGTTGAAATTACAAACAAAACAAAACAAAATCTAAAACAAAAATGAAATCCATTGTACCACCACCTGTACAACTAAATTTAGAATATAAAACAATCTTTAAAATTTCTTCCAAAAAATGACAATAAAAACAAATTTCTTCTACAGACAAATACTTTTAAAAATCTAGTCTATAAAGAGGAGTCTGTCAGACAACTAAAATAGCTACCAGTTAATTTTCTCAATGGATTTTCACATGTATTTTTAAATTAAGATTTAGAAAAATATTTATCTGCTGCAAATAAACCAGGACAATTTTTCACTACTAGCTATTGGAGAAACATATTAATCCCAGCCACACTAAACCTGCTATACAAATATGTATTCTATTCTCCATAGACTGGGCATCTTTATCAATGGAAATCTGTATAAATGTATCTGCATATCTGAAAGACCTTTGTCTGAAGAAAAATTCAGATTACATGGAAATTTTCTTTATCTTCGTCTTTTGTGTATATAGAAAAATACAAGTAATTTGCTGCCTTCCTCCCCATCACCTACATCTGGCATTTTTCCCCCTGCTACCCCCCCCAGCTCCCCACCCCCCACTGTCCCTCCCCTATTTCCCCCCAACTGACCCCAGTGTGTAGTGCTCCCCTCCCTTTGTCCATGTGCTCTCATCGTTCAACAC
>NW_016107603.1:579648-582662 GCF_001604975.1 Cebus imitator
GTGTTTAGGGATTGTGCTTCTACTGTTGGAATTCACAGGACCCTAAGGATTCATCTCAATGAATCCCTCATCTGACCTATGCTCTTTATTTTATGTTTTTGTTTATTTGTAATACATATGAAAAAAGGAAAATCAGAATGCTTATTGATTACATAAAGAGAGAAGAAGGATTTACAAAATACCGTATAAGAGTCTGAACTTCCACTTATATTTTGTGAATTTCTTATATATCATCCTCATTCATTTAGCCTCATTTTATTTGGTTCTTGTAGCAACCTGTAAGAAAATATTTGTATTTCTAAATTTTAGCTGAGATAATAAAATCTTAGAATATACTTAGTAAATAGTTGGCCTGAATTGGACCAAGTCACCTAAATTCCAATCTAGTCTATTTTGTTACAGCTGTCATTCCTCTTTGACACTTGCAACATGATTCAACATTGAACAGAAATTGAAGAAGTGGGTGGGCCAGACACCTAAAAAGTATGTCATTAACTGATCTAAGGTATGCCAATTGTATCCATTTTGTAGATGTACTCAAAGCTACCATCACCAGACCACAGACAGGAAATGAGAGTCTTAGCTGTAAATTAGTAAGAAGCTTTCCAGCACAGTCTTGATTCTATGTGTAAAGTGAACAGACATCAAGACCACATGATGCCTAGAGAAACCATGACCTACATCACTCAATGACAGTTCTGAGAAATAAATGCTAGCTTAGCCAAAATGGGAATCATCCTTAGAATGTGTCATGAATATAAATAGCAAAGATACATCACTCAGAGAAAATATAAGTACATGCAAGATTATTTATGAGACCAAAGAGTAAGAAATATTAAAGGGCAGTGAAAGCAGCATCTGCCACATTATGCAAAACAGGCTGAAACCTAAGGAAGTACAAATCTGTAGTTACTTTTCAGAAGAAAAGTACCTGACTCATGGAAGGTCAGAAGTCAAAAACAGATTTGCAGGGACAGATGGGTCATGTCAAGATAAGGTCTGCAGGGACAAGTATAATCAATATTAAGGATTGGGTTAGAAAGCAGGACCTGGGGCCAACTGAAACTTTCACCAAATTAAAAAATATCTGCTCAGGAATTCTATCTGGTACAAAGAAATTACATTTCTTTCTTTAACAATTAAACCAATTTATGGCTTTTCAAAATGGTTGCAACAATAATATTACATTCACAACTTTGATGCCTTTCCCTTTTTACTTTATCTATCAGTAAAAATGTCCAGTTAATAAAATTGTCCAAGGTAATATTTTTATATTAGAAGAAACTAACTGCTGTAACAAATCAATCTCAAAATGTATAATGAGCTAACGATGATAGAAGTTTAATTTTCACTCACATCATTTATCCAAAGAAGTGTTCCTAAACAACATTAGCTTCTTTCTGCTCAGTGGTTCAAGGATCAAGCTTCCTTCCATTTAGGAGCCCTGGTATCACATAGAGTCCCATTATTATTTGCATTTAGCTAGTAAGGAGGAAAGAGAAGGCACAGTCTTTTCTTAAAAGGCTTGAGCAGAAAGTATACACATCTCTTCCACTCATAATTCTTTAGCTAGAAGCCTGTCATATGGCCATACCTAATAGCAAGTGAGACTCGCTATATGTCCAAAGAAAAGACAAAAATGTGAATTTTGACAAATATGTAGCAGTTTTTGCCAATGAATCATTTTCCAGTTACGTATGTGGGTATCCAGTGAACACCATGTGTGATAGTAGCAGTAACCAAAGGCCGAAGTACATTTAAAATGTGAAACTCCTAAACAAAATTGAAGTATAATGTGGTAGGTACCAACCAATTCAAGAGAGCTATGCAGTCTTCTAATGCCTAGAAAACCGTCAGGTGCCACTGAACACGGCTAGATCTTGTTCCTTCTAACTGTATTTTTGTACCCATTAATCATCTCCTCCTTACACTCTACTCCCAACTACCCTTCCTGAACTTCTTTTTTATTCTAACATAGATACTTGCTTTTCTTGTTCTTCTTCCCTCATATCCTGTATTTTAATATCCATGAATAGGGATATTACAGGTAAAATATTTCTTTTGGTCACATACATGACTTCTTTCCAATTTGATTTGAGGAATAAAGACATAATAACCTGGACATTGGAGGATACATATATGTCTAGAAATAGCCTAGAATTATCTGTGAAATTTTCCAGCATTAATAGAATAATAATCATCTTATAATTTGTTATAATCCAAGAAGAAGGAAATAAATATTTAAATGAGACCTATAGAGGACACATATCTCCAAATGGCAGGCAAGGTAGAATAGAAGAAGGAAGGCTACATTTCAGACTGGCTTTCTTGTCTTCCATAATAATCCTGTGCCTATTGATGTTGATACTAAATAAAAGATTGGTGAGTAAAGTTGACAGGAATTTATCTATGTAAATTTACTCCTTTAAAGTAAACTTGAGGCATTGCCTTGCTTATTCCCATGAAAACAGCAAGCATCTAAAGGTCAACAACATTTCCTAAAATTCTGAAAGCCCACTGAACTCCTTCTTTTCAAGGGCTTTAAAGCTAAGAAAGGCAGTAAAGTCAATAAAACAGAAAATTTCCAAAATCCAAGAGAAATAATGAATGCAGTTTAAAAAGAAAATAGAAAATCAGTGGTCAGAGAATTAAGACCAACTGAGGATGCCAGCCTCTTATTGCACTGAATGGCTCACTTACACAGGGGGTTTTAATATGTAACCAGTAGTCCCTGGCCTGTGAATCTCTCTGGTCAAGAATACTAGCCTAACTAATACAACATCAAGTGAAAATCCATATACAAATTAAGAAACCTTGCTTTCAACACACAAAAACGTATTGAAGAAATTAAGTCAATGGGAATACTCTCTTACTTAGCATCTTTTACTCTCTTACTCTTATTTCTTCTGATGTGAATAGAATTACTATTGTGATTACCAACATTTTAGGGACTTCGACTTAATTTTTCTCATTTTTTTTTCCCTATTCTATTCTCAAAGTGGTAGATATTTTTT
>NW_016107603.1:582859-618545 GCF_001604975.1 Cebus imitator
GATCTCTTGACCTCGTGATCCACCCGCCTCGGCCTCCCAAAGTGCTGGGATTACAGGCTTGAGCCACCGCGCCCGGCCCGGAGAATTTTTTAAAATTAAAATAAATGTTATATTTGTTTCAGGGCAGCAGATAATAGAATTGGGGTTGGAGTGGTAATTAGTGCGTATGATAGCATTCCTAGAAATAAATGGAGTCATCTTGAGGTGCCCTCTTTGAAACACTTGAGTTTGATTCAAGAGTTAGATTCAACAACTTGAGTTATGTTTTCAGATTTATCTCCTTTTAATTTCTATGTTAATGTTACTAGTCAGTTTTAGAGAAATTAGACTTTTTCCTGGACTGCCTTGAGGAAATGTTGTATCTCAGGATGGTTTTCCTTGAAGTTTTTCAAACACATGTTTATGGGAAACTCAATATATCAATACATATGATTAATTATATATATAAACGGGAACACAAAGAAACAGTATACTGGTTCAAAGAAATTGCATAGTTTTGTCGTGAATGGCTATGAGTCTGATTAATTAGAGACTGATCATTCCATTCTAAAATCCTAAAAAAAATAAAGAAGGCAAATAACACATCCACCAAAATTGGATTTACCAACACAGCTGGATAATGGGTTTGTTGAAATATTTAAAATGGCACTGAAATAACTGCTTTTTTAAAATTTTTATTATTTTAGTTTGAAATAACTGCTTTTTGCATGATACCTTTTTTTTTTTAGTGCATTTTAGGTTTTGGGGTACATGTGAAGAACATGCAAGATAGCTGCATAGGTACACATGTGGCAGTGTGATGTGCTGCGTTCCTCCCCATCACCTATATCTGGCATTTCTCCCTGATACTTTTATTTTTCTTAAATTTTTCTTTTATTTTCCTAGAAAATCTACTGACATGGAAAAATCTAAATGAAAGGGCCCAATATACTGGCATTACAGAATTATAATATTTTTAATAAAATTCACTGCTTCAAAACAACTTGAATTTCCACAATCTTTAGTAAATAGTCTAAGGAAGGATTGGAGCTTAGCATTGTAAATTTTCAAGTTTTCATTTAGCACATGTTGAAGCATAAAAGCATATGGAACTATGCTGTGTAAGTTTCATGGACCTCATTGATAACTGCATAATGAACAGTATCTTCAGCTCCTTCATTCACATTACATAAAATAAATATTATAATCTTTATATTTACTTTTCAGAGTATTAATTCTGAATCAAAGCAATGAAAATATTATTTGCTTTTCAATTTATGTGGTCTTTTCTAAAAGACTTAGGTTATTTGAATGGAAAGTTTAATGGTGCAAATGTAAGTGAGAAGAATTTCCATTACCAAAATACAAATTTAAGAAGGTAAAACAGCATGTTTATATAATAAGTAGATACTGACACATGAAATAAAACATACAAAATGTAAATATATTCAGAAGTTGATTTAAAATTTTAAGTTAATTTCTGCATGGTTTTGAACAGCATTTTATTGCAGCAGAATAAACTTTGTCTCCCTAGAGATATTTTTATCTTCTAGTAAAAACATTACTGTCATATACTTCTAAGTCACTAATTTTAAATAATATAAAGAATCTATAGCCCCCTCTCCTCATTTATTGTCATTATCTGTACATTTAAATTTTGGCAATAACAGAAAATTTTCTCTAGTATTGTAAGGTAACAACAGTTTTGAATTAAAAAGCTTGCATTGATAGTATACCATATTTCTTCTTGACTTTCAACTCACTGAAACATGAACATGCTTTTGGGTGTATAATTGGGTTTTTATATATGAAACAAAGTTTTGAATTGTCACTAGAGTACAAATTTAATTAAGGACACAATTCCTGTAATAATCAGAACATCTGTGCCATGACCAAACAGTTCTCACTGCTTACATTTTTATGATCTTTATTTTAGACTCCTTTAAAGGTTCATTTGGCTTCTGATATTGAACATCTATTGGTAATGTTTAGAAATTTTTGTAGCAATTTGGTGAGTACATGCAGTTCATGTGAAATTAGTTATAAGAAGAAACTAGAAATTTTTAAAGTCTATTTTAACAAAATGCAGATTTTCAAAACTCAAGACAGGGAAAATTTTGTTAAAAACACTAATTTAGAGAAGTTGTACATATTTAAAAATCAATTTCCCATAAAATCATTAGTGGAAAAACATACAACTTTTACATTGAGAATTATTTCTTCTTTCTTTTATTGTTATAATGAAAGAGAGAGATGTTAACATGAAATGTACACATGAATATAGACTTAGTAAATGACGGAATATTCCTACAATCCCCACAACTGTTAAGCTGAGGTTAAACTTTGAGAAAATATTAAAATGTCATGTACAATTCTGGCTTTGAGAAAAAGAGAGAAGGCTGGGACATTCAGAGGATGAGTCACCAAATCTCTGAGGACAAAGAAATTAGCCAGAGAACATGATGAGAAAACATGCACCACTGTTTTTGAAGTTTCTAAAATGATTTAAATTTTTTTTCTTTTCAATGCAGTAGATGAGAGTAGACATGTTTATAAATAATATCACTTAAAAATAGTCAGTAAATGAGCAAATGAGAAATTATAGGGACACATAAGCATGGATGCGTATGTGTTATCAACATAACTAAAGCAGTAACATATGAAATGGAGTATAAAAAACCCATCAAAACACCATCAACTGGATTCTACTTTGTTGTAAGGAAGATTTTCATTACACCAACCATAAAAGAGAATCAAACAGAAAACGCTTTGATATATTTTTTGCCTTGTAACAACCAAGGCATAAAAATAGAATTCAACAAACAACCTGAATTAAAATAATTTATTTAAAAGCAAAAACTTATTTTAAAAAATATTGACACTATGTGTCTTTTTTTCTCCTAGTAGAATGGAAGTTTCAGAAAGTCAGGTTTTGTTGTCTGCTTTCTTTATTGTCATATCCTTAATGCATAAAGGAGTGCCTAGGATTAAATACAAGTATACCTCCAAGATATTGGGGCTTCAGTTCCAGACTAATACAAATAAAGCAAATCACAGGAATTTTTTGGTTTTCCAGTGCATATACAAGTTATGTTTACACTACATTGCAGTATATTAGGTGAGAAATAGTATTGTTTTTAAAAAGAATATATACTTTAAAAAAAATACTTTGTTGCTAAAAAATGCTAACAATCATCTGAGCCTTCAGCAAGTCATAACCTTGGTGGTGGTGGAGAGGCTTGTCTCAATGTTTATGCCTGCTGACTGATCAAGGTGGTGGTTGCTAAAGATTGGATGCCTGTGGAAATTTATTAAAATAAACTATAATAAAGTTTGCCTCATCAATGAAGTCTTCCTTTCACAAACGATTTCTCTGTAGCATGCAATGTTGTTTGATAGCATTTGACTCACAGTAAAACTTCTTCAAAACTGAACTCAATCCTTTCAAATCCTGCTACTGATTTATCAACTAACTTTAATATTCTAAATGCTTTGTTGTTATTTCAACAATGTTCACAGCATCTTCACCAGGAATAATTCCATCTCAAAAGCACTTTATTTACGCAGCCATAAGAAGTTACTCCTCATTTCTTCAAGTTTTATCATGAGATTGCAGTAATTTAGTCACATCTTCAAGCTCCACTCTAATGCTAGTTTTCTTATAATTCTACCACCTCTGTAGTTACTCCTTCTGCTGAAGTCTTGAACTCTTCAAAGTCATTTATGTCAACTGAAATCAACATTCCAGTCTCCTGTGAATATTAGTATAATGACCTTCTCCCATGAATCACGAATGTTCTTAATGGGATCTAGAATGTTGAATTCTTTCCAAAAGATTTAAAATTTGCTTTGTTCAGATCCATCACAGGAGTCATTATCTATGACAGCTATAGCCTTACAAATGTTTTTCTTAAATAATAAGACTCAAAATTACTCCTTGATCCATGGACTGCTGAATGAATCACTATCTATGGCAGCTATAGCCTTACAAAATATTTTTCTTAAATAAAAAGAATTGAAAGATGAAATCACTCCTTGATCTATGGGCTGCCGAATGAATATTTTGTTGGCAGGTAGGAAAATATGGATCCCCTTGTACTTCTCCACTGGAGTTCTCAGGGACCCAGGTGCATTGTCAATGAGCAGTACTATGTTGAAGGGAATCTTTTCTGAGCATTAGTTTTCAACAGTGGACTTAAAATATTCAGTAAACCATGAATGTAAACAGATGTTCTGTCATCTAAGCTTTTTTTATTTTTGGAATGCAGGCAGAATAGATTTAGCATAACTATTAAGTGCTTCAGAATTTTCAAAATGGCAAATGAGTATTCGCTTCAACTTAAAGCCAATAATTGCATTACCCCTTAACCCATTTACACCTAGTGTCCCATTATTGGAATGCTAAGCTTCTGGGAGTTATTTATATCCTACTGTTAAAGGTCATCACCAACATCTGAGATTTCACACAAAAAATTTGCAACCTCCTGCATAAATGGGCTAACAAGGGAGTCAGCCTGTCCTTGAAGTTTGAAACCAGATACTGACTTCTCCTCTCTAGCTATGAAAGTCCCAGATGGCATCTTCTTCCAATAGGAGGATTCTGCGTCTACATTAAAATCTATTGTTTCGTGTAATCACCTTCATCAATTCTCTTTGCTTGATATGGCTAACTTACTGCTTCACCTTGAACTTTTATGTTATGAAGATGGCGTCTCTTTTTAAACCTTATGAACCAAGCTCTGGTAACTCCAAACATTGCTTCTATGGCTTCCTTATCTCTCTTAGCCTTCACATAATTGAAGAGAGTTAGGGCCTTGCTCTTGATTAGGCTTTGCCTTGAAGAAATGTTGTAGCTGGTTTAATCTTTTATCCAGACCACTCTAACTTTCTCCATATCAGCAATAAGACTGCTCTGCTTTCTTTTCACTCATGTGTTCACTTGACTAGCACTTTTAATTTCCTTCAATAATTTTTGCTTTGTATTCACAACATGACTATTTGGTTTGAGAATACTAGCTTTTGGCTTATCCTGGCTTTTGACATGCCTACCTTACTAAGCTTAGTCATTTCTAGCTTTTGATGTAAAGTGAGAGATATACAACTTTTCCTTTCACTTGAACCCCTAGAAGTCATTGTATGGTTATTAAATAATCCCAGAGGATTATTGTATCTCATGGAAAAGGGATGTCTAAAAAGAGAAAGCAATATGGGGGAATGGTCAGAAAGTATAGAAGTTAGAACACACACAACATTTATCAATAAAGTTTGCCACCTTACATAGTGCAGTTGGTGACACCCCAAAATAATTAGAATAGTAACACCAAAGGTACTGATCACAGATCAATATTACATTTATAATAATAATTCAAAATTTTGAATACCGGGAGAACTACCAAAATGTGGCACAAACACATGAGGTGAGCCCATGCTGTTAGAAAAATGGCACCTGTAGACATGTTTGACATAGGCTTGCCACAAACCTCAACTTATAAAATGCACTGTATTTGGGAAGCACAATAAAGTGAAATGCAATAAAATGATATATGCTTATAGATGCTCAATAAATATTTTTCTTACAATGAAGGAACAAATAGGACACTAGAGTACAGAAAATGCCTTTGTCTTTACCATGGCCAGGATGAAATATATCTTTGACATGCCATCTACCCTTGATGTGATTCCATGGTGACCAAAAACCTTCCAATTAATAAGCCATTCTCCTGGACAAAAGTGATATGTATGGTCACTGAAAAGTTATACCCTCCATTGCAAGATATATAATTTCCATTTCATTCAATTACTCAACAATTCAGAGAAATCTCCCACCTGACCCAAGGAGGCATCCTGTTGTTGGTGCATGGCAACTTTATACACATCAGCAAAGCCAAGATTTCTAAGCCAACACCTTTTTGAGAAGGAATAGCTATGATAAAGAGTTTAAAGAGCCAGTGTAAACTCATTATTGTGGAAAACGCTAGAAATTTTCCTTTTACTCACTTGATTTCACATTTTGTGTTCAAATGATTTTATTGTTTTTGGTGATATAATTAAATGATTTAGATTTATAAATTTAAGAAGTGATGGCATGTTCTGTTAATTCACAGTATACCCATTTAGCCTGAGTCATTATCTGTCAAAATGAAGACTTGGATCAATGACAATGTCACATATCAGGTCTCAAAGGTTTGTAGGTATTTCTAGAATGCTCAGTACGTACTCTAAAAGGTCTTTTCATTATTGATGATAAAGGAATCCTAAGACAGATAATAATGAATGGCCTGCCTGTTGATAAGTCACTTAATGAGATGCTACATTTGGTTCAAGTATCCTAGTACACCAACAAATATGGAGGGAGCTGTCACCTGCCTGTTGGAAACCCAGTGCCATAGACTAAATGTCTCCCTCAAAATTCAGATTCTGAAATTCTAATTCCCAATGTGATGATTTAAGGAGTTGGTGACTTTGGGAGGTGACAAGAACAAGTGTCATGAATGAGATTAATGCCCTTATTAAGAAAAATATAAAACAGCTCCCTTACCCTTTTTACCCTGTAAGAATACAGAAAGAACGCACTACCTATGAATCAGAAAGTGAGCCCTCACAAAACATCAGTCTTTTGGCAGCCTAATTTTGAACTCCTTAGCCTTCAGAACTGTGAAAAAATAAATTTCTGTTGTTTACCAAACACCCAGTTTATGGCATTTTATTATAGCAACCCAAACAGACTATGACATTGGTAACCAAGCAATAATCTCAGAAACAAATGGAAAACTTAAGTGTTTTGATAAATGAATGAGAAGTACTTCCTTAACATCATACTATCTAGTGAAAAGTCTTCACTGAAGTTCAACATTTTGCTATTGAAATAAAAAAAATCAATTAATTAAAGGTGTTATAGAAAGCAACAGTCTTACAGGTTCCTAAATACACCAGCCTCATTCTACCTCAAATCTTTGTATTTTCTGTTCCACTGCCTGGAATACTTTTCCCCAGAGTTTTATAACTTACTCTTAAAGCTTTCTTTAAATGATTACTGTCTTAATTCTTGTTCCAGTTTAGCCCAATCACTGAAGACTTCTGTAGCTATCCTCTTATAGAAGAAATACCGTATGCTCTCTCCTAAAATATATTGCTTACCAAAGTATGAGAATATTAAATATATTTTCTAGTGTTATTTTTTTCTAAAACTTAGGTCAGTTTTAGCATGTGTTTGGTTGAATATTTTATTAAATATCTAATGACTGGAAGCTACTGTTCACACAGTCAGATAAAATGCTACATGCTCAATGTACCCTGTAATATTTTTCTCCATATGTCTAATTGCTGTATAATATAGTTTACATTTTTATTTATCTCTTTCTCCTAATAAAATATAGTTTTCATGAGGATGAAAATTTTTGTCAAATTTGTATTCTGCTGTATTCGTAGGACCTAGAACAAAACCTAACAAATATAGAGCACTTAACAATATTATTGAATGAGTAAATAAGCAAATAGATTCATGGAAGTGAGTTGTTCCTTGAGGATCTTATTGCTTTAAGTGAAGCAACTGCATGCCTGCTGTATTTGTAAAGGCACGGCCAAGCCGTGCACTATAGAAACAACCTCAAATCATTACCATCCTGAAAAGCATCTATAGGGTGCTAGCTGTCTTCCCTATGTAAAATCTCTTTCTGTTTCTTAACTTTACCAAATTATATTATACTTACCTGGATACTATATGTTTATGTTGCTTTTGAAATGTTAGTTTACTGGCAGTCTTAATTAAATAAATAATGTGAACATGAGTGTGTTTCTTAATGCTTATGCATATCTAGTTCCACATTTGCAAAATATGTAATAAGAAGTGGTTTTGAAACTCAGGTGAAATAATGTATATAAAAGAGCTTCAAAAATATCACAGAAATGTATTAGTTTCCTGTTGCTGCTGGAACAAATTACCACCAATTTAGTCACTGAAAACAACACAGTTTTTTTAGTTTTTTTTAGGTCAAAAGTCTGATACTGGACTCATCAAGCCAAAATCTAGGTGTTGGCAGTGCTACAGTCCTCTCTGGAAGTTCTAGGAGTCTGTTTCCTTGTCTTTTCCTGCTTCTAGAAGCTTCCCACATTCCTTGGTCCATGGTTTGCTTTCTTCATTTTTTTTAATGAACATTCTTTTTCATTTCTGATCATCTTTTGATAGTCACATCTCCCTCTGACTGCAATTAGGAAAGGTTATACACTTTTATAGATTAATGGAATTAGATTGGCCCTATCTGGATTATCTGAGATAATCTCCCAGTCTCCCCATTCTTAATTTAATCACATCTGCAAAATCCCTTTTGGCATGTTAGATAACATATTCATAGGTTCTAAGGATTAGAATGAGAACATGTTGGGGAACCATTATTCCACCCCTTTTACCTTATCAGGGAGTGAAAAGGGCTATAAAGAAAAATTAAAGCAAGATCAAAACATCCAGAAGGCAGAGTGCTGGGGGGCATATTTTCTCCTCTCAGCTTTGGTAGGAATATCTGAAATGTCAGACTAACACTTTTCACACAGATTAATTTTGAATTTAATAAACAGAAAATACAATATGACACTTATCAAACATTTAAAGAGTAGTATGGTTATAATCACAGCCTATAGTTTCATTGCTCACCTTTAGTAAAACCTGTGCAGAGTGCTGTTTTGGACCACAGATTCCCCATGATGTCCATATCATCACGGACCTCAAAACATTTACTTATGTCCTTTTCAACACATTTCCACCTTTGCAGCACAGAGCAATCTCCTGCACACTTAGAAAGAAATCTGCTGTGGTGGCTACCTGCCAGAATAGCAAAAATGCTTTCTGTAATTGCTAGCTGATTGTTTCTATCTATTTCAAAACATACCAACAAACCCTTGCTGATTTTGCATGAAGGATGGGCAAAATACCTTACTATTGCTTCACATCACTGTGTTTCTCCCAATTTGCTTTCTTACTTGCTTTTTTAACTAGAATATTGTCTTCTGCCCTTAGTTTCCCCTAGTGATTGTTCACCCTTTAAGCAAGCAATCTACTCTATAATTTTACTCTATAATGTATTAACCATTTTTACAGTATGAAAAGCAAGAGTCATATTATATCACATATGACTGACCATGACCAAAAATTAGAAGATATCAACAATGTAATTACCAAGATAGCTAAAGCTTAATTATTATGTACCTGTTTTAATTAACAGCTTTTAATTTAAAAATAAAAAACACATTTATATTTTCTTTAAATAGAATATATTGAAAGTGATTACCCTCTCCTTGATTTAAAGACATTATTTCAGCCATTCATTACCACTTCACAATACAATAGTAGTGTCTGTTTTTCACTTTTTTTCCATGGTGCTATTATATCTGCTGAACCATTTAGTATTCACCTGAGTTTTACGACCTTCAGTTTCTAATCTGCCATAATCTGAATAAATGTATAAACAGGTGTATCAAAATAGTTTGAAAACTCCAAGAAAAATGGCTTTAAAATTTCCTATGAATAGAGTGCATGAACTTGAATGTACACAGCTCTGTTCTGCGTAAAGTAGAGTGTTTTCATTTCACACAACTCCCATTGTTAAATTGTAGATTCTACATTTACTCCCCTTGCCACATTAACCTGAACTGATTATTTTCTTTGTGTTTTGTGAATAAACTCTATCTTTCATTGCTACTTTCCAAAAAATGAACAAACAAACAAAAAACAGAGGGATATAAATGTATTCCTTCACTGGAGGAAAAGGAAGCTCTCTTTACTTAGGAAAGGAATTATTGTCATGGAATAGAGAAATTAAGAGATTTTTGGAAGAACTGAAGAGTACAGGCTATATGATCATAAGGATAGCCAGTATGGAAAAACTAAAATGAATTTAACTCTTCTTAAATTGTAAATGATTGGCTAACTTTCCCTAAGTTGTTTCAGCATTTCGAGATAGATTAGAGAATCACGGTAATTTAGAAATTGTTTAAAATTTTAAAAAAAGAAATAAGATTTCAGAAAAGGTAAATGCCATTTCAAATTTCCTTCTAGCCTTTTCAATTTATATCACTTGATGTGACAAATTGGCAACATGATGCAGAAAGCATTAAGTGAGATGTGAGATGTTGAAGTTCTGTAAATTCCTCTAAGTCTGGTTCCTCTGTTACACACTAGCCTATCCACCATATATCCCCTCTTTCTGGGATGCTTCTTATAATGCTTATCTTGGTGACCAGAAAAATTCTCACTTATCCAATGGATAAGTGAGAATTGCCTTTTTATTATTTCCTCACTGATCCATCATCCCACTTATATCACATGAATTCAATTGCTTAGCTACTTGTTTGTCTTTTCTTACAGAATTTATGCTCCATGAAGGTAGGCACAATATTATCTCTTCACTGTTATACCACCAATAAACAGTTGCCCAGCAATTAGCACACACTAAATTCAAAATGTATAGTTTATGACAAAATTAACACTATGATAAAAGTTTATGTTTCTGCTCAAATTTGGATTTAGCCTTAAGATGTACTACAGCCCACTAAGCAAGGAAAGAGACATATTGAAAGCTGAGGTGCCTGTTATGAAGAGGAAGATTTGACATGTTTCTAAGATTTTTTTATTCCTATCATCATCTTCTCCTGTGCCAAGAAAAGCTGTGAAGGACTGTGTAAAGGATGAAAAACTTGCCTTTTATTACCTATGAACTATTTTAAGATTCTTTAAGTTGTAGAAAACAGGTAATAATGCAAATAAATTGAGTCCAGTGGACTAAAATTTATTACTTCCCTATGCATATGGGCCAGGTTTACATCTACTTATAAATGCATTTATCATTTCTGATTGCCTATCTTAAAAATATCTTTGAAATTGAACTAAATGAAAGATAAAAATGTATGTTATAAAAAATCTTTTTCTGAATGTCACATGATGCTGATTTAAAAAGCACATGAAGCTGACATGGTAGGCATCCTCCTGTCGTTCTCAGCTTGCTCCTTATAATCACCTTCTTTATCTAATAACAGCAGGCTGACACACATTTTTTTAATGACAAAATGGTATTTAATCTTTCATTTTTAAAAGGAACATTAATTATGCAGTTTCATAAATATAAAAGAAGGTGAAGATGTATGCCAACATCAATTTACAACTTTCTTTTGTTTAATTAATATTATTTCATGTTTAATTTGAAATGTGTTTTGCTCATCAACATGAAATGTTTAATTTATATGAAACTTCATTGAGAATACTGCCTCTGGAGAAGCAACAATTTATTCTGAGCTATGTACACACATATTGAATAAAGTATTCATTTCACAGGGGATTTTTTTGCAAGCATCATTCACAATTAAGTTGAGCTCTCAATGATCCAGGCTAATTCTAAATAAATACATTACTTGGTAATTTATAGAATATGCAAATAGAGTGATTTTCAGCCTTTGATTATCTCTAGTTTCTACCAATTTAATTTCCCTACATTTGTAAAATCCACTATTCAAATGATTTGAACTGGCAACATCCTTATTCATCTTCCTATTGTCCTTACTCAGATCATAACAGTAATCTCCTAGCTGTTCTCCCCAGTTTTCTTTGCATCATCTGCAATACAGCCAGAGTAATCACTTCATTATCCCAGCACCTTGTCATTCTCTCTTAATTCCTTTTTTTTTAACTTTTAGAGAGCACAAATTATACAATATTAATGCTCTACTTAAATGTTTAAATGACCCTCTTGTCACCTGCCCTTAACTCCACTCACACACTATGCTGCAGATTTCTATTTGCATGTCCCGAAAGCTTTCTTAAATTCTATCCACACTCTTTCTGTAATATTCTTCAACGCTCCATATTCCTTCCAATTCTGACAAATTCCTATTCATTCTTCAAATCCCAATTCAGAGCAACTTCTTCATAAAATCTTCCATGACAACTGCCTGATACAGATTTATTCTTCTGTGCTTTCAAAAAAAACTCCATTTATGTGTAGTTCCTCATTATTCTGTAAATGTCTTAAGAACTAGGACTTTATTTTAGTTGTAATATTTTGACTGATTTGCCTGGATATTACTGGGAAATAATAAAATCCTTATGAATGCACTTTTTGTAAATGTGAACTTATATTTTATGCAACCCAATTAAAGTCCCCAGTTGTGGTTATCCATACATAATTAATAGCACCAAATAATTTCAGGCTTTTTGGGAGCAAATAAACACGAACAATTTCAGAAACAGAAGACTAGGAGAAACAGTGGATTTTCTTTCTAAACATTTTATTATCTCCAGTAAAATATTTGGGAAAAATTATATTTAAATGCTAAAGTTTTACTATATCCAACAAATACACAATTTCTCCAAAATATACCAAGACCTTACTATTAATCAAATAATCATATCTATAGGGTGTCAATGTTATTAAGATATCTCTCTGTCAATAAATTTCCTTCCAGTATATTAAATTGATCCACATGAAACTGCCATCTTAGTAAGTCAAAAATAGTCAAGTGTTAACAGTTTGATATGGTTCAAAGTAGTATTATGGAAATAGATAAAGAACTTAAAATATCGAAAGTAGAATGTCTAAAAGTAGAAAGGCTTTGAATAGAATAAGAAATGCACTAAGAAAAAAGATGTGTAAAAACAATACTAATTTTGGGTGAAATTTAGAAAAGTCACAAATAAGCAATAGGAATTGAGCTAGATCATAAAGCACCCATACAATTTCAACCAATAAAAATGTTGGAAAAGTCACAATTAGAAAGAACATTAAAAATGTTTTTCATGGAAAGTGGCAAGTCTCACTAAGGCTATTTTGGATGAAACAAATGAAAATATATTCAAATTAGCACTAAAGGAGGCTATATCTTATACCATATGTCCTCAAAAATTCAAAGATAAGAAACAAACTATACCTAGATTTGATGGGAATTTGACCTGGAAGTTGGAATGAAGTCTTATGTTGCCATATCTTGGGCATTAGATATTAATTGTTGCAGGATAATCAGACTGCTTGCATTCAAATCCCAGTTTACCCAGTCTATAGAAACATGACCTTGAGTAAATCATTTACCATCTTTTTAAATGTAGGAAAATGGTTGTTGTGAGGATTAAATGATGTCAACATATACATATGCAAAGTGACTAGACAGTGTGAGGCACACAGTAAGTGCTACAGAAGAATGTACTAATATTATACTTATTGGGCTGCTCCAGTTCGCCTCTTTTTTTCTCCATTGACTGGATTTCACCAGATCATCTTGCTGGTCTCAGCATGGAAGCCTCCTGTATCCTCTCTATAGCATGTAACTGCTTTCTTTCTGGCAAGATTCTGCACTGGTTTTGAGTTAAATATGTGTTTCCGATCCAGTTGGTCATAGGCAGGAAATGAATGAAAAACTAGGATATGAAAAGCTTTAAGAATCTCTGTGAGTCAGAGAATGAAATATAGCTTAAATAAATATGCATGTTTTAATATCTAAAAAGTACTGAAGATAATGGCTTAATGATTAGTCCGGGATAATCTTAAAAGTTTGTAAAAATGTCCAAGCAAATTAAAGGCCAATACTGAGGTAACTATCCTAATGAGAAATTTATACTCCTTTCCATGAGTAATAGGGAAACATGAAAGATTTTGGGCAAGACAGTGTTTGAAGATAATAACTTTGAAAGCAATGTGGAGATAGAAATAGATGGTGTAGAGACAGAAGGTTATGAGAGGAAAGAAGACAGGATGTGAATCTACTGCAGGGTTTAACCAACATGGTTCACACAGAAAAATCAGTAATTATGAGAAAAAGCTGAATTCTATATCACCTACTGATGCGTGAAACATGAATTACCTATAGCTGTGTAGCAAAGATAGTTCTCCTTTCTAAAAGTATATAAAAATATATTAATGTGTCCACATCACCAGGATGACTATAAAGATCAAATTAAATCATGTATATGGTCATATATACACATATATTTATATACATACATATATATGTGTGTGCTTATATTTACATATGTAATATACATATATATGTGTATATGTGTGCATGTGTACATATATGTGTATTTTTGTGTGTATATACACATATGTATATAATTTTGAAGACTCAATAATGACACTGAAAGGCATTTACTAATGCTTATTTAGTATCTGAAACCTATTCTCAAATAAAATCAATTCCCAAGGGGAGCATTTGTTCTATAATATATTCAATAGCAGTAGAAGCTCAAGCATCACTCATATTTCTACACTAAAAACTTAATTCCAGAAGACTTGTAGCACAAATTCTAGCTGAAAATAAATCTTTCTTCTTCTGAAAAAAAATTTTACTTTCTCTCTTCCACACTTGTAGTATGTTCAGATTTTTAAAAAACAGATGATTGAAGCCAGAAGTGTAAAAATAATTTTACATTTTGATACAGCTGCAGTAAATACAAATAAATTAGCTGATAAATCCTCAGCATCCAGCCTTTGATAAACCCCCAAAATGCTCTGTTACATTAGAATTTATTACGCATCTGGGAACCCTTAAACTTTTCAAATATGACTGGTTTTAAAATCACTTGAGGAGTCTGCCAAGATGGCCGAATAGGAACAGCTCTGGAGTGCAACTCCCAGCAAGAGTGATGGAGAAGGCGAGTGATCTCCACATTTCCAACCGAGGTACCAGGTTTAACTCAATGGAACTGGTTAGTCAGTGGGTGTAGCCCAATTAGGGCAAACGGAGGCATGGTGGGGCGCTGCCTCACCAGGGAAGCACAACTTGTCAGAGGACAAACCTCCTACCTAACAGAGACCATCAGGGACTTGGGGACTTTTCCAGCCACTCTGGCACACCAATTGAGATCCCTGTGCATCTCCCATGGTCTTTATAATATATATATATATATATATATATATATATATATATATATATATATATATATAATTGCATTTTAGGTTCTGGGTACATGTGAAGAACATACAGGATTGTTGCATAGGTACATACAAGGAAATGTGGTTTGCTGCCTCCATCCCCATCACCTATATCTGGCATTTCTTCCCATGATATCCCTCCCCAACTCCCCATCCCCACTGTCCCTCCCTAGTTCCGCCCCACAAACCTCAGTGTGTGATGTTCCCCTCCCTGTGTCCATGTGCTCTCATTGTTCAACACCCATCTATGAGTGAGAACATGCGGTGTTTGATTTTCTGTTCTTGTATCAGTTTGCTGAGAATGATGGTTTCCAGGTTCATCCATGTCTCTACAAAGGACATGAACTCATCATTTTTTATAGCTGCATAGTATTCCATGGTGTATATGTGCCACATTTTCCCTGTCCAGTCTATCATCCATGGGCATTTGGGTTGGTTCCAAGTCTTTGATATTGTAAACAGTGCTTCAATGAACATTCATGTGCATGTGTCCTTATAATAGAATGATTTATAATCCTTTAGATATATACCTAGTAATGGGATTGCTGGGTCAAATGGAATTTCTATTTCTAGGTCCTTGAGGAATTGCCACACTGTCTTCCACAATGGCTGAACTAATTTACACTCCCACCAACAGTATAAAACTGTTCCAATTTCTCCACATCCTCTCCAGCATATGTTGTCTCCAGATTTTTTAATGATCACCATTCTAACTGGCGTGATATGGTATCTCAATGTAGTTTTGATTTGCGTTTCTCTAATGACCAGTGACGATGAGCATTTTTTCATATGTTTGTTGGTCTCATAAATATTAACCTTAAACTTAAATGGGCTAAATACTCCAATCAAAAGACACAGACTGGCAAATTGGATAACAATTCAAGACCCTATGGTGTGCTGTATTCAGGAGACCCATCTCATGTGCAAAGACACAGAGAGATTCAAAATAAAGGGATGGATGAAAGCAAGTGAAGAGCAAAGAAACCCAGGGGCTGCAATCCTAATCTCTGAAAAATGGACTTTAAACCAAAAAAGATCAAAAGAGACAAAGAAGAGCATTACATAATGGTAAAGGGATCAATGCAACAAAAAGAGCTAACTACTCTAAATATGTATGCAGCCAATAGAGGAGCACCCAGATACCTAAAGCAAGTTTGTAACAACCTACAAAGAGACTTAGACTCCCACACAATAATAATGGAAGACTTTAACACTCCACTGTCAATATTCGACAGATCAACAAGGCAGAAAATTAACAAGGATATCCAGGACTTGAACTCAGATCTGAACCAAGTGGACCTGGCACACAAATACGGAACTCTCTAGTCCAAATCCACAGATCAGAACCACATTGCACTTACTCTAAAACTGACCACAAAATTGGAAGTAAATCACTCCTCAGTAAATGCAAAAGAATGAAAATTATAACAACCAGTCTCACAGACTACAGTGCAATCAAATTAGAACACAGGATTAAGAAACTGACTTGAAACCACAAAACTACATGGAAAATGAACAACCTGCTCCTAAATGACTACTGGATAAATAATGAAATGAAGGCAGATATAAACATGCTCTTTGAAACCAATGAGAATGAAGACACAATGTACTAGAATCTCTGGGACACATTTAAAGCAGTGTCTAAAGGGAAATTTAGCACTAAATGCCCACATGAGAAGTGTGGAAAGATCTAAACTCAACACACTAACTCACAATTAAAAAAACTAGAGGAGCAAGATCAAACAAATTTCAAAAGCTAGCAGAAGACAAGAAATAACTAAGATCAGAGCAGAATTGAAGGAGACAGGGACACAAAAAAAGTTCAAAAAATCAATAAATCCAGGAGCTGTTTTTTTAAAAAGATCAACAAAATAGATAGAACCCTAGCCAGACTAATAAAAATGAAAAAAGAGAAGAATCAAATAGATGCAATAAAAAATGGTAAAGGGGATATCACCACCAATTCCACAGAAATACAAACTACCATCAGAGATTACTACAAACACCTCTATGCAGATAAACCAGTAAATCTAGAAGAAATGGATAAATTCCGGGCCACTTACGCCCTCCCAAGACCTAAACAGGAAGAGCTGGATCCCTGAATAGACCAATAACAAGATCTGAAGTTGAGGCAGCAGTTAATAGCCTACCATCCAAAAAGAGTCCAGGTCCAGATCGGTTCACAGCTGAATTCTACCAGGTATACAAAGAGGAGTTAGTACCAATCCTTCTGAAACTATTCCAAACAATACAAAAAGAGGGAATCTTCCCTAACTCATTTTATGAGACGAACATCATCCTGGCAGAGACACAACTATAAAAGAAAATTTCAGGCAAATATCCATGATGAACATTCATGCAAAAATCTTCAATAAAATACTGGCAAACCAAATGCAACAGCACATCAAAACACTTATCCATCATGATCAAGTAGGCTTCATTCCAGGGATGCAAGGCTGGTTCAACAAACACAATTCTATATATGTAATCCATCACATAAACAGAACCAAAGACAAAAAAACACATGATTATCTCAATAGACGCAGAGAAGGCCTTTGACAAAATTCAACAGTCCCTTATGCTAAAAACTCTCAATAAACTAGGCATCAATGAAACATATCTCAAAAAATAAGAGCTGTTTATGACAAACCCACAGCCAATGTCATACTGAATGGGCAAAAACTGGAAGCATTGCCTTTGAAAACTGTCATTAGACAAGACTGCCCTCTCTCACTACTCCTATTGAACATAGTATTCGAAGTTTTATCCAGAGCAATCAGGCAAGAAAAATAAATAAATGATATTCAATTAGGAAAAGAAGAAGTCAAATTGTCTCTGATTGCAGATGACAAGATTGTATATTTAGAAGACCCGATCATCTCAGCCCCAAATCTCCTTAAGATAATAAGTAACTTCAGCAAAGTCTCAGAATACAAAATCAAAGTGCAAAAATCACAAGCATTCCTATACACCAATAACAGATAAATAGAGAGTGAAATCATGAGTAAACTCCCATTCATGATTGCCACAAAGAGATAAAATAGCTGGGAGTACAAGCAACAAAGTTTGTAAAGGACCTCTTCAAGGAGAACTACAAACCACCGCTCAAAGAAATAAGAGAGGACACAAACAGATGGAAAAACATTCCATGCTCATGGTTAGGAAGAATAAATATCCTGAAAATGGCCATACTGCCTGAAGTATTTTATAGATTCAATGCTATCCCCATTAAGTTACCATCGATCTTCTTCACAGACTGGCTAAAACTACCTTAAAATTCATATAGAACCAAAAAAGAGCCCGCATAGCCAAGACAATACTAATTAAAAAGAACAAAGCTGGAGGCATCATGCTACCTGACTTCAAACTATACTAGGCTATAGTAATAAAACTATATTAAGCTACAGTAATCAAAACAGCATGGTACTGGTACCAAAACAGAGATATAGAACAATGGTGGAACAGAACAGAGGCCTCAGAAGTAATGCCACACATCTACAACCATCTGATCTTTGACATACCTGACAAAAACAAGCAGCGGGGAAAGGATACCTTGCTTAATAAATGATGTTGGGAAAACTGGCTAGCCATGAACAGAAAGCTGAAACTGGACCCCTTCCTTACACCTTATACAAAAATTAACTCCAGATGGCTTAAAGATTTAAACATAAGACCTAACACCATAAAAACCTTATAAGAAAACCTAGGCAATACCATTCAGGACACAGGCATATGCAAGGACTTCATGACCAAAACACCAAAAGTAATGGCAATAAAAGCCAAAATAGACAAATGAGGTCTAATTAAACTTAAGAGCTTCTGCACAGCAAAAGAAACAATCATTAGAATGAACTGGCAACCAACAGAATGGGAAAAAATGTTTGCAATTTACCCATCTGACAAAGAGCTAATATCCAGAATCCACAAAGAACTAAAACAAATCTACAAGAAACAAACAAACAACTGTATCAAAAAGTGGGCAAAAGATATGAACAGAAACTTGCAAAAGAAGATGTTTATGCATCCAGCAAACATATGAAAGAATGCTCATCATCACTGGTCATTAGAGAAATGCAAATCAAAACCACATTGAGAAACCATTTCATGCCAGTTAGAATAGCGATCATTAAAAAATCAGAAAACAACAGATGCTGGAGAGGGTATGGAGAAATAGGAATGCTTTTACACTGTTACTGGGAGTGTAAATTTGTTCAACCATTGTGGAAGACAGTGTGGTAATTCCTCAAGGACCTACAAATAGAAATACCATTTGACCCAGCAATCCCATTACTGGGTATATACCCAATGGATTATAAGTTGTTGTATCATAAAGACACATGTACACATATGTTCATTGTGGCACTGTTTACAATAGCGAAGATGTGGAACCAATCCACATGCCCATCAGTGATAGACTCGATAAAGAAAATGTGGCACATATACACCATGGAATACTATGCAGCCAAAAAAAAAGAATGAGTTCATGTCCTTTGCGGGGATGATGAATCTGGAAACTATCATTCTCAGCCAACTGACACAAGAACAGAAAACCAAATACCACATGTTCTCACTCATATGTGGGTGTTGAACAATGAGAACACATGGACACAGGGAGGAAAATATCACAAACCAGGGTCTATTGGGGGCTGAGGGGCTTGGGGAAGGATATCGGGTGGTGGGGAGATTGAGGAGAAATAACATTATGAGAAATACCTAATGTAGGTGACTGGGTGTTGGAGGCAGCAAACCACCATGGCATGTGTATACCTATGTAATAATCCTGCAAGATCTGCACATGTACCCATATATATGTGTATATACATATATATGTGTGTGTGTGTGTGTGTGTGTGTGTGTATATATCTCACTTGAAGAACCTTAAATAAATAAACATTCAAGGGCCAATGCTGTTCTACTCTGTTCAATTCCTGAGTTTTGCTATTGTCACTTCATTCTTTCCATTCTTCTGCATTTTGTTAAAGACATTCCCTTCAGGATGAATTATTCTGTTTCATCATTTCTTTTTCTCCTATGTCAACAGTATCCTAAAATATATTGTTTTAGCAAAATACAAGAATATTTAAATACATATTCTAGTGTTATTCTTTCTAAAAATTAAGTCAGTGTTAGCATGTGTTTGCTTGAACACTTTATAAAATATGTAATGACTGGCGGCTACTGTTCAGGCAAACAGATAAATCACACTAAGAGTGGATGGGAATATTTATTTCATTTATATTTCTTGAAAGTCATAAGACTTTTTCTTGAAGTCTAACTCAATAATTATTTATGGAACAGTACATATATGAAGTACACAGTGCTTAGAAGTAAAATCCCCATAAATAATGCCATTATTATTATTGTTACTGGAAGTAAATCTCACCATTTTGCTGGAGAGTGAATATGAAAAAAGTTATTTTAATGTTAAGTGAACAAAAAGATACTAAACTAAAGCACAAATTTGTTGGTCATGGCTACTGTATAATACCTCAAACTTACCCAAAATGCAGGTCATCTTAAAAGGATTCATAGTAATTTTTGGCCTTGCAGCTAACATATTATTTTGAGTTGAAATCAAATTTAAGCATTTTATTGCAATGATTTTGTGCATATGAAGGTCAGCAGAATGCTGAAAATGTATTATTTTGAACAAATCAACATTGTTCTCTGAAATTCTGAATCTCTGAGAAGAGTTGATAAGCCATGGTTTCTCACTATGCATTCTTGCCTAGTGTTTTGAGACTTCAAATGCATTCTTGCCTAGTATTATGAGACTTCAAATCAACAAAACAAAGTTTGCCATAATATCCTCCTCCTCCTTTGTTTAAAATCCTTGTGCTGCTTGCATGTTTTGTTCTTGCAGAAAGAGTTAATACAGTCTTTATCAGAGTTGACAGGGAATATAATTTTCTGATATTATAGATGGCTGATATCTATTATGTGTCAATGTTCTAAATGCTTTTACATATATGAATGCATTAAATATTCACAAAAATCCTATTCAAAAGGCACTCTTGGTACCACTGTATTATACATAGGAAAACAGAAGCAAGGTGGTGTTATATAACATGCTGAAGGTAACATACGTAGAGCCCAGACTATAGGCTCTAGTGTCCATATCCTTACCATTTACTCTGTACAACACTTCAATTAGCACAAAGGATAATTTGGTTAAATACCAGATATACTCAAGTAATATTACTAAAAATATTGATAATGTTTTATATAACCAAATGCAAAAGCACAAAATAAGAAGGGCAGTTTATGAGTTACAATTATGTCAAAAGCTTGGACTTCTTGACTATGATTCAATAGTATATGTTGCTTATCGTTCTACATGTGTAGGATACAAAAATAAATTATTATATGCTTTATTTTTCTTAAATCTTGACTAAATATATGTTTGCACCAGAGTACACGTCTTAATTCTTAATGAAAAACCTATTAATTACCACAATATTTACATTACATTTACTTTTTGAATCTTGTCAATGCAGAGTTAAGTTTCTTTCCAAGTCTATCTAAAAAGGGCAAAAATCTATGTTGTCATCCAAGGACTATTAACATGTATGCTTGAGACCATTAATTCCTGTAGTAAGCAACTACATTTATTAAAATGTTTGTTGTAGAAAAATATATTTGTTCTCTTCAAGTTGTTAATTTCCTTTGTCACAGAAAGTTGATTTTGTTCACTAAGCCCATTAGTGAGTAAAATATTATCCCACTGACTGTCACCTTACTGATCTTTTCATTATTAATTTAATCAATTACAGGAAATCCTGCTGATTCCCATAAAATAGGAGAAATTCCTTAGGGTCTTCTTTCTTGAAAGAAAAAAAAAGGATTTATTTGATAAGTTTAATAAATGAATGGTTGTAACAGATGAACCTCAGAACCCAATGCAGAATCTTGATTTTTCCACCTCAGTAAGACACTAACAACATAGAAGTTACTTAAAATAAGGGACCCAGTACAAATGACCACAAACCATGTTCTTTGCTAAAAGTTGAAATAAGTGGAATTATTTAATCTAGGGGAAAAAGAACCTAAAGACAAAGAATAGTAACATTTGAATAGCATTTATTAACTCATAATGAAATCTATTTTCTATTCTTGTTGAACATGCTATGCTTCCTTTGATGCAGTCTTAAATTGTAACATAGCCTTTTTTCCTATGTGCCCATGTATACACACACATATGTATATGTATATTCATTTATTTAGAGAACCCCTATGTGGTAAGCATTTTTATTACTCTTATTATCTATGATGATGATGATCCTTTTATGAAAATGTAAACTAAGGTATACAACTCATGAGTGGAGAAATTTGGATTTGAACTAGACAGTCTATTTCAGAGTCTACCTTTTACATGGCACTCTCTCACATAATAGAACTATTTAAGCAGTTGAAGGTCTGTTATGTCAAAAGGGTCGTAGGTTTTACTAACAGGATAACTTATGCCCACTCATCTTAGTTTCAGAACTAGACAAAACCCAAAAGAAGAGAAAAAGTGGCCTATTGGGGCCAGCCTGTTTCTTACTAAGAAAGCAGGATCAATAATTTAGGGCCAGGTTTCTCAACTTTGGCACTACTGACATTTGGGACTGGAAAATTCTTTGCTACGGAGGCTTCTGTGTACTTCGGGGTACTAGCAGAATCCCTTTCCTCTAGCCCCTAGATTCCAGTAGCAACCCCTCAGTCATGATAACTAAAAATGCCTCCAGACATTGCCAAATGTGTCCTAGAGGTCAGAATTACCTACATTGAGAATCACTGCTTTAGAGACAAGGATAAAATTTTCCCCTTTCAATACGAGAGAAAGTTTACCAGAATCGAAATTTTAGTTAGAAAGAATGAATAATTCTCTTTGTGGCAATTGTGAATGGAAGTTTGTTCTTGATTTGGCTCTCTTTAAGTCTGTTATTGGTGTATAGGGATGCATCTGATTTTTGCACATTGATTTTGTATCCTGAGACTTTGCTGAAGTTGCTTATCAGTTTCAGGAGATTTGGGGCAAAGAGAATAAAGTACCTAGGAATACAACTAACAAGGAATGTAAAGGACCTCTTCAAGGAGAACTACAAGCCACTGCTCAACGAAATAAGAGAGGACACAAACAGATGGAGAAATATTCCATGTTCATGGTTAGGAAGAATCAGTATCGTGAAAATGGCCATACTGCCCAAAGTAATTTACAGATTCAACACTATCCCCATCAAGCTACCAATAACCTTCTTCACAGAACTGGAAAAAACCACCATAAACTTCATATGGAACCAAAAGAGAGCCCACATAGCCAAGTAAATTCTAAGCAAAAAGAACAAAGCAGGAGGCATCACACTACCGGACTTCAAACTATACTACAAGGATACAGTAATCAAAAGAGCATGGTACTGGTACCAAAACAGAGATAAAGACCAATGGAACAGAACAGAGGTATCGGAGGCAACACAACATATCTACAACCATCTGATCTTTGAAAAACCAGACAAAAACAAGCAATTAAACAAGGGAAAGGATCCCATGTTTAATAAATAGTGTTGCGAAAACTGGCTAGCCATGTGCAGAAAGCAGAAACGGAACCCCTTCCTGACACCTTACACTAAAATTGACTCCAGATGGATTAAAGACTTAAACATAAGACCTAACACCATAAAAACCCTAGAAGAAAATCTAGGTAAAACCATTCAGGGCATAGGTGCAGGCAAGGACTTCATGACCAAAACACCAAAAGCATTGACAACAAAAGCCAAAATAGACAAATGGGACCTAATCAAACTCCACAGCTTCTGCACAGCAAAAGAAACATTCATTAGAGTGAATCGGCAACCAACAGAATGGGAAAAAATTTTTGCAGTTTACTCATCTGACAAAGGGCTGATATCCAGAATTTACAAAGAACTAAAACAGATTTACAAGAAAAAAACAAACAAGCCCATTCAAAAGTGGGCAAAGGATATGAACAGATACTTTACAAAAGAAGACATACATGAGGCCAACAAACATATGAAAAAATGCTCATCATCACTGGTCATCAGAGAAATGCAAAACAAAACAACATTGAGATACCATCTCACGCCAGTTAGAATGGTGATCACTAAAAAATCTGGAGACAACAGATGCTGGAGAGGATGTGGAGAAATAGGAACACTTTTACACTGTTGGTGGGACTGTAAATTAGTTCAACCATTATGGAAGACAGTGTGGCGATTCCTCAAGGACCTAGAAATAGAAATTCCATTTGAACCAGCAATCCCATTACTGGGTATATACCCAGAGGATTACAAATCGTTCTACTATAAGGACACATGCACACGAATGTTCATTGCAGCACTGTTTACAATAGCAAAGACCTGGAACCAACCCAAATTCCCATCGACAATAGACTGGACAGGGAAAATGTGGCATATATACACCATGGAATATTATGCAGCCATCAAAAATGATGAGTTTGTGTCCTTTGTAGGGACATGGATGAACCTGGAAACCATCATTCTCAGCAAACTGACAGAAGAGCAGAAGATCAAACACCGCATGTTGTCACTCATAGATGGGTGTTGAACAATGAGAACATATGGACATAGGGAGGGGAGCACTACACACTGGGGTCAGTTGAGGGGAAATAGGGGAGGGACGGTGGGGGGTAGGGAGCTGGGGAGAGACAGCAAGGGGAGAGATGCCAGATGTAGGTGATGGGGAGGAAGGCAGCAAATCACATTGCCATGTGTGTACCTATGCAATAATCTTGCATGTTCTTACATGTACCCCAAAACCTAAAATGCAATAAAATAAATAAATGGGAAAAAAAGAACATTATAAATTAATATTTTTCCCCCAGAAGTTTCATAATATATTACCATGTAATTGCACAGGAGAATTTGTTAATGACAGATTTCAAGACTAATCTGGAGCATTGTGAACCCTATTGTCTGCATTCTATTAACCTCAAATCTCTATTAAACAATATTTCAATGTAAAAAAAAAAAAAAAAAGAAAAACTTACACGATTTTCTCAAATCTCTTTCAAGTTATCTGTAACCAAGTAACATTCAAAGGGTTTTATTTTTAATGAGTAAAGCTGTGAATTATAAAATAAATATGCAGTAACCCATTAACTGGCCAATAAATTAGAATAAAAAGATAAAAATCCCCTACTACTAAAAGAAAGCTCTAATTTACTTGCAAATATGTAGAAGAAAAAAATGTGTGCTGGAATTTACTTTTAATGGATGGCAAAGCTAGAAAAGAGACAAGAGGTACAAATTGATGGTATCTCAAATCCACTGCCAGATAGACCTACAAAGAAATGGGCCAATGTCCTTAGGATGAACTATTTTAATAATAGTCTTGCTACATGAGAAAAATTATTAATTCATCTAATGACCATTAGTATGTAAATTATTCATTGTGCAACTATCAGAATAAAATTAGAATTTCTAGGTTCATAAATTGTCCATACTTCTGCCTTCTATAGTGTGAGAGATGCTGTATTTTTGAAGAATAGCTACTACTTTAGTAAAAGATAATTACAAATGGCATAGGAATATAAGAGCATTAAGTGTTATTATAAATTTGCTCTTAGTAAATAAACTTGTTTGATTGTTCTGTCATTAGAAGAGGGCTAGGCCTACTGACTACGTACTTAACGATTTTAAGTTTTCTTAGTGTGATGGTAACAAGCTGGTAGTTTTGATATTTATTAATTAGAAACTTTTTTTAAAAATTTCATACATGGAAGTCTGTACTCCCCCTCAAGATCTGGCATGTTGGCAACCAAACTGATGTCACACGAATGAAATAAAAATATTTTTCATCTCTTTTTTTCCTTAAAAAAAAAAAAAGAATGAATGAATGAATGAATAAGGTCTAATATTTTCTAGCACAACAGGGTGACTATAGTCAGACATAATTTAGTTGTATATTTTAAAATAGCTTGAAGAGGATAATTGGATTGTATGTAACACAAAGGGTAAATGCTTGAGGTGACATGTACTGCTTACCCTGTTGTGATTATTATACACTGCATGTCTATATCCAAAATATCTCATGTAGCCCGTAAATAGATACACCTAGTACATATCCACAAAAATTAAAAATAAAAAACACTACAGAAGACAAAAACATATAACAAAGGGAGAGGCAGGATGCAGCCAAAAGCCTGATAAAAAGTAAAAATTACCTGAAGTAACTGATACACATCCAGAAGCAAAAAATGAAAATAAAGGTACATTTTGAAAGGAAAAGTACTATCTCTCCAATTTCAAGGTCTCATTTCCCTTTTCCACTCATCCCCACCTAAGAAGAATGACAAGGGCACAAACTTGGTTTTTGTAGACTCTTAATAACCTGTTTTCATTATACCAGTAACATTAACTCATTGCAGAAGAACAGGTACGCCAAAAGAAGAAACAATTGTTAAAAGTCTTTGTATACATACCATCAGAACAAGATTTTCTAAAATGTCAAAAACCACAGATGTTGGTGATGATGCAGAGAAAAGGGAACACCTATACACTGGCAAAAACATTTTTTAAGAATAAGAATAGAACCTGTCACAAAAAAATAATAAAGGTTCCAAGTGTCTATGAACCTTATAGAGCAAACAGGGCTTATTCTATTATCTCCTTCATTCTCCACCAGAAACAGCAAGTGTATAGAACTGCCATCACTCCCTGCTGTGGCCATAGCAGGTGTCACCAGTTGATGGCAATACTTTCCTGCCAAGCTTAGATGTAGCTTCAGATTCCCATTAGCATTGCATTCTAGGCAAAACCTATCACTAATCAGAGTTGACATGTGAGACAAACTCAATTTTTCATACCTGTTACAGATGCTATGGTTCTCTTGATGCATTCTGAGACTAACAGCCATTTTTGGCAATCACATAAACTGTTAACTCATAGTGAGCTTATTTTTCTACCAGATATTTAGGCATCACTTTATCTATGTTGATCCAAAAGTAAGTTTGGGACACTATAAAATGTTATTTTACTAGAGAAGCTCTTTTTTTTAACTTGTGGTTAAACCCATGGAGATATTTGTAACTGGCTCCCAAATAATAGAATTCAATTATATTGCCAGCCTCAAGTCACCTACAAATTTGATAAGAATTATCTCTTCATTACATAAATTAATAAAAATGTTCAATTCAACAGATTCGCATTGCTTGAGAAACTTCACAATTTTATACCAGTCCATTTTTGCATACCATTGGCTCCATATTTAATCAACAAACATTTGCTGAATAGAATCTCTTAATAGTCTTTTACAAATGATTACTAACTACCCAAGCATAGCTTCCAGTCTATTATTTGATATCATAAATCCTTGTCAAAAACTTTGGTGAAGTCCAGAAACCTTATCCACCATGTTTCCTAATCTACTCTCAAAGACAGAAGCAAGGTTAATATAACGTTACCTTGACAAGAGTAAGTAGTAAAGAATTGGATTTATTGATCATTATATGATTCATGATTATTTAATGATTATTAAATGATCAAATAATTATTTTCAATAAATCCAATTCTTTACTACTTACTCTTGTCAAGGTTATCAAAACTCTAAGGTTACACAAAGATGTTTATAATCTGAAGTGGTGATTCAAATATAAAAATATGTCAATTTCAAATAAAATCTATCAGAGATCTAAAATCTAAATAAGATCTTTCTGGAACATCATTCTAAACCCTGTATAAGACAAAAGGCCTCCCTACTTTGTCTGAATTTTGGGGGCACTAAAATTATTGACATTTCCACTGGTTTCTAGCTTTATGCTTCAGTGGAAAGCACTTAGTGAACTCTCCTGCCATCTGATATGGGCTAACATAAACCAGAAATTGATGGTTAGATGACCCTTTAGCTGAAATGGCCTCTCTAACATTAGGAAAGTTTCTCAGGTCAACCCACCCCACATTGTGCTTCTTCTACAAAATCTTTTAGAATTCTCTCTCCCCTTATTTTCCACCCCCTTAGTTTTCCTCTCTCCCTTCCTTCCTAGAGGCAAAACCCTAATTCTTTCTGTTTTCTCTCTCAAATATATATATTTGTTTTCCTTCTGCCCTCAAGATATCTTTTATGAAGACACTTTTCTAAAATAGAAGAGGGCAAAAAAGAGGATAATTCATATAATTCCCAAGAAGACAGGACACTGTGAATTACTAAAGTAAACTGAATGTCAGAATAAAAGCAATGCAAATCTACTGAAATATGGCAACCGACATCCTGCTTCAGTATGAGGAAGATAAGAGGAACTGATCTGGACCATGGCAAACGAAAAAGGGCATGCCAGCCTAAAAGGGACAGCTGTTATTTAGCTACAAAAAAGTGTTTGACATGCGAGCACACTGATCTGGTCTCATGAGAGAATCTGGGAATTCACACTGCATGCAAAATCTCCTAAGTTTAAAATATTGGTTTATTTTAATGTATGATTCATGTCAAAGTAAATATGTCTGTAGGCTGCATAAGGCCTGGGAAAACCAGTGGGCCACCACTGTTCTAAACAAAAAATGTATCTTTTAAAGTTAATTCTTGTGCCAGCTGTTAAGCAAATAAAATTTTCACAAACACCCACATTATCTACATTTTAAATGCCAGAGAAAGCGATTCAGAGAGATGTAGCTAGTAATTTGTAAAATTCAGAGCTAACACAAGAAGGAGCCAATATGAAATGGCCATCGAATTTCCAAGTTTGCATCATGCAATTCAGCTTATTTTATATGTACCCAGCTTTAAGCTTTTCTTTAAAGAGGCACATCAACTAGTATATGCATTGTTATCACGATGATGCATTAGCAGTAAGGGGAAGCAATAAGGCAAACTGACCACTCTTCTTGACTTTGTTATTTTTCTCAGCATTGAAAGTTATCACTGTGCAACATATGATTTCTGTCCCTATCAGGATCTTTGGTTAAAAAGTGAACAGCTTTCGACTGCAATAATCTAACAGGCAATTACCTTCTGCGCTATCACACAGAATACAACTTTTCAAATATGTGAAGAAAACTAAAAGACACTCTCTAGTACCTCTTAAAAGGTACTTTTTAAATTCTTTCCATTGTTCTGTGGTTTTCTACATTTATTTTGCTCGTTTAACACTCAGGCCGTCTTCTCCCCCATTTAGTCATCATACTCTTTATGGCATGAAAGGAGAATTGATCTTCCTAGAAGAAAGCACTGTGTGATTTTAATAAATGGGCACATTATGTAACTGGAATGAATATTCTCTAAAACTTTTGGTGTAATTTATAACAGGCTTTCATCACAGATAAAGTCAATCCTCAAAGACTCAAATATCTTTTGTGAAAAAAACAAAGTCACACTAAAGATGAATTTGTACCACCAGAATTACTTTTTACCTGAAAGTGGAAATAGAACAAGCTGCACAAACATCTCTCCATCCACAGGAGTTAAATGAAATTCATATCCTACAATTCCTTTGAGACATACTATTTTTATCCTTTCTTTCTCCCTGAAATATCTTTTGTATTTTTAAGTACCCTGATTATTTTTGTAGCTAATAATAATTACAGTCATCATAATGACAAAAGTCTTAGGCAGTAAATGAAAGATAAAATTAACTACTGAGTTTCTGGAAAGGGAGTGCATTGTTCCTAGCTAAAGATTAAGGAAAGATTTGCTCTTAATAACAATGTTTAACGCAGCTGTGCACATTTTTATGCCTACCTGCACAGTGCCAAGAGAAAAACGCAAGCCAAGGGGAAGTCCAGAAATCAGGCTGAGTTTCACTAAAGCCACGTTTATGTTTGTTAACATTTTGCCAGGTTTTCACAGAGATTTCTATTATGTGATAATATCCAATATATTACAGAAACTCCTTTTATTTTTCTCTTAGCTGAATAAAATGACAGGCATTTTAAAGAAGTGAAAAGCTGATTTGGGTGGTTCTGGGTGTGTTCAACTCTACATGTTTAGGAATCCCACTTTCTGAGCTCTACAATCCCTCTTCCACTGCCGGTTAAGTGTCCTGGTTGAACCCCCAGGAACCCATCTATTGTTTAGGTCCAGTAAAATATGGCGCCTGAGAAAAGAATGAATCCTGCTTACTGTTGTGCTACAGACGGGAATCCTGGTGGCTTTGAAGGTTAATGTGCCACAGCAAAGGCCACGGCTATTTAAGCAGAAGTTATTAGTGCCGTAGCGTAATGGTCTGTCAGCATTTGTCTGGTCCTAGCCTCCATCCATCTGTTCAGAATCTGCATCCAACTTCACATCGGCCATCCGGAGCATGTCCCAAAGACAATTAGAGGGAATTGGTCAGTATGTCCATAACCCTCACCTCAAGTCTACTAGTTGGGGAGATGCATTTAAAAATAATTGTTCTTCTTTATCCAAAGACTAAATCCTTATTCGTGTGATTAAGACCCTTCTCTACTACCAAGCTTCCCAGACATAGACAAATTTCCTGGCGCTTTATCTATTACTTGTTGCCAAATGCTTCTCCTTCCATGTTCTGCTAATCTGCCAAAAGAGCCACCTGTCTGCCTGGCCATCCCTGGACTTCCTTGTGACAACTGACCTGTCTGTACATTCCTTCAAGAGGCCTTCAGTGGCTCTGATTCCCAGGCTGGCTCATCTCACTATCAGTAACAGAGTCTAGACACTAACATTTAAGGAAAATCTGGTATTCAATTTCTAAGACATGGCTAAAAATGTATTAGAAGTCTTGACTACCAGGCAGGCCTAATTTTGTTATTAAGCTGACTCAGCAACAACTTAAAGAATCGAGTCAGCACTTAGCACGTAATTGAATTTAAATGTATACACCTTGTTTGGAATCTTGTTATAAAGCAACAATGTTTTCTTTTAAGGAAGTATGACTAGCATTTTGAGAAATGATTACATCTATTTTGAATAAAAGACTTTCCATTAGGGAGGGTGTTCTGTTTTTAAACGGTTTACAGAATAAAAAATGCATGGATGCATTCCATGAATACAATTAACAAATTGCAGAAGGTTTTGGAAACATATATACCAGACTTCCTGAAAATGTCAATATCAGGTCAGATAGGCAAAAAATTGAAAAAAAAAAAGAAAAAAGAAATCCTGTCTTGTCCTATAGTGCCCCCAGGTGGACAATATGAATAAGGTAGTCTAACTACAGCAAATTCTCACCTGCTTTAAAACTCACATGACATACATCCCTGCATGCCTGAGACTAGCCAGGTTTTTACCTTTTGTCACAGCATTATCAATAACAAAGCTATCTTTTACTGTACAAAGATTCTGGGTTTAGAAGAAAATTCATAACTTGGATAGAGGCTTAGTTCAAAAGACACTACCTCCAGCCATTGCCTACTTGAGCTGTCGAATCTCCCTTGTTCATGATACTCCAGCCACATCCGCCTTTATTTTCCTCAAAGATTCCAAGCCACTGTCCCTGATGTTCCTTCTACCTGGAAGACTTTCTCTTTCCCCAGACTGAAATAAAGTTGTTTCTGTTCATCACTCAAATCTCAGCCCAAATATAGTGACTTCCCCCTCTATATTCCAACACTGCTTCTACTATCTGCCTTGAATTCAGCAAGACTAATCTAATTAGGCCCTTTACCCCTTTTCAAGACTATCTCTTCAAGAAGCCCCAGATTCCAAAGCACTCCTCATCTCTCACGCTCTAATGCTCATAAAGCAATTGAGGCTATCATGAGTCCAGGTGGGGCTGAAATGGTTCCTACTTATTCTTACTGTCCTGGAATTTACATTAATGATATCCTTCTACATTTACAAAAACACTCTGTTTGAATGATAATTTATATATTCACGGGCCTATTTTGTATCCTTCTTCAGCCCTCACTCAATTCCTAAAAGCATCCATTGTACCCTCTGAGATACATGGCTCATCAACAAAAATCCTCTCAGTTCATTCTCAAATCCTTCTACTAGTGTTTTCTTTATTTTCCTGCTGAAATTAAAATCTAGTTATTACGTGAGAACTATGCTTTCCTACAAATCTCTCATGGAGTAACGGTTCCCTCCCCCTCAAACATAGTCTGGTACGTATGAAAGTAAAAGAGACTCAGTCCTCATTCCTGCTTTCAGACAGTTTTGCTTCCTCTTTCCTATTAATACAAGAGCTTTTAATTACATGTCATCCGATGTAACTCACTGTTGCTGTCATTGAATACCCCAGTAGCTAATACCTTGTAAAATTTCTCAAAAATTATAATCCTATTTCTCAGCATGATGTAGCACCTATAAATACTTCGATATTTATTGTCAGAAGAGTTCAGTGGAAAGTTACATGCTATGTGGGAGAAACATCTTATATGCTGTTGTCTTTGATTACTGAAATAGCCTTCCACCTTGTCTCCATATTTCCACCTTTCTTCACCCTCAACACAGAAACTGGAATACTTTTTGTAAAATGTAATTTAACAAAACTATACAACAATTTCCATTTGACTTACACAAAAGTTAAAATCCTTTAAATGGTTTAGAAGGTTGTTAGCCTTGCTCTACCTCTCATTAGTTTCATTCCAGTGACAATGGCCTCCTTATTGTCACTTGAACAGGCCTCATATGACTCCAGATTACCTCCCAATTGACTCTTCCCTCAGTCTGGACTGCACTTCCCAGCTATCTGCATGGCCAACTCCTTCACAACTGTGGAAGAAATGGCTCAATTCCACCTTTTCAATATGTTCTCCTTCATCTCCTATTAAAAAATGCAACCACTTTGAGAATCTTCTAATTACCATTGGCTTTTTCGATGGTACTTTTAAAAATCATTTCTGTTATTTATTATTCATGTCAGAACAAAAACCTCACAAAGAGAGATTTTCATATAACTTGCCACCAATGTATCTCAAGCACCTAGAACTGTCCCAGGACATAGTAGGTATATAGTAAGTATTTTGAACAGAATAATATAAGGATATTTAAGCTAATTTATAGTTGCCATCCAAATAGAGCCATACACATAAATAGAATTTATGTATTTGTCAAATATATTTTAGTTTTTGAGCATCATAGTCAATTCTGCTAATCAAAGATAAAAATTTAATGACATAAAGATCAAGTTATGGGGTCCTCATTCATGCTTTAATTCAATGGTCATGCGTTTTTACGTTTTATATTTGAAGTAACATATTTTTAACTCAACATAGTCCCCCAAAGTCCATCTTGTTTTACATCCAATAAATAGCACTGATTTTCTTTTTGCTATTAGGCCCATATATATGTATTTGTGTTTGTGAATCTTGATTTAAATTTCCAACACAGTGGCCAGATAAATATTTCTTGAAGCATTACTGGATGCTTACCTTCAGCAATCTTCAGCAAACTCTGTGAAAGAGCAAGTACAGGTCAGTCTTCATCCCATACACAAGCAATCCTATAAATATAGATGAGAAAGCATCAGCAAAATATCCTAGGTGTGGCTTCTGAGTGCAGACTCAAATGTACAGTCTATCTCTTATTCATATGTAAGGACATTGCAGTCCCTAGAATAACATGTGATATGTAACAGACTTAGGACCATGCACTGGAGTGACAGTTTTCAAAGGGAATGCTTCCACTTTTTACCCATTCAGTATGATACTGGCTCATAAGTGAGTGTTAAACAATGAGAACACATGGACACAGGGAGGGGAACATCACACACTGGGGTCTGTTGTGGCATGGAGAGATTGGGGAGAGATAACATTAGGAAAAATACCTAATGTAGGTGACTGGGGGATGGAGGCAGCAAACCACCATGGTATGTGTATACCTATGTAACAATCCTGCAAGATCTGCACATGTAGCCCAGAACTTAAAGTATAATTTTAAAAAGTGGCGGGGGGGGGAGCATTTAGTTCCATTCAGAGGACACACACTGGTAGATTTGTTCATTTAATAAATATTCTTTCCTTCATTCAGCAAGTACCCATGTGCTCCCATATGCCATGCCTATTTTAGGTGACGGAGATATCATAGTGAATAGGATTGCTTAGGGTTGACTTGGCTATGCAGGCTCTTTTTTGGTTCCATATGAAGTTTAAGGTGGATTTTCCCAGTTTTGTGAAGAAAGTCCGTGGTAGCTTGATGGGGATAGCATTGAATCTATAAATTACTTTGGGCAGTATGGTCATTTTCACAATGCTGATTCTTCCTAACCATGAGCATGGAATGTTTTTCCATCTGTTTGTGTCCTCTCTTACTTCCTTGAGCAGTGGTTTGTAGTTCTCCTTGAAGGAGGTCCTTCACACCCTTTGTTAGTTGTATTCCAAGGTATTTTATTCTCTTTGTAGTAATTGTGAATGGGAGTTCACTCATGATTTGGCTCTCTTTAAGACTCATTGGTGTATAGGAATGCTTGTGATTTTAGCACATTGATTTTGTATCCTGAGAATTTGCTGAAGTTGCTTATCATCTTAAGGAGGTTTTGGGCTGAGATGATGGGGTCTTCTAAATATACAATTGTGTTGTCTGCAAATAGAGACAATTTGAATTCCTCTTTTCCTAATTGAATATCCTTTATTTCTTTTTCTTGCCTGATTGCTCTGGCTGGATCTTCCAATACTATATTGAATAAGAGTGGTGAGAGAGAGCACCCTTGTCTAGTGACAGTTTTCAAAAAGGGAATGCTTCCAGTTTTTGCCCATTCAGTAAGATATTAGCTGTGAGTTTTTTATAAATAGCTTTTATTATTTTGAGATATGTTCCACTGATACCTAGTTTATTGAGAGTTTTTAGCATAAAGGGCTGTTGAATTTTGTCGAAGGCCATCTCTGCATATATTGAGATAAACTAAATTCCCTTTTAAACATTGTCCCCAGATTGCCCTTCTATCAACCTTCCTTGGTTTTTGAAAATACTTTTACACTTTATTGCAAAAGGAGTTCAGTGACAATGGTACATATACCTGAAGGAATATCTTATGAACTATTGTTTCTTATTAACACCAAAGTAAAAATTTGTTTTTCCCAATTAATTCACTGCCACAATATAATGATAGGTAGAAGTTCTCTAATAGAATATAACATGGAGCAGACATGCTTGATAAATATGCCATGAAGAGGGAAATAGGAAGATGGAGTTATCTGAGAAAAGGTCTGCATTAGGGAGAAAATGGGTGAGTCAGGTATGAGACTAGGAGCCAATGTGGAGTGACGCTGTGGGCAAAGTCAAGGTTGGGAGTTAAGGAAAGCATTTATCAGTTTTGTCTAGATCTGCTTTTGTTTATGCTTATTCCAATATGCACCTGTCTCAATTCAACTGATAACTTCCTTTGTTTTTCTTTAGAATCATGTCTTTTCAAGAACCAGGGAACCAGAAAGACTATTCTTCTAGCCCTGGCATCTAATATGTAGAGGTACTCAATAACTGTTGTAAATGTAGTTAAATAAATCATTTACATGTATGGGTTGGTTGTTTTTGCAGGTGACAGATCATTGCTTTTCTTTACTAATGCATTGAAATGTGTTGTGGTGAGGATTAATGAAGATGTGTGTAAAGCATTAAGCATGGTGCTGAGCATACAGCAGGTACTAAAAAAGCAGTGGATACTCATAGCAGTATATATTTTTTTCTTACATTGACTTTTTCATCAGGCTTCTGAATGAATTCCCACAATTCTGTATATATTGCTGTAACTGCTCATGACCTAACATCCTAATTTTTCATTGGCCACAAAATGAAGAGCAGTGTGGTTCACATAATAAAACTTTGGTAATGTTAACAAGAAAAGAAAAGAAAGGAGGTGAAAGGCTGTGTTTTCTTCTATAAGATTTGTGGCTTCTCTTCACTTTGTTTTATTAGAGGATTCAGAAGAAATTAAACTTTTTTTTTTTTTTTTT